>NW_021319382.1:1178019-1184844 GCF_001605985.2 Dendrobium catenatum
TTTTTACACACCTTATCTCACATTATGCTTCACTTACATACATGCATCACATCAATAGATATAGGGATATTTCGTATCTGTTTCATGCATCATACATGGCGCTAGGTACATTCTTTTGCATATTATAGAATCACTGATTGAAATCTTTTAAACTACAAATCCTTGATTTCCTAGGATAGAGCCTTCCTATCTTGTATATATATAGGGCGATTGATTATGTTTAGGATGTTAGCTGGCAGCTCACTCTAGGCAAGCATAAGCCCAGATTGTAACCCATCAGTGGGTCTCCTTTCTTCTTGTGTGTCTTGAGTCTGTCATTTCTCTTAGGCTAGTAATCCGACCTTTGATCTTCTAAACTCGAAATTTTAATCATATCTTTATCCATTCAAAAATGTCTAATCATCACTAAGGGTAAATAGAAGAGACCATTTGGAATAGATCTCAAGAACTTTATATATGCACCAAATCAAGAAGTGAATAATCCAACATCCTTAATCGAGAGTTTTCTTAGATCGAGGTCTAAGATGTAATTAACTATGGGGGCTTGCGCCCGTAGGAAACCGATCCCCACAATCAAATAAACCCCATTCGAGCTGATATATTGAATGGGGGAAATCTCGTGAACTTTTGGGTTATAGATATTATTATCTATCAAGGTTGGTAGGTGAAAGCCGCTATCCTCCATGGCTAATCGTATCTATAACTCTATCTGCTCTTCCATCGGCCTGCTTGTGTCGATTGTAAAGGTCTACGACCACTTTGTCCTACGGGATAATATGATCGTACTCTTTGCATTCGAACCACGCAAGCGGAATCCTTTCGGAGACCCACAGATTTCTGGCGACCACGGTGGGACAGGTTTCTCTCTCCATCTTTGGATGTTGTATTATTCACTTCTGTAGGTAATCCTAGTTTGGTGCCTAGTTTGAGTTCCTCCGTTCTACTCCACTCTCTTCTCTTAATCCTTAGTGAGAGTTAGACATTTTTAATGTATAAAGATTTAATTAAGATTTTGAGTTTATTAGATCTTTATTTTTTTTAATTCTCCAGATCAAATTCAGATCAATTTATTTAAAGTCATCTTGTTCAAATCAAAATTTTAATTCCAATCAATTTCTAGTCAAATTGCTTTTAGACTGGATCATGATATCTATCATATCAAACTTAAATCTTTATTCCATCTTTGGTGTTATGATTCATTCATTTAGTGGAAAGTCTACTTTCAATCATGTCCCTATTCTGAACTCTTTTAGACTAGATCTTGATTCATATCAGTCCAAATAAAAATTCAAATTCTATTTTCAGTGGAAGGGTCCTTAAATTTGACATATACGAATTTTTCAAAAGAAAATTTAATTTGAGACAAATTTGAAAGTTTAAAATACAAGATGAAACTTTGAAGGAAATTTCTTTTAGAGGGTAAGTGACTTATTTTTCTTAATGAAAATTTACCTCCATTTCTATTTAAAATATGAAGTAAGTGTTGGTTGACTCCCTTAAACACTTAAAGAATTTTTTTTAATGATCCATAAAAAAGAGTACATCCTCTCCCTCCATCTCCCTTGTGTGGGATGATCTTATGTTTGAACTAAAATCTTTGACAAATTGGAATTAAGCTTAGAAATAAAAATTTTCTCTTTTAGCTTGCAATTTGGCATCTTATAGGTATCATTTGCATACTTATGGATTTATTTCATATTTTTTCTCAATCAAGATGTTCATTCTGATAATAGGATCGGGTTTGTTTTGTGAATTTTTCTTTCTTGCATAAGGGAATGAGTTTTCTTCCCTTATGATTGGAAGATAATTCTACAACTGAGAAAGTCTTCTTTTAAAGATTTAGAAAGGAAGCCAATTACAAGAGAAAAAAATGAGAAAGGCGCAATGTTCGCCAAAATTGTTGAAAAGGGCACAAAGTGACCCCAAAATGAAAGAATACACAAATTGTAAAAAAAAAGATGCGCAAAGTGAGCCAAAAAAAAGAGAGGCGCAATGTTCGCCAAAGTTTTTTTAAATGGGCACAAAGTGGACCCGAGATGAATAGGTAAATGGCTTCCCTTTCTTGTAAATCTTTTAGTCTCAGAAAACCTATGTCCCTTGATTTGTTTGATTCTTGGATTTGAAAATTATGATTTTTGAATTCATAATTCTGCATTGATATTCTATTAGATATAAAAATATCTGTTATGCAAGAAGATTGAGAAAATTTAATTTCTTCGTCTAATTTATATCTTTTTGAATCAGATTTTAATTCAAAAAATACTTATATAAGGGAGAGGGCCAAGTTTAGTTTATAGGGAGCTTGACTTGGGTTGGCAAGTTTTCAAATCCCTAACCTTTTTGGGTTTAGATGGAGTCAACCCACCTCTTACTGAATTTTAAATTTGGTTCCACTTGTTATTTTGATTGAGCCAAAATAATCAAGAGGTAAATATTTTAATTTTGAGAAATAATACTCTTACTTTTTGATAAAATTCTCTCTTTGAAAAATTATGTGAATCAAACTTATCTCAACTAATTGGCGAGTGTTTAACATCTCTTAGTGTCTCCACTATTGAGTACATTTAAATACTCACCTTGTTCTTTTGAAAAATTTATGTATGAAAATTTTTGGACCCCAACATTTGATTATAAATCACTCTTAAGGACTGATATGATATTCCCTTGATTGCACTCTCATTTTCTTTTGGAATCTTGGTTGTTTTGCTTGCTTGTTTGGGAGCTACTCACTCATTCAAGCTTGTTGTTTCTGTTCACTTGTTTGGGAGCCACTTTTCTATTCAGGTTGTTATTTTATTCACCTGCTTGGGAACCACTATCCCATTCAGGTTGTTGTTTTATTCGCTTGTTTGGGAGCCACTATCCCATTCAAGTTGTGGTCTTTGTTCACTTATTGGGAGTCACTCTCCCATTCGAGTTACTGGTTTTGTTCACCTACTTGGGAGCCACTCTCCCATTCAGGTCATTGTTTTGTTCACTTATTTGGGAGCCACTCGCCCATTCAAGTTGTTGGTTTTGTTTACCTGCTTGGGAGCCACTCTCCCATTCAGGCCGTTGTTTTGTTCACTTGTTTGGGAGCCACTCTCCCATTCAAGTTGTTGGTTTCATTCACTTGTTTGGGAGCCACTCCCCCATTCAAGTAGCTATTCGTTTTGTTCACTTGTTTGGGAGCCACTCTCCCATTCAAGTAGTTTGTTTTGTTCACTTGTCTTGGGAGCCACTATCCCATTCAAGTTGTTGGTACTTCACTTGTTTTGGAAGTCACTCTTCCATTCAAGTTTTGTTTCCTTTTCTAAGTCGGGTTCATCCCCTTGGGTCTTTCTACTTGTGATTATTCTGTCATGTCCTTCCTCATATTGATATCTTGATGACTTTACCTTGATTTGCATAAGAGTATTCATCTTCATTACATGTCGTTCTTCCTCCACGGACAGACCCGTAGGAGAGATTTCTCATTCGATTTCTGGTGGATTTCTTTGTTCAAGAGATCCCCTTTCGTCACTTCACTTCTTTTTTGCTCTTTGTTTCGCCGTTTTGAATATGGTCAGGCGAACATCGAGTAGTCCTCATTCACCGTTGCGAATGTGGTCAGGTGGATGTTGGATTCTTTTTCTTCTTTTGTCTTGCTGTTGCAATCTGGTCAGGCAGACATTAGACTCTTTGGGAAGCTCTTTATTCACTGTTTCGATCTGGTCAGGTGGATATTGAGCTGTTCTCATTCGCTTTTGCGATCTGGTCAGGCGAATGTGAACTCCCTTTTTCTGGTTGAGAGAGCCCGATAGAGTCCCTGGGAGGCATTCCTCAGTATCTTGTCCTCTTCTTATCACCTCGGCATATGCGTCGGGTGATTGTTGAGTGTACTTTCTTCTTTTGTCCCACCGTTGCGATTTTGGTCAGGTGGACATTAGACTTTCGGGAGGGCTCATTATTCGCTGTTGCGAATATGGTCAGGTAGATTTTGAGCCATTCTCATTCGCTGTTGCGATCTGGTCAGGCGAATGTTGAACTCCCCTTTCTAGTTGAGAGAGCCCGACAGAGTCCCTGGGAGGCATTCCTCACTACTCTTTCCTCTTTTGTCCCACCGTTGCGAATATGGTCAGGTGGACATTAGACTTTTCTTCGACCCCTTATTTTGCCGTTTTGATATGGTCAGGTAAACATTTGGTCATCCTCATTCACCGTTTCGAATATGGTCAGGTAGATGTTGGATCACTCTTTTCCTTCTGTTCTGCTGTTTTGATCTGGTCAGGCAGACAGTCGTTTCCTTTTCTTTACTCTTATTCACTGTTTCAATCTGGTCAGGTGAGCATTGAGTTTCCCCCATTCGCTGTTTCGATCTGGTCAAGTGAATGTGGGGCGTTTCTCTTTTTCCTTCTGTTCTGCTATTTCGATCTGGTCAGGCAGACAGTCATTTTCTTGCTTTACTCTTGTTCACTGTTTCGATCCGGTCATGTGAGCATTGAGTTCCCCCCATTCACTGTTTTGATCTGGTCAGGTGAATGTGGGGTGTTTCTCTTTTTCCTTCTGTTCTGCTGTTTCGATTTGGTCAAGCAGACAGTTGATTCTTTTCTTGCTCTTGCTCGTTGTTTCGAATATGGTCAAATGAGCCTTGAGTTTTCTCCATTCACTATTTCGATATGGTCAGGTGGATGTGAAACCCTTTTGCCTCTCTATTCTGCTGTTGCGATGTGGTCAGGCAGATAGACGATTTTCTTATCTTTGATTATTCTTCATTACCTCCTTATGATTATTACTCTTTGCTATTTGATACTTTTTTTAAGTGATTGTTGAATTCCTTTCTCCTCACACCACCTTAGACATGTACTCTAGGTGATCGTTGACTCTACTCTAATTCTTTACATCACTACTTCAAATTTGCTCATATGGACACAGAATTCCTATCCCTTCTATTATGCTGTTGTGATTAGGCAGATAGTTGAACTTCTTCTCTTTGCTCTTTCTCACTATCCTGGTTTAGTTAAGTGAGCATTGAGTATTCTTCGTTCGTTGTTTCGATTTGGTCAGACGAATGTTAGGTTTCTTTCTCTCTTCTGTCCCACCATGCCTGCATGATTGTATGATTGTCACATTATTGAGTGATTGATTGAGTGTATGTCATTGTGTGATTGTTTGATGTTGAAATAGTCATTGCATTTTGGATTACTCATTTGCATAACTGAGTGATTTTTGCTTACTTAAGTTTATTGTATGATTATGTAGCTATTGCATCGCTAGATGACAGTTGCATTATTGTGTGATCATAATAAAGATTGTTCGATTATTATGTAAGTACATGATCATTTCATAGTTGTATGATTGTTGGTGGCTATCATATGATCATTTTCTCATTGTTGTGTGATTTGATAAGATTAGATGATTTTCACACACTTATTGCATGGTTGTGTGGTTATTATGCAATAACATGATTATAGTGTGGCTTGATTATCGTTATATGATTAATTGATTGTGATACAAGAGTGTGATAATTGCTTGATCATATAATATCATGTGAGTGTATAAATATTGCATGAATTGGTGGTTGTGACATGTGTATAATGATTCTATGGTTGTATGATTATTGTGTAATTTGATGAAGATTGTGTAATCGAACGATCATCTCATAATCATATGCTTGCATGGTCAATGTGTGATTGTATGTTCATAGCATGGTGGGACACTTTTTGCATGATTGTTGTGTGATTGTATGCTTCTCGATTATCTTTAGCTTGTTTTAGGATTCTTCCTAGCGGGTCTTTGTATTTTGATCGTAGGATTGCATCTTCCTAGTGGGTCTTTCTATTTTGATCGTAGGATTGCATTTTCCTAGTTACTCTCTTTCGTGGTTGTTGGCTTGTACCTTCCTAGAGATAAGGAGGTCAACGCCAACACGTACGATTCACTTGTCGTTCACCGTACCTGTTGGGGTGGAGTTTGTTGACCTCATTTTTGTCTTGATTTTCCCTCGAGCATATTCGAGCGAGTTGATCGAGTCTCGTCGAGCTCGATTCAATTCGAATCGACATCAATTTGAGTTTTGTTGCTATTAAATTAGTGTAATCAACCCGCATCGCCTGATTTGAGTCGAATTGAGTTCAATTTTAAACCCAAGTTTGACATGGATTAACCCAATTAGTTTTGGCTTAGTGCCAATTTGCTTTTAAAGAAATTTGAACTATTTTCTAGATCAGGCCCTTTGATCCGACGGCCCCGATCTCCCTGCTCTTCTTCTAGTGCCCTAATCGAGGCTAAAAAGCCTCCATCTCACGCCGAATCCCCGGCTCTCAGGCGGCGCTCCCCATTTTCTCTCTCGGGTTCTAGTAAGGGGGAGAGCCGAAGAGCTCTCTCTCCCGTTTTTCCTCTGTGTTCGCAGACTCCCTGAGCCCCCCTTTTTGTTCCTTCGTTCGCGAACACAGGGAAGGCCGAAGCCCCCTCCCTGTTTCTTCTAGTTCGCAAGCCTCAAGCGCGAGCTCTCTCTCCCCCTTTGGACGCTGTTCGTGAAGCCTAGGAGAAAAGCCAAAATGCCGCCTCGCTTCCGTCCGAAGCCAGGTCGTGATTTCCCTAGCCCCGAGCTCTCTCTCTCTCCCGTCGCTCTGGTTCGGAGAAGCCCCGTCCGGCCTTCCAATTCGCACGCCTTCAACTCCAGACCTGAAGCCCTCTCCCGATCTCTCTGGTTCGCGCGACGGACGATGAAGCCGAAGCCTCCCGACTTCCTCTGCATTCGCATGCCTGACACTCCTCTTGGTAGCCGGACCCGAAGCTCCCTCTCTTTTTCGTCGTTGCTGTTCATATGGACCGAACCCGACGCCGGATTCGCACGATTCTTCA
>NW_021319382.1:1188846-1260786 GCF_001605985.2 Dendrobium catenatum
GATGACGCCACCTCCTTCCTTCTCTCGTGCATGTTTGAGTGCAGTGTCTTCTCTCTTTTTCTCCAGTTTCTACTTCTTCGAGCCGGCCGGATGCTGACTGAACCTTGTGTGACTGATCGAGCCAAGTTGGGACATTCCCCTTTGATTAGGAAGCCTAGAAATTCCCTTGCACTAAACCCATTATAGGAGATAATCTAACATCCTTAATCGAGAGTTTTCCTAAGTCAAGGCTTAGGATGTAATTAACTACGGGGGCTTGCGCCCGTAGGAAACTGATCCCCACAATCAAATAAACCCTATTCGATGCTGATGTATCGAATAGGGGAAATCTCGTGAATTTAGGGTTATAGATATTATTATCCATCGAGGTTGGTAGGTGAAAGCCGCTATCCTCCATGGCTAATCGTATCTATAACTCTATCTGCTCTTCCATCGGCCTGCTTGTGTCGATTGTAAAGGTCTACGACCACTTTGTCCTACGGGATAGTATGATCGTACTCTTTGCATTCGAACCACGCGAGCGGAATCCTTTCGGAGACCCACAATGTCGAAAGGGGGAGTAGTGAGTCATGTTAGTTATACTATTTACTTTTTTACCAGTATAATTTTTTTTAGTATTGTGTTGTATTTTGTTTGGAAAATTAAAAAAGATATTTTAAAGTAAAAAAATAAGAACTTATGTTCTTAAAATTAAAAAATTAAAATAATTAAAAATTAAAATTAAAATATTTTCTCCATTACTTTTAAAGAAGTCATTTAGTGAGGGGTAGAATATAGTGATAAATTGAATATAAAACTTGCAAATTTAAATTCCAACCAACAATTTTTGCTCTTATAAAAAAGGAGAAGATTGTTGAAATTCAAGAGCTCGACCTAGTATTTTGAATATCACAAACATTATTAGTATTATTATTTACTTAATTTTACATTATATATATTGTATGTTTTTTATGGTTCACTAAGCATTTCAGGTACAACATATACCAAGTTGGAGTAAAGATTAAGACTCAAGATAGTACAACATCATGGTCGAGTTAGTTTATAATAAGAAAGCCTTTTTTTTTCTTGAGTCATTTTATGTATAAGGTTTATGTTTGCTAGACAATCGAGCACACATATACAAGAGGGAATAAAATTTGAATATTAAAAATTTTCTATTAATAACACTATATGACAACAATCATACTGTATGATTTGTTAAAAAAATTAATTCAATAATTAGATTAATTTAAATTTAATTAAATTGAATTAGAACTAATTGTACTATATGATTTTCAATCATACAAAATGATAAGCTATTTTGATAAAATCTCGTTGTCAAATCTATGTTAGCAAAATTAGTTAAATTTGAACTGATCATATGATGCAAATGATTTCGCACGGTATGACCATAAATGTTTATTACATAATTTTGCTCATATAATTTAATGAATCGAATTAAGATCAAATCTTAATTAATGATTGTAATATAAAATCATTATCGTACAGGATGATCAAACAAAGAGCTTGCTGGCTTAACCTCGGTTTATCATGGATGATCCTTTATTTGATATAGCTAATCATATTATACGAATTAGAATTATACTGGATGATTTGTGAAGTGAATTAATTAAACTAATCAGATAGTATGATCTATGTATTGTACTATATAATTATAATAATTAATTTGAAAACTATGGTTTAATTTAAATAGCCCACTTTCTAAATTCAGTAGAAGACTTGAGGGCCAGAGGTTGAGCAGCTAATAATGCTTTCTAGGGAGAGAACTTTAGAGAAAGGAGAGAGTGCTCCTTTGCTTGTAAGAGGATGTCCAAGCCACTTGGGAAAGAAAGGATGTGAAGTTGAGGGTGAGTTTTCTTTAAGAGTGCTAATGGGTGTGAGGGGATTCACACGGTTTTGCCTATCGGCATGCACATTGGGTGTGTTATGGTTTTGGAGCTCCTGGAGAAGAGCTCTAGAAAAAAGTTTTTGGGTAAATACTTACTAACCAAAGAGGCTATGGGATGGTATCTCCATCATTATGAGGAGCAGAGGATGCAACTTCATCAGGCTAGGAAGTGAAAGGAGGGAGCGCCGTCTCCGCCAAGTGAGGAGCTAAAGGGGGGATTGAAGTCTCCCCAATGCGAGGAATAGAAGGAGGCAGCGATATCTTCACCAGGTCGGGAGGTGAGAGGAGAGAGATTCTTGGGGGCTATAAAAGTATGTGAAGATAACTCTCCACCTTATAAGAGAGAAGGGCTTCTTTGCCTAGGTGAGTGTTAAAGGAGAGTGACATCGTGCAATTCTAAAAAAGGAGGACCTTTAGGGAGTGGACGTAGGTCAATTTCGACCAAACCACTACAAACTCTCGTTTATATTTTCTTTACTTTCTTGCATTTACTTTCATGCAATCTAGTTTTTGTTGTTTATCTTTGTGAAAGATTGTGGTTGATAAATATCCAGTTGCACACTTGTTTGAAAGTTAAAAAAAATTATTTTTTAAAAGAATTTAAATATATATATATATATAATGATTTGAAAAGTTTATTTTGTTAAAACTTTTGTTTTTTACTCTGATTTCAAGCAAAATATTTTTTAAAATGTCAATTCACCCCCCTCTTGATGTCATACATACTTTCAAGTGGTATTAGTGAACTTTCAATATTGATATTTGTACATGTTGAAAGTACTAATAGGGAGGAGGAAAGTATAAGTGAGTGGTGGTGGATGTTTTATATGCATTCAAGTGGATATAAGGGCCTATGATTGGTGGTGGATGCTTTCTATACATTCAAGTGGAGATATAAGGGCATGTGCACCTATACATTTGTAGATTTGTGTGTTTTATATATTTGAAAATTTATGATATGAATAAGTGGAGGTGTAAGTGAAAGTGGATGTGTAAGGAGGCGAAAGGAAAAAAATGTGAAATATTTGAAATGAAATATTATATATTATCTCATTTTGACATAATGTTCAATGAATGCTCACTACATGAAATTCATCAATTACCAATGGTCTGGATCAGCGGTTATGTAATCGCAGATATTAACGACGGCTTAACCGGCAGTTAGATCGCCGGTGTTTATTGGCGGTTATTTAATTTTATGTTGTCGGAATTAGCGGTGCTCAAATAACCGTTAGTTAATCTGCCGGTATTAGTTCTTACAGACGCTTTACTGGCAGTTTAAACTACCGGTGTTAAGTGAATTATTTTTTACGGTCTTAACCGCCGAAAAGTCCCTGGAAAATGCCCTAAAATAAGCCGTCCCAAACCTTCCATTTCATTTACTTGCCCACTCCTCTCTCTCATGCGTAACACTAGCCCTCGTCTCCTCTACCCTCTGGCGATCGAGACGCTCCCTCCGGCCGTCGACAAGGTCCCTCCGGCTGCCGACAAGGCTCCGGCTGCTGACAAGGTCCCTCCGACCGAAGATCTCCCCCCCACTCCGGCATCAAAGCAAGGTCGAAGATCTCGCCCCACTCCCCGCTCCTGCGCGAAATCGACCTCCGAGTGCCATTAAGGTGAACTATTGGTAATATATTTCTTGATATGATTGGAAACTAGGTTATTGAAAATATATGCATCATACATTAATGGGTAATGGATGCTAAATGCTTATCGTGGATAGGTTTTAAGGAATAATTGATAAGATTAACAAATAATGGATTATATTAGGTGGTTAACTTAATCATTCTTTTGATAAAATTAGCAAGAAGATAAGTGTCAACTATTGGTGGTTAATAATGTTATACAATAATTAGTAGGCGCTAGGCTACAATGGATGGCCGACTTGATTTCTCTTCTATTGTAGAAGTAGATAAAGCAACCAGGAAGATATACATTGAATGTTGGTGTATAGTGGACAATAGTTATTGATAAACATTGAGTGATAGTCAATGGAAAATATAAGAAATTAGGCAATAATGGGTGGTTAAGTTAGTCATTTTGTTAATAGTAATGGATATTGGGACATTAGGAAGACAAGTGCCAATCATTAGTGGCTAATTAATTGGTAATGAAAATCAATCATTTGTGAATGTCGAGAGATAATTGATGAGAAATATTTTAAACAAGTTGATGGTGGACATTTAGCATGGTCATTTTATTAATAATATGTATACTATATAATCAATAATATATATTTATATCCCTCAATAACTTAATTAATAAACCTAACTGCCTAAGAAATTGATCTCATAAGGTTACCATCGACTCCTTGTAACATTCTTGCCATATGGATCATTTTAAGGTTTAGATAGGAGGAACCAAGGCATTAGAACTATGGCTCAAAAAATTATGGGGGGAGAAAATGTCATTGAGAACTAATCCTATAACATAGAAAAGAATTGGAAGAGAATTATCAATAACCTTCAATTTAATTCTCTTCTTATAGAATTTTCCTACTATTTAATTCCTCGTTATATATACCATTGATTCATCATTAATTTCCTTCAAATCAATGATAATTTAATTATTTCCCTATTTTCCTATGAAAGGGACAAAAAAACTACAATTGAGATCTTTAATGAGTTAACTGACATTTAGAGAAGGAATATATATAAGACATTCAATATAGAGGGTAAAAACTCTGCTTAGGGCATGATTATGATTAGGGCATAATCAAATAATAGTTGACATAGTTATGAGATGTTTATGAGACCTACAATGCTTTATTGTGACACCTATAATACATTCTAAGTCAAGTAAACTACACTTCTTCAAAAGTATAGCACGTACACTTGTTCAGGGTGCATATCTTCTAATAATTGATTTCATAACTATATAGGGGTATGTTTGCTTCAACGCCTATATAACTATCCAAGAAGAGAGATATTGAATGTATAACAGATTATTACCGGGTTGAAGAAAATTGACATATGAATTTATACATGGAGTTGAGACTTTCATTCAAGTTGCATCTCAACTGTCTTCCTTTAAGTTCGATAAAATTCAAATGTCCATATTTGAATCATAAAAATTAAGCATTCCTCACGCCTGATGATGTGAAGCTTGATATATATCGTAGGGGATTTCTTCTAGACTATTGGATTTGGACCTCACATGGCGAGTACGAGCTATACAGAGATACTCATGCCAGTCCATCCACAACTTTTGAAACATTTGATGAAAATCAAATGATTAGACCGTATGAAGAATTTATTTTTGATATAACATGTCCTAATTTAAGGGCTAGTGTGAAAGAGCAACAAAATTTATAAACTAAAAAATTCTTTGAGTTACTACATGCAGCTCAAAAACTAATTTAGGCAGTTGCAAAACTCATTCGAAATAGTTGAATGTCATGAGGGTGTTAAATATTAAAATTAAATATAATATTCCTAGTGCTTGTTTCAATGACTTCATTGGTCTTCTCGAGGAAACTAATCCAACGGACAATTTAATTCCCTCAGATTTATACCGAACAAAGAAATTTGTATCCAAGTTGGGTCCCACTGCTATAAAAATTGATTGTTGTATCAATGAATATATGTTATACTACAAGAATGATGCAATAGAAGTTTATTGTCACACCTATAATGTAACTCGGTTTAAGCTAAACTCGGGAAAACAACGTTGTCAAAAGAAAGATATTCTATATTACCGTTTATTTTATTTACCGATCATTCCAAGACTTTAGCGACTCTATGCATATATGACTTCAGCAGACCATATGAGATGGCATAAGGATAAATTAATAAATAGTGGTGTTCTTTCTCATCCATCAGATGCTAAAGCGTGGAAATATTTTGATCGAGTGCATGCTTCATTTACTGCTGAACCCTGCAACATAAGATTGAGATTATGTGTCGATGGTTTTTCCCCATATAGTTAAGAAGCTACACCGTACTCTTATTGACCAGTTATACTAACACCATATAACCTTTTATTAGAGATGTGTATGACTATTACGTACATGTTCTTAACACTTATTATACATGGACCACATAATCTAAAAGAAAAAAATTAATATTTTTTTTTGCAACCATTAATTGATGGTATCAAGTTATTATGGGAAGAATGTGTTCTCATATATGACATATCAATAAAATAAAATTTTTTTCATTTGAGTTGCAATGCTTTGGACCATTGGCAATTTTCTAACTTTTGGTATGTTGTCTCGTTGGAGCACATCAGAATAATTAGCTTGCCCTTACTGCATGGAGAATACTAAAACATTCACACTAAAATATGGAGGGAAAAATACTTGGTTTGATTATCATCGTATGTTCATACCTATTGATCATCAATTTCGAAGGAATAAGAAAACATTCGTTAAAAACAGAGTTGAGAGGTCACCTCCTCCACCAAGATTAAGTTGTGATGATGTATTACAGAGACTTTTTAATTTTTTAATAATTATTGATTGCTTAATATCATCATAGTCTAAATATCCGGAATATGGTGTTCATTATAATCGGATTAAAAAAAGTATTTTCTAGATATTATCATATTGGAGAACTAATTTGATAAGGTATAATTTGGATGTTATGCACATTGAGAAGAACTTTATGGATAACATTTTTAATATAATTATAGATGTTAAAGGTAAGAGCAAAGATAATGTCAAATTAATGATGGACATTAAAGAGTACTGCCGATGAAAAAAATTGGAGTTAGTAACAACCACCGACGGTAAAATAATGAAGCCCAAAGCATCTCACTCTTTCACGTTATAGCAAAAAAGATCAACATGTCAGTAGTTTAAAGTTTAAAAATGCTTGATGGTTATGGATTAAATATAAGTCGATGTGTTGACTTCAAATTTACGATATTATTTGGACTAAAAAGACATGATTATCACATAATTATGGAGGTTTTTCTTCCGATCATAGTATGTATGTTACCAGATTACATATCAATTCTGTTGACTGAGCTTAGTATTTTCTTCAAAACTAAATGAAGATGCTTTACGGAGGAGTGAGGAAAATATACCAATCATCCTCTACAAGTTAGAAAAAAAATTTCTCTTGGGGTTTTTTGTTTCTATTGAACATCTTCCAGTCCAGCTACCTTACGAAGTTAGAGTTGGTAAACCTATACAATATCGTTGGATGTATCCTTTCGAGAGGTAAAACATATTTTTATTAATTCTTTAATATTTTTGAATAAGTTGAGAACATATATTTATTAACTTGATAATTATAATTATTTAATAGATATTTACACAAGTTGAAGAAATATATTAAAAATAAAGTACGACCAAAAGGATTGATATGTGAAGTATATTTATCTCAAGAAATCACTCACTTATGCTCATACTACTTCGAGCTCCATGTAAGGAATACAAGAACAAAGATTAGTTGTAATATGAACTTCGATGTAGAAGAGCAATCACAGGCTGCACTATCAGTATTAAATCATGAAAAGTTAAATGGAAAATGTGTTGAAAGATTTTTCAACGATTTAGAAATCAAAATAGCGAATTTATATGTGCTATTGAACTGTGAAGAAGTTGAACCAATCTTAGAGTAAGTTCTTACATAATATGTATAATGAGTAATATTTATTTAAAATATTAAAGTATTATTTTGATGATTTATCACCATGTATTTTATAAGCAATTTTCCTCTAACATATTCTATGGATATTAAGCAAGTTATTGCAAATGAATTTCTAATTTTATTTTAAATCTATCTGAGCTCATAAATTTTAATATTTTTATTTGAATTACATGTTATTTAATACAAAAAATACTAATATTTTAAAAAAATAGGTACATAACCCTGATAACAATTATTTTGATAAAAGTTTACAAGCACTAGCATGAGGTCTAATGCGAAAAGTAAAGACATTGCCAATATATATAGTACATGGGTTCAGATTTCATACCAAGTCATGGAGTGAAGAAAAAAAAATAAAAATTATGTAGTATGTATTAGAGGGAATACTTATGAAGAAGATAAGTGTGATTATTATGATATTCTGAATGAGGTTCTTGACCTGGAGTACCCAAGCGAATATAAGAACTTTGTATGCTTGTTTAATTGTCAATGGTATGATCCAGTATAGAATAGAGGCACAAGGGTTCATCTTGTGTATGATTTAGTAGATGTAAAACATAGTAGAAGATACAAGAAGTTTAATCCATTTGTGTTAGCAAGTCAAGCTGTTTAAGTTTATTTTAGTAAATATATCAATGGTCGTATGGATAAATAAAATTAGTTAGCTATCATAAAAATAAAAGCACGGGAGATAATTGATCAATAATATGTTATAGCAACTGCTCATCAAGAGGATGAGATGTCAAGTAGTAGACCTATTGAAATTTAGAAGATGCTAACTATAACCCCTAGTATTGAAATATAATTAGAAGATGTGAATAATTTAACTAGCTCATCAAATGAGAATGAGGATAAAAGTGAAGACACCCTGGAGAGCAATGAAAATACTTTTTGATTATGAGTAGCTTTTGTAATTTAGAATCATAGTTTTATAATTTAGAATTATAAAATTATAATTTTTGTAATATTTATGAATAGTTTTTATATTTTTAGAATTATACTTTTTGTATTCTGAGCAATGAAAATATTAATCATTATTTTGTATTATGTAATTTTTTATTTTTATAATTCATTATTGTGTATTCTATATTCTTTATTTTTTATATATTACAATATTTTACTAATTAATTCTTTTAATACAGATGGCTTCAGGTGACGATCCTCTTCGTAGATCCTTTGCCTTAAAATTTTTTAGAAAAAAGTTGAGTGTTAATCCTAACAGACCTAGACAGCCTGATGAAAGTGAGGGACAGAGATCAGTTATACCAGTTATACCATCACCACCACCACCACCACCTAGGAGTCAACAGCAGTCCCCTAGTGAGCAGGGTCAGGGTCAGTTAGATTCACCTATTATTGTACCACCACCATTTCTTGGGTACTTCTCTCCTCCATCGATGAGTCCTCGGTTCTCTCTCCAAATCAGGCATATTTAGCTCCATTCTATCCATATTACCGCCACCATTATCACAAACTAGTCCATCCACCATCTCTTACCCTCCTTACCCCCACCCATATTATTACCCATATTCGATGCAGCCAGAATACGGTGGACCATCTAAACCAGCATAGATTGGTGTTGGGAATCATACAACTACAACAGATAAGAATCAATACATTGAGCCTGAGGGCGATACGTAACTTCAGTTTTTGTTATTAAGTTTCTTGTATTTTGATATATTATATGTTATTTATAAAAAAATTAACTTACAGATTTAATCCTTCAAGTCCACCTATTCACAAGATTCGGGATATCATAAGGAACAAATATGATTCTCCTTACTTATCATGGAAGAATATCCCAAAGAAAATTAGGGATATGTGATTTGAAGAATTTTAGGTATGCTTATTTGGCATGAATTCAAATATTTGATTTAATTTGTATTAATATTTTTTGTTATGTCTATATTTTTTACAGAAAAAATTTAGGTGGTTGCTTGAGCAAAACACAAGGATCAGAATAAATTTTGAGATGAGGGGATCGACCCATCTTATGGACATGTTCACGAATATTAGAAAGTCTGGGCAGCGTTCAATATGGATTGGAGAGGGTGTATGAACAGATCTGAGTAGAGCTTGGGCGAGCCCTGAGTTCACAAAAATAATTTTTTGGAGTTTAGGAATAGAAATTTATTATAATAAAACTCATTCTAATATCAATATATTTTATGGATTTATTCTCGCAGGATAATTTTGTACGAGCTTAGGAAAGTTGTCAGTCCACTAGTGAGGAATCATCTTCAGGATTGACCTAGTATTTTGAGTATCATACATGGTCAGATGTTGTTGGAGGAAGGTAAAGGGGGAGGGTATATGGCTTGGGTTCGCAAGGCTATGCTTATGAAGGCAGTTCATCCATCTCAGCATTTTATGATCCTAGTAGAGCTGAAGAAAGTGTAAGCAAAGGGTTGTAGTGCTAATAAGAGAGATAGAAGAGATGAGAAATGTTCAAAATGAGATGCAGGCAGAGTTGCGATCCTACAGAGATAAAAATCAAAAGAAGAAAGAGCAAGAGCAGTCACATGCATCACTAGACAACGAGGATATAGAGGAGGATTAGTACTCTTTTTTTTATGAACTTATTGTAAACTTATTTGGTTTGATGAACTTATATGTAAACTTGTGATGAACTTATTTGGTTTGACTTATTGTTTGGTTATGAACTTATTATGAGTTAATTTATTTTGATGAATATATTTATAATAATTATTATGTTTGATTATAGTTACGTGTTGCCCATATTTGTGAAAATACTTGTATTTTTTGTGCAGGTTTAGAGCTTAGGGTGAAAATCAGTAAAATAAAGGGGAGGCTGTCATTTTTTTTTAAATGCTACAAGTTTCCGATGGCCAATCAGCGGTTTGGCTGCCGAAAACTTCGATACCGGACGGTTAATATCAGTCACCGGAAGATTACTATTACCGTCGGTAGTTTTCGGCGGCTTACCGACGATTTTTGATGGTTCTCCGGTGATACACTGGCGATGGAGACGCCAGTAATTCCTTCAGTTATGACCGTCGGTAAACCGCTGCTATGTTACCGACGATATGCCGGCGGTTTGGCAGCCAAAAAAAGCTGACTAAACTGGCAGTTAAATAGCCAGTATGCCGCATGTAAATAACCGGCAGGCACCGGCATTATGACCGCCGAAAAACTATCGACGGTAACTCCTGTCGGTAAACCGCCGGAAATAGTTTCCTACGCGATTTTTACCGGTGAATTTTAAACCGCCGCAAAGCCGCCGATTTTTTCCAAAATCACTGGAAAGCTTATGATAACCGCCGGAACAAGCCGCCTTTACTAAGTGATTTTCTTGTAGTGGCTTATTTTGTTTTTTTATTATGTGTGCTTTCTATTGACACTAGTTTCATACTGACACCTATTTGATAGTTGCAAGACGCAACATAAATATCATTTTACATCATTTTAAAAATAGATTGTCGTCCATACCATGATATTCTGACGTACAAGTTATTTTATCTGTGTATATTGGATTCCTAGTAGGTTTCGAGTAGCTACTGAGCAAGTGTTGCTCACTCCTATTTTACCGGCACATGTTATTTAAAGAAAAAGATAAAGCTCCAATTAAGTACATACTAGTGACACCCATTGGAACCTGAATTTGGTATGTTTACTTTACTGGCTTATTATGTTGATAGGCATAATAATTGTATATGATTGGGTGGAAAAAGAGGCTAGACCATAATTGCTGAGTATAGATCTTTTGATTTTTTTTTCCGGGAAAGTGAATGAAAGGATGTTGATTTTATTATTTATTGTATTTTTATCATTTAGGAATGTCATATGTTTGTAAATATTGAAGAAAATATGCATATAAGAAAATTCCTTCTAATTAGATCTTGAGATGCGACATGTCAAGTTTGAATTAGACATACTTGGTTGTTTGTGATAACATGACTAAGTCATTCATAGCCCCCAAATTTGTCATTGATCTTAGGAATAATTATTAGGTCCGGACACCTGACGTAGCTCTACATCCGGACGCCAATAACATGTTGCCACGTGCTCTTACTCTTAACTGCGAATTACGACGACCCGGACCCGATATTGCTATGTATTGGTTAATTTGTGCAGACCAGTGTATTGCTCGGTATTGCTAGGTATTGATCTTGACAGATTGGCATTTCTCGTTATTGTCGAGCAATACCAAGCAATATCGAGCAATACCTAGTAACACCGAGCAATACACCGGTCTACATGATTTCAATCTAGCAATACCGAGAAATCTCTCTTTTGTATTAAAATCAAGGCCCTAAAACCCTAAATACTAGATTCCTCACATGATTTCAATCTACATCCAAATACTAGATTCCTCACTTAGCCAAAAATAAGTGAATTTAATTATGCACATCTATATCTTTTTCTTAAATCAAATTAAATTGAAAATTGAAGGCCTTTCACATTATGATTTGCCTAGTGCAATCAAGTAATTTTTGCTAAGTCATAAGCCCTTAGACATATTTACTTTCCCCAAATCAAGTTGACTCTTGTCTCTAAGATTGCCTTTGAAAACTCATAAAAAATACTTTATTCCTTTATGATATGATAAAGTATCCTTCCAACCCAAAGGTGGAATGCTTATGTTACTATATTCTAGGACATCATGAATGATATCTTGTATCAAAACATGGAATGGTCATTCAATGAGTTCTTCATAACCCTTCAAAAACATTAAACCTTTTTTTATAAGCTAACAAAAAATTTTTAAGTAAAATATAATTTAAAATGAAACAACTACTAACAAGAAATTAAATCATTTCTTATATTCACAAAGAAATAACACATCAACTATTAGTCTGACATTCACACAACCTTGCAAATATTAGATATATTACTCTTAGTCATCCTACAGCTGGGTGTAGTTAGAATTTTTTTGTTTCTAGCATTTAACTGTGATATTGGGTATGAAGTATTTAATAATAATTGTGTTGTGAGCACTTGCTATTACAAGGTTAATATGAAATTAAATATTTTGAAAATATAGTAACTTGTCAAGGTTAAAAAGTATTTAATTTTAGTTGAAAAATAATTAGAAAATAAAAAAAAAACAAGTAAAATATGATAGAAATAAAAAATTAAACAACAAAATAAAAATAATATTTGGAAGAATTTTTATGTTCAAATAATTGAACTTTCATTTCTAAATCATCCCATGCTCCATAATTGAAATACAATACAACTTTCAATAATGAGATATATAAAAATTATTAAAATTATTCAAAATATAAGTAACTCTTAATATTCTCATGACTCTTTGTATATTTGAATATATTATTTTCTCATAATTTATTTAAAAAATAATATTATGCTTTGAATTTTAATCCCAATAATTATTTTCAACTCTTAAATTTCATATATACTTTAACATATGAACTGTTATAATTATTTTTTAAAAATTAAAATATAACAATAAAAAATTGGTGAAATCACATAACTTTTGAAGATAGTAATATATATAATTATTATGAATAACACTTTATATGTTTCTTGTCCATAATTAAAGATCAATCAATGTGGATGCATGAAGAGGCATGCTATCTCTTTAATGACTTGTTGGTGTTCTTTAATTAAATTGTTCTCAATTATGAGAGCTATAATAGAGAGGATATTAGGAGACATAACAATCAAAAGAAAAATCGAGTTATATATCATACTTTTATTTTTATTTTTACCATATTATATTATTAAAAAAAATCTTGTTACATCATTGATGTATTATGCATTGATATTGTTACAAGCTAAAAAAATTGAGTAAGTGTTCGTTTTACATCTCAATGTTGTACCTAAATTAATCTTGCATGCATATATAAAAATAGAAAGATCAGAAACTTTTTATATGGAAAATTAGGAATGGGAAAATCCAATATATATCAGAGGGTATAAGAATCTATCCTTCTTCACGGTTGAAGAAAAAAAGGACTATTTAAGACTAAAATGTCTTATTTCTCTTGTGCATGATTACAAAAGTATGGTGTCCGCAAGTGGACAGGCCAACATGGTTAAATTTTGACAGGAGTCTGAAGATAGTGGTGATTACAGAAGGTGATTGTCAATGACGATACTGGTTGTCCGTGATAATAGCTGGTGGTGGTTGTAGCTGACGATAGCTAGAATATGCAAGAGATTTCTCAAATTTTCTCCTTTCCTCCCCTGCTCCACTCCTAATGTGGAGAATGAAGCTCTATTTATAAGTTTTTTGGATGAGCATTTTTGTAATTTGAACAAAATCCAAAATACTTCATCGTATGGTTTATATCAATTTTCTTGATCATGAAGTTTTTTTTTTCAGCATTTAAGTGTCTTAACGATATTGGAATTGAGTGATCATGGGCTCATTGGATTTGTGTCGTTGAGCTGCTTGATTCGACTATAAACATGTCAAATTTGAAGTTTAGACAATCATGATTTAATTAAAAAAATTTTTAATTGAACAATTCGAGATTTTTATAAATCATATGATTTTTTTTGAAGTCGTATTATATATAATTAATGTTTATCAAATTCTAAAATTTGATTTTATTATGAATACTTTGATATTCAGAACTTTTTATAGCAAATATTGATTATGACAAAAAAATAATTTATGTAAGGGCTGCTTGCTTCGCTGAAAAAGGAATGCATATCAAATGAAATGTAGCGAAAAAAAAAATGCAATATATTTGAAATATTTGGAATTAATTAGAAAAGTTTAAAATAAATGTAAATAAATTTTATTTGTTTGACTTGAAGAAAAATAAATAAAATATAAATCCTAAAAATGATGGTGGTTAGTGGCAAGTGATGATAGTCGGTGTTGGCAGATAATACACAATAAATGACCAACATCAACTCTCAACGACAACATCAAAGTTATTTTAGTATATTTAAAAATCGACTAAATCTATTGATTTTTTAGTTACATTAAATTTGAACTATGTGGTGCATTAAAAATACTATAAAATTCTACTTTTCATTTCTTTAACTTCAAATAAAAATGCTAATATTTTAAAATCCCTATATTTGAAATATTTTACCTACATTTTATTTAAAATCAAAGAGTCCTTTTGTTAAAAGTAATAGCTCAATTATAACATTTTTAAATAAAAACAACACTCTTATAACAATATATATTTTCTTAAGAACAAAAAAATTTCACATCCCTTAAAAAAAATCTCTTATCAAAAAGCACTAAGCTCTTACCAACAAAAAATACTTCATTGAACAGTGTTCACACATTACCTACTCATCGATGCGACGCTTATCCGAATCGCGAAGTTGATCCTTTTCCTAATTCTCGTGTAGCATCAGCTGTGGCTTTAGGTACATTCAAGAGTTCCTCTGGAAATATTAATTCTTGAAAACCTATTTCAGAAACCCTAATCCCACTTCCACAAAGCCCAAAATTTCAAAAACAATGGCGAAAGGCTGTTACTTTTAGCCCACAAATGGAAAGACGGCGGCTTGCCCTCCTCTGTTCCCATCTCTGCTCAACCGGACGGCCGCCATTGTTGTGCGCTTTGCCTCCGGTGCTATCGGCATCCAGTTGCCATGCCTCGGCCGGCGATGGTGGGCGGCCGGAAGGGGACACCGAGAAGGAAAGATGTGTATTTTGCTTGATTGTTCGGGGGGAGTCCCCAGCCTTCAAAGTTAGTCATCCTGCTCATTCTTTATCTTTGATTATCCTTTTCTTTTTTCAAATTATGAAGTACTTTAATATGTATTGATGGGTTCGGTGTCGAGTAATTCAGGCTTAGTTGTCTGTTGATATATCTATAATGTAATTTATCACTCTTCATTCAAAAAAAAAAAAAAAAATCTGATAATGATAATTGGTTTTATGTGGAATGGGTTGATTTGTGGGAAAGTCGACTATGCTTGGAAAAGTTAATATGAAACATAAATAGAGTAATTGAGATGAAGCATAACTCATTATGTAGAGCTCGTTTTAATGTACTGTAGGTAGAGGGATTGATGTATTCACAACCTTATGCCTGCATTTCAGATAGGCTATTTTATTCAAATTTGTGACCTCTAGGTCATAATGGAGGGATCCACTTTTTACAAACAAAGCGTTCATATATTAATCTGCAAACATCTCCACATTATCAAGCTATTGGTCTGTTTAGCTTTCATTCAGTCCCTAGGTATCCACCAAATGAGCATTGCTTAAAGTATTAAATAAATTAAGGGATCATTTGTTTTCTTGTACATAGAAACCATGTTTTAGAAACTAACGATTTCATTTTCACACTTTTTTATGTGAAAATGAATTCATTAAATTTTAAAGGAGTTTTGGTTTCTGATTAATTGAGCAGATTTTTAAATCACATTGTTTAACTTCATGAAGCCAGATGAGCCCTAAGCTGAAATTAGTCTCTACATCAGGAACTTGAGGAGACAACCACAAAAAGGTTGGAATAGTTTTTGATCTAAAGTTGGGTAAAATGGTGAAGAAAGGCTAAATGAGCTGAGATTTATAATTTAAACCATTATGCATTAAAAAAGTATAGTTTATGTCTTCACTGATCTATTGTTATTCTTTTAACTATTGGTTGTTCAAGTTTGCTTGTGGAATCTTGAACTTTTAATGCTGTTTTGTTATCTTTGCCAATTTCATGATTCCCCTCCTTTTTTTGTTTGTTTCTTCTATGTTCAGAGAAAATATTTTTAGTAGGCAAAAGTACATTTCTACCTAGTTTTCATTGGATATATTTAGTTTTTGTCATGTTTTCAATGTACTAAGCTGGATGTCATGTTCAATGGTTCATTTTTACTTCAATGTGCAAAATGTAAAGTAAAGTGAGGCTTTTGCTAATTAGAGTGCTCTTTACATGTATATCATATATACATGCATTATTTGCATACAATAACCATTGAATTAACTGAAGTTATATAAAATTAAGTTAAAATTTCAACAAATATAATGACACATCCAATAGTAGTAATTTATAATGATTTGAAAGCAAAAAAGAAAAAAAATGAATCTTAGATATAAAGAACAAAGTAATACAAGCATATTTAAAAATAAAGAATACTCTTGAGATTGACGAGATGATGAGAAGCAGAGGCGGTATGCTGCAAGAAAGAGTGAAGATGTTATGCATTGAGGAGTCTGTAGAGGATGCATCAAGAAGCATTCTTGACAAGCTTGCGAACGAGAAGCCTCTAGCATCAACAATGAGAATCAATGAGAAATGCACAAGAAAATGAGTGAGTGAGAGAGCGTGTAGAGATGAATCACCAAGAAGCAATGAGGTTTAGTGAGAAAAAAAGCAAACCAACGGACGATGATGTGATTACTGCAATAACTGTGGTTCTGCAAGCATAGTTGCAGTAAATGTAGAATCAAACCTCAAGATATGAACTAAGAATTTGTTCAGAGTTGAAGTCGTGTGTGCAATGCCACAATGCGACACAAAATAATGACATGATGCTCAACTTTATCCATGAATTCACTTTTGACAGGCAAGAGATGTGGAGGGCCAGCACATCACTTCATTAAGCTCCTAAAAAATGTTTTTGACATCATTGATTTTTTTATTATTTATTATTTTGGTTTTCATCAACCAATAGTTGTTCCAAGTTCCTAATTGGAGCTTTAGTTTTCTTCCTAGATTAGTTCCTTTCTTTGAATACTGATTCCTTTCTTATTTCTTTTATGTGCAGCTTTATGAAGATGATGTTTGTCTATGCATTTTGGACTCCAACCCTCTAAGTTTTGGGTATGGTACTTCAACCTTTTGAGCAAAACACATAGAGTCTGTAGAAGTATGCTCATAAAGAAATTTTTATCATTCATTGGGTTGCAAATTCCTCTAGATTTGATTCCATGAATGTAACTTATGCAACTCAACAAGATCTTCTAGATTGATGCGGTTTCATTTATTCGGTTATGTGATATTGGAAACATAAGATATGTATATTTTTCTTAGTGTTAAGTAGTCTTATCAGTACAAATTTTTTGGGTCCTAGATTTATCTCCATTTCGATGAATTTCTTTTACACTTGAATGGGACATTTAGTCTGTTTCATGGATTTTGCAAGTGTTTTTTTTGTTTGTTTGTTATTATAAGCATGATATCATAAGAACTAATTTGATGAAATGTTGAAATTTATGGGTATGCTTAAAGTATGGCCCTCTTCAATGTTAATCTAGGTTAGCTTAACACAATTTATGAATTGCTCATAGTCCTTTCCTTCTTATTAACTTAATGAAAGATATTTTGATTATGCTATTATAATTCATTTTTGTGAAATGTTTTAACTGGGTTCCTTTTTGCAGACACTCTCTAATTATTCCAAAATTGCATTTTCCTTCATTACAAGCTACTCCACCTTCGGTGAGTTTTCTTTTACTTACATGTTCATCAGCATAGGTCAGATTTATGAAATTAAATCTTCTGACATTTATGTAATTTTATAGCATAGGCATTTTGATGCTATATGAACGAGGCTTTTTCATGTCTAGAAAGCACTCGTGGACTTTGGACCTAGATTTGTTGGTTTATGCTTTGTAATTCCAGTTGTTCATTGTTTAGTCCAGTATTAATGTTAAAGAGATAAGGAAGAGGTAGGGAAAAACAGGTGTACAACAACAACAACATCAAGCCTTTATCCCACTACGTGTGGTCGGCTACATGAATCATTTTTCTCCATTATGTCCTGTTAGGAGTCAAATTCTCATTTAGATCTAATAAAGAAAGGTCTTTTCTAATATTTTCTAACCAAATATTTTTAGGTCTACCTTTACCTTTCTAAACATTGGTCAAATCTAATACATCTACTCTCCTAACCGGGTCATCAGAAGGCTGCCGTTTTATGTGACCAAACCATTTAAGGTGACTCTCTCTAATCTTATCTGCCACTAAAGCCACCCCAACATTTTCATAGGTGTAGTTACCATTATTAATGAAGATTTAACCTAAACTACAGTCAATTTATCTTTGCTAGCAGAATGTGAAATGCAATTATAAATGGGAATGAAGAACAAAATTCTATTTAGAAGCCTGCTGAAATAATTAAGATCAGGAGGTTGCTGGTTTTTTTTTTTTGAAGAATGCAAGTAGCAATTAATATGGAAAGAACTAGATACAAGCTAAAGTAGAGGCTCACATTCCTTCTTCAGTAAAGAACAAAGAGGAGGAATGTTAGCAAAAGAAGAGCTATTGAACCAAAAGTTGCTATCTAAAGCCAAAGTAGCACACATATCGGCTACCTTATTATAATCTCTATGTATATGGTGAAGAATTACCTTATTGAAATCGGCCCAGAAAAGAAAATCGTCCTCCATCCAATTGTAGTTTTGCCACTTAGCCTTATTCAAAGAATGTTGAATGAATGTGATAACATTTATGTTATCCCCTACAATTATAACCCCTTTACTCTCAAGCATCCACGGTTGAATGAATCTTCTAATAGCCATCACAACATCCAATTCAAGATGAGCTATATCCCAATGTGTTCTTTTTTCTCCAAAAGCAATCAATAATCTTCCTTTATGGTCACGGAAGCAACCACCAATTCCAGCATTATAAGAAGTTAGTAGAGCTGCATCAACATTGATCTTAATCCAACCAAGCGATGGAGGGTGCTAAAAGTTTTGAAACTCCCTAGAGAGATTAGCACCCCATCTATCTATGATTGGATTAGAAGATTTAAAAGCTGAAGACAGCACATTAGCTACTGTAACTGCAGCAGAATTTGCATATTTTCCCTGGTTAACCTCCTTTCTATTCCTCCAATTAAAGTATACCGTGGTACAATAGAGATTGGCAATATTATGTGCAAAGCTAGCAAGAGTTCTCAGCTCACGTAAACCTTCAGCCAGAGAATTAAAGATAGGTATGTAGAACCCCCATTCTTGAATCATTCTAAGAATCTCCTGCAGATGAATGCAACAGACAGCTATATGCTCCAGATTTTCAGTTTCTTGACATCCCCTAGCACATAGTTCCTCATCTTTAAGTTTCCTATATTTTAAGAACACATTTGTTGGGATAGCTTATTTACTCAATCTCCACCAAAACAATTCAATCCGAGCTGAAAGTCTCAGTTTTTTTAACCAAGTAAAAAAACCCATATCATCACCAATACTACTAAACTTGTTGTATGCCTCAACTGCACGGGCAGTAATAGACCTGCCAGATAAACAACAAATTTCTTCTAGATAATCCTCATTTGCCCTTCTATCGATCGGAGTATGTAGGATGGTAGTGATAAAGTCATTCTGAAAAAAGCCTTGTAACTTTTGGAGTTTCCAACCACCATTCTCATTGATGAAATGATTGAGCTTTAATCCTTCTAACTCCAGACAATTTGCAGTGATTGGCCATTCATTCAAGCATTTATCTAGCAGCCATGTATCATTAAGAATATCTATATTCTTACCATTAACAACTCTCCACCTTAATAAAGGTTTTAAGTATTGGGCACCTTCAATCAAAATCTTCCAAGCAATTGAACTTCCATGCCTGTTTTTAGCTTCCCACAAGTTATTTCCATATTTGGCAGAAATAACCTGATAAAGTAAAGAATCATAATTTTGAAGGAATCTCCAAGATAGTCGTGCTTTAAGAGGTCCGGCTCTACTTGCCGCCGAATGAAAATTCAAACCTCCTTTTGCTTTTGGTTTACACAAAGTATTCCAACCAATGTAATGCATTCCCCTCTTACTATTCCCCTTATGCCAAATAAAATTTCTACAACATTTATCAACCTCTTGCAACACCTTCTTTGGGACCAAGGTATGTGTAGAAACAAAATTAGGAAGAGTTAAAAGAGAAGTCTTAGCAAGAGTAAATTTACCCGCCAAGGATAGTTTTTTACTTCCCCATGAGTTCAGCTTTTGCATCACTTTATCCAGCAGAAATTGAAAATCAGATTTTAGAGGTCTCCTTGTCATCATGTTGATGCCTAAATACTGCAGCTCATTAACAGTTTTAAACTCCAGAACCTTCTTTACTCGGGAAACAACAGCTCTGCTCATACTCTTGCTAAACAAAATTTGAGATTTAGAGTTATTAACTTTCAAACCTGTCCAGGAATAGAATTCCATCACAATATTTTTCAGTTTGACAGCCAGATGGTTTGTAGCTTGGGAAAATATCAACACGTCGTCAGCAAACAGTAAATGGTTCACCTTGGGAGCTCTCAGTGAGACTTGAATCCCCAGATCATGGCCTCTTTGTGACATAGCTAAAGAGAAAAGTTGAGAGCAAAGGATATAAAGATATGGTGACAGTGGGCAACCCTGCCGAAAACCATTCTCTGCTGTAATCCATTTGGAAGCCCTTCCATTAATGATAAAAGAGAATCTAGCATTCCTTATACATTCCATAATAAGCCTAGATATATTCTTCGTCATGCCAAACATATCTAAGACTTGGGCAAGAGAGTCCCAACTCATACTGTCATAAGCTTGCTCCTAGGGCTGCAAGCGAACCAAACGTTCGACGAGCTACTCATTGTTCGGTTCGATTAAAGCTCGTTTGTGATCGTTTAATTAACTAAACAAACAAACTTGAACAATATTTTAAATACTCGATTCTTAAATAAACAAACTTGAACACTAATGTGTTCGGCTCATTTATGTTCGCGAACAACATCATTTGAAGTTCGTGAACAAGCTCAATATTAAGCTCGATAAGAAGCTCGATTCGTGTTCGATTTTGAACTCGTGAATAAGCTCGATAAAAATAATTAATATTTGACTATAAAATTAATAAATATAAATAATCATTGCCTTTGTTACATAGACAATTGCTTTTATTATATATGTGTTTGTTCATAGATATGTTCATGAACGTGTTTGTTTGATAGTTAAAAAAAATCGTTAAATATGTTCGCGAACAAGCTCGATAAGCACTAAACGAACGAACATGAACTGAACATGAACCGAACATGAACACTCCTTAATTTCAATGAACCAAACATGAACACAAACAATAAAGCTCGAACAAATATTAACCAAACTTGAACAAGGTGATATTAAATGAACACAAACATGAACACTCACATACTTGGCTCGGCTCGGCTCGGTTCGTTTGCAGCCCTACTTGCTCCATATCAAGCTTAACCACCATTAAACCCTTTTTGCTTTTCGAAATTCTAAGCTTATGAAAGATCTCATAAGCTAGAAGACAATGGTCAGACATAGAACGACCATTGATAAAAACAACTTGTTCTTCAGTGATACACTTGGAAATATAGCTTTTCATTCTATTTAGAATCATGGTTGCTACAATCTTATAAGTTGTTTGACACAAACTTATAGGCCTAAAGTTAGAAAGAACAATAGGCTTATTGATCTTTGGAATTACGACAATAAGTGTATCTTTCCATTCATTATACATACAACCGGTTTTGAAAAAATTATCAATAGCCTTCCATGTATCCTCCTCCACAATCTTCCAATAAAATTTGAAAAAGAAGTTGTAATGCCATCAAAACCAGGTGATTTGTTATTACCTTGACTGAAAACAGCTTTAACATATCTTCTTTAGTGAATTCAGCATCCAAGAGCTTTGCATCTTCACGAGATATTCTCAGATTATCCGGAACTGAAGGCCATCCAGTAAGCTTGCACTCCCTAGCTGTCCATTTCCTCTTGAAGAAGTTGTAGAACACATCTTCTATTTGATCAAAATCTTCTACTACTGCATTACTTTCATTTCTAATTTGCCAAATCAAATTACTGTTTCTCTTAGCTGAAGCATACTGATGAAAGTATCTTGAATTTGTATCACCATCTTGCTGCCATTTACTTTTTGCTCTTTTATTCCACCAAGTAGACAATCTTCCCAAAGTCACGTTTAACTCATGAATTTTGTTTCTTAACTGTTCCAGCTTATCTGCCGTGAGACCAACACTTGATTCTTCCAACTGCAGCTGTAAGATATCCCTCTTCAACTCTGTTTTCAGTGAATTCAATTCTTTGCACTTATTCTTATTCCAGAAATAGAGAGCTTTCAAAGTTCTCCTTAATTTTCTTTGAAGGATTTCATCATTAGTACCAAAATCAGCTTTCTTCCATGCCTTTAAAACAATGCTCCAAGTAGCCGGGTAGGATTTCCAAGTGTCTTCAAATCTAAAAAATTTTGATTTCAGATTTTGAGGCTCAACCATATTAAGAGAAATGGGAGCATGATCCGAAGCAACTCTAGATAAATGGCGAACCTTAGCTATTGGGATTTTGTGTAGAGCTGTAGAATTTAATAAACATCTATCCAATCTCTCCCAAATTCTCGAAGTGCCTTATTTGTTATTACACCAAGTAAAGCTTGGACCTACAAAATCAATATCATGGAAATCATTATTTGTTAAGAACATCTTCATTTCTTTAGTCCCTTTAGAGAAATGGAATCTCTTCCCACCTTTCTTATCCTCCTTAGAGAGGATGCAATTAAAATCTCCTCCAATGATACAGCGATTATCACCTATCATACAACCTTCAAGATCTTGCCAAAGACTTCTGCGGGTTTGAACATCCCTTCCTCCATAAACAGTAGCAATATTCCATTTCCCCAAAGCATTAATGTTAAGAGTTCCCATTATAAATTAGGAAGAATGCTCAATGACTTCAAAGGACGCCATAGCTCTTTTCCACAACACCAAGATGCCACACGAAGTACCACTCGCAGGATGATGGAAATAATCCCATTCATTTCCAGTAATCATATTGATATCACTTATGTCTAGAGAAGACAACTTCGTTTCAGTAAGACCAACAAAAAAACCTTCATTGTCTTTCACAATCTCCCTAAAGATATAAGGAGGCCTCTCTCTTTCTAGCCCCCCTACAATTTCAAAAGATAAGGGATGCCATTAAGTAACAATAGGGGAGTTCTCCCCTATCATTTTATTGGTTTTCTTCTCACCTCTCCTCTTCCTTTGATCTGCTTCCATTGGTCCCAATGATCTCAACTCCTTGGATAATTTGAATTTGCCTGAGTTTGTTAGGTGTATCGCTGGGTCACCTGTATCTTGCATTGCATTATCAGCAAACACATCAGGAATAATAACAGTATCAGCAGAGCTTTCCTTATTGGATTCATTATTAATTCCAGTACTAGCCATCTCAATGACTTCCCCTTCCTCCAGGTCATTATCCAGAATTTGAAATTTATTCAAACCAATGGGTAATTCCTGGATCCTCTTCCCTTCAGCATCATTTACAGTTTTTGGAATGCTAGAATTGCCTTGCAGTTTTTCAGAAATAACTGGCTCACTAATCTGCACGCCATCCTTATTATGATTCACATTTTCAACAGGTTTATATACCTGTTTAACTGGAGCATTTGATCCGTAGTTTTTATTTGCATACCTGTGAATTTTCTGCTTTTGAAGTTAACGTGGATCCATGGGCCATATTCATCATTTCCTTGTTGTTGTAAACCTTTATCCAATGTATCATTACTTTGCTTCAAAACTTCCCTTGCTTCATGTGAATTCTTCTCCTTAGACTGTTCTGAAATCACTTCAGGACATAAAGTTTTGCTGTGCCCCACCCTTCCACAGTGATAACAGAGAGATGTTAACTTCTCATATTCCACCTTTTGAAATGTTCTTCCATGTACCCCTTCTATCCACACTCCCTTGGGAAGTTTCCTTTACAAATCAATACGCACACAACACCTAGCATATTCCCTTTTCCCCCATTTGAAAGAATTCCCATCAAGTAACATAGGAGTTCCAACCATGGAAGCAATCATAGCAATATTCTCTTCGTCCCAACAGCTTAATGGTAGACCCGGAAATCGAATCCACACCGGAGATGTGATACCTTTTAACTATTCTGTAGAGAAGGAGGGAGACCACCTATCCATACCGATAATGTGGTTGCCAATATACCAAGGCCTTCCACTAAACACTTCCTCCATGGATTCAATGTTAGGAAAAGAACATAAAATCTAGTTACGTCCCAATGTCGTTAAATGAAAACTGCCATATATGCTCCATTGTCGTCTAAGCTCTTGACTACAAACAGAGAAAGGTACATCCTGCCCAAGCACCTTAATAACAGATGATTTCTTCAAAACCTGAGAGTCTGCCAATTCCTTCTCTGGATTAAGCAAGACTGCCATTCCATCTTCAAATAACTGAATAGAATTTCTATTGAAACTCAACTTAATATGCTGAGTCTTTTGCCACGCCAATGTAAAATTGTTACGAGAAACAGAATTGACCTTCAATTCATCAACATCATTCACAACATTGTCATCTTGTTCAAACGCAATCGAAAGATCTTTAATAGCTTGTTTCTGGATTCCCGATTCTTGCATCCCCGTGAATTTGTTAACCTTCAGAATTAACTTTGCAGACGACGTAGGTTATGTATCCAGATTTCTGAAACCTGGTTTTACTAATTCCACATTTTTACTATCATCAAGAATATCTTTTCCTTTGCCTTCCACTACAGATTCATACCTCCAAGGAGGTCGAAAACCTTCATTGATAACCAGACAAGAAGAAGTTCTTGCTGTTCCTTGATCATCACCGCAAACTTTAAATTTTTTGTCATCGGAAGATTTGACTGGAGCAATACGAGACGGATCAGATGCCTGATTACCGCCGGCAATCCACTGCCGGCGGTCCGGAATCACCATCCCCCTTCAACGATCCGATCGCAGAAAGCCCGCAAAAAACAAAATAAAAAAACCAAGAAGAAGATTCTCTCTCTAGAAAATCGCTCCTCCAGGAGGTTGCTGGTTACTGCTCACAATGATTATCTTGGTTAACTATAACTAAAACATTTTTAGAATTGTAGGTGTAGCAGATGTATCTACTGGAATTTGTCCTTTATGATATTAGCATATGTATCTACTGCTTAAAATTTTTTCTTTAACTCATAATGAGTCACTAGGATTGTTTCCCTCCAAAAGAAGAATGCTGTTGAGTTTAGGTGCGGTAAGCTTAGCAATGAGGGTTGACAGATTTGATCACGTAGATGTTGCTTCTGGATAATACAGTCTCTCCCCCCTTCAAAGCCATTAGATATGCTGCCGAGATATGTCATTATTTTCTTTGTTCTTTTATTCAGCCTTTGCCCCCCCGTACCTATAATTGCAGTGTAGCGTTATAATATATCCATGGTGATTGTAACATCAATTATGCTCCATGATTTTTGTCACGTCAAAATGCACTGTGAACTGTTTCATGTTTTTCTTAACTGTTTCTGGAATTTTGCTTCTAATCATATTATACGTGAATCAAACAGTATAAATCTGAACATTATATCCTGCAGCTAAGATTTACCGCCAAATGACACGTAATTGCAAATGCAGGTTGTAGCAGCCATGTGTTCCACTGTTCCCTTTCTTACAAAGGCGATCATGAAAGCTACACAATGTGGTAGGTTGACAGAATTCACTGTAAAAAATTGTCTCATTGCACTAATATGGCATTATTTAGTGTTTTTTCTTTGTCTCTTTATTTTCTCTCTTGGATTGGATTAGTATCTACATGTGCAGCTGTGATCTTTTCAGAAACATGCTGAGTGGTTTGCCTTTTTCCAACCGAGGGATGCTAACTAGTATTTTTAGGTTCACAAAACATATTAATGTTATATTGGAAGGTCAAATGTCTGTAGCTAAGGATTCTCTATTTGGCTGGAATAAATGCGCTGCCAAGCATTATAAATTCCTACACAAAATTTAAACAAAAATAATAAATTCTACTGAATCAAAGCTGTCCCAAATTTTATGCATCAGGCAGCTATTTATAACCAATTAATATCCTTGGTCAATTGCCATTTTGTTGATTCAATTTAAATACCAAATCTAATCGTCCAGTGAGCCAAAATTTCATTATAGGTGAAGCGGTGAAGGTGTGACAAAAGGATCGCAACAAAGGAGATGAAAGTCACGCTCTACACAAGAATTAGCCTACACTAAGAGCCTGACAAAAACAACGTGGCGCAAGAGTCTGAAGCTCGATAGAACATGACGTAGAAAAGGAATCTCACACAATGTAGGAATCACACACGGTTCAAGAGATTGCAATAAATGTCACCGTATATACCTCTTGCTATAGTATCACATTAGGTTATGCTAAATATCTCCACTTGCCATAGGATCACATTAAGTTATGTTAAACATCTCCACTTGCCCCCGATTCAAGCCATGTGTTGTGGTATTCGTGATCTTGTTCCCAGGGATCTATTTAAGATCTATTATTATAGCTTAACTATGTAGTTTCACACAACTTAACACTTTTTATTCATAAGACATGTTGAACATAATGTAGTATTACCATAATCACCATTAAAGTTCATTGCCTTCCTAATACTTTTGAGCATAAGCTTTATCTTATTTCATCTCTATTAGAAGGGGGACAATAGGTAATGATTACATCTTTGCTCAATTTTTTTTAAGTAAAATAATATATCTGCCTATATATAGACAAGAGAAGAGAACAATCATGGAAATTACTATAATGAAGGATATCCTCTTATCTCTATAATGGGAAAATACTACAGTACACATTTGTCCTGTAACTAATCTAATACGTGTGATAATTTAGATATGATAATACTCTCTCTTGCATCTAGTAATACATGCAAAAGTATATTTATATAACTTTTGAATATAACTTTAGTTTTATACTTGTGGGCCCAAACACAATAAAATCATCATCATGATTTGTGCATAAATGTAGTAAAAACATATTAAAATAATGAACATTTTTCAATTGGTCTTGTTTGTAGCTAATACACCATATTAATTATTATGTCTTATTTGCTACTATATGATTCTTATTACATTATTATTGAAAATTTTAAATATGACATGCGTGATGGGTTTGGCATATCCCACTATTATTTTTTTATATTTAAATTGGGCATTCAAAATGGCATACCTGATATGGTGTCTTAAAGGATGAGAAATTATTAGGTACGGAGTGCGGACGGGAGAACCGTCTGCACACTAGTATAAAACAGTGTTTGGTACCGTTCGGTACCACTCGGTACCACTGGGTACCGCTCGGTACTCTGTGTCTGTGCAGACGGTTCTCACCCCGTCTGCACTCCGTACCTAATAATTTTTCCTTAAAGGATCCTAGAGTATCCAGGTGTCCTAAAGTTTCAGTACAATAGAAAGACTATTTATAAGTGTCCTTAATTCATAGAATTGCGTTTTGTAGGATAGGTATTCTTTATGATTAAGGATCATTGTCTATTTTAAACCATCTTTAGTTGATTATTGTTGGCTATATATGCGCACATACTGCAACTAGTCTTGGTGCTTTAATGGGCTCTGCAGATGCTCTAACATGAATCGTTAAAGCACTGAAGCTTGCCATTGACATGTGGTATGCAGTACGCGACAATCAACTTCATCTACATTCTAGCGGCTTCATTATTTCGAGGTTGTTATTTACAGTTATTTAACATAGCTTGCAGCCAGGCATGGCGATTTGTGCCATAACCATGATATGCTGCTAAATGCTGATGATGATAGCTGTCTTCTCTATTTAATGTCCCGACAAGAGGAGCAACACCTTGAGCACATTGAATCTGATCCATGAAGAAGCTGGCCTTGTTCTAAAATCAACCTTAAAACTAATTTTAGTTTAATGAATATTTGCCTTATCTTAGAAAGTGCTTTGCATTTTGAAATATTGAGTTCTTTGCGTTGTTTATCCTCATGATATTGTAATGTCTTAAAAAATGAGGTGAATAATGCATTATGTTACATTTATTATATTTTTTTCTTTATAATATTTCTTCATTAGTTTTATCCACTCATCTTGGTGGTGCATCTCTTTTCCTTTATTTGACATGCCTAAATCAATTAAGTCTCCGTTGATAATGTTAGATTGATATTGTGATACATGAAATAAAAAGAATCCCCATATTACTTTTTTGAAAGAGATGGATGAGTTGTTTTGTAAGGACATTGATCATGATCGTTAAGTCAATGGAAGAGGTGCACATATTATGTTGAACTTTTTTAAAAATGCAAAACAACAAAAACAAACACCAAATGAAGTTTTGCACTATTCTATTTTTTAAAAATGCTTGTCTCATCACATCTCCATTTTAAAATTATAACTTGTTCTTCTATCCTTCATAATTTTATGACACTTTCATCTTAACATTCTCATTTTAATCACATTTAATTTGGTTATCATTGACTTCTTTATTTCCAAATGCTCAAATTTATATAGCATAGGAGACCTAATTTCAATTTGCTAAATTTAAAATGATGTGCATACGTGTTTTGTTTTATTCTGACAGTCTTTTTGCTACAACTAAATGTTTGGCTTATTTGTGTGAATCATTGCCTTGCCTTCTTTTGAGTCCACCTACTTGATCAGTAACCAAACCAGTTCAAAATACAGATCAAACATAAATGGACATTTGTTGAAGTAAAAAATATATATTTGATGCAGATTCTTTCAACTTGCTGGTCAACAACGGAACAGCAGCAGGCCAAGTAATTTTTCATGTAAGTTCATTTTGCTGACACACTCATCTAATTTACTAAAACTCTACGTGCTTCAGTTTCAAGCATTTACATGTCATTTCTGTGCTAATACCAGACTCATTTGCACATAATTCCTCGTAGAGCAGGTGACCAGCTATGGCCTTCTGAGGTAAAATCTGCTTTCTTACTTGATTTCCTGCACAGATTTCATTGAAAGAGAAGCTCCTGTACTGAATGCGAATTTAATTTGCAGGGCCATAGGCAGCCAATTGAACAGAATCAGGAAACTTTGAGCCTTGTGAGTCGCATCCGAGAGAGGATCTCTCCTCAGCCAACTGCTTGTTGCAGCACTCTTGAATCTCAGCTCCATAAGAACCTGCATGATTAAGAGCTTCTGTACATGATTTTTTACATTTATAAATTTTGAAATATCTTTGGTTTGCAAGAATGTTGGTCTTGATTGTTCTCAAAGTCTGTAAAAATGCGATGGGAATAAGCAGTTCACGTGAGAACAGTTCTGTACAGTTTACAATAAGGTCTTATGGTTGATAGAACTCTATCGTCTATGTATTCATTTATGTCTTAGTTTTTCCATACTAGACAGATTGAAGACTTGAAGGAAGTTTTAAAAATTAATTTAGCAAATATATGCATGTAAACCCAGGCTTGAGACTAGGGATGCCAAAGCGGAGAAATTATTTTGTGTGTTCACCGGACTGTTGGGAGGTACATCAGAGCGCATCATATCACTCAATACAAGTTAAAAAAGTGATGTGGCGCACTCTGATTTGCCTCCTTCGGACTCTATCTGGTGACCGCACAAAATAACTTTTCGTCAAATCAGGGGTTGGAAATTCGGTTTGGGTTCGACCCGAAATTTATCCAACTCTAATTTGGACAATCCAACCACAACCTGTTCGTAACTCAAATGTTTTGAATCAACTTGTTATCCCGTTTTGGTAAAAGAATTTTTTTATACTCAAGATTATACTTGCAAGTAAAAAAAAAAGAAAAAAATATATGAAACCGGTCGTTTTCAGATAAAAAGTAAATTCACGAGTCAACTCGATTATGACCCATTTAATAAATGAGTTGAAAAAATTAATACGAACTCGACCTATTTATTAAATGGGTCAATTAGATCTTGAATTTTCTTGTTCAGGTTGAGTTGGCGGGTCAGTCATTTGTTGACAACCCTACTTTTAGACATTTTTGGCTCTCTAAATGTTGATAAGTTGAGTGAAAGTCTGTATAAAAAAAAAAGTTCAAAAGCTTTAATCAATGAATTTGGATTCATAATTAACTAACAATTTGTCAACTTTTCTTCTATTCAAATAAAAGTATTTTTATTTTTTTCCCAAGAGATTTACATATATATTGCAAAATATTATTATATTTATATATCTATTCAACATAAAATATGATGGTTCTATATAATCCGATAGTGTCTCAAAGATTTTATTTGAGACAAATTTTTTTAAAAAGCTTTTAAGTTAAAAAACTTTGATTTAAAAAATTTTGTATTAATAAGGAATCCTAAATAAACTTAAGGCTTTGTACGGGATAACTTTTTTTATTGTTTCGTACGGGATAACTTTTTTTTTGGTTGACCTAGGGTTTTTTCTCCCCCTCTTCTCTCGCCGCCACATTGCACCCGACTTCGTTCGCCTCCTTCGGCTCTGCCGGAGGACCTCTTTTCGCTTCCTCTTATGGCCTCACCACTTCATTCCTATGATTTCCCACCGATACTCTCCTCTTCTGGAGGTACCACCCCTTCTCTGCAGTGTCTTTGGAAGCATATTTTTTCTCCCTCTGATCCTTCTCCAAAAGACCTCCAGCTTGTTTTCCATCCCCCAGAGCCAGAAATTATTCCTTTTTCTAGCGACAAGTTGGCCGAAGGAGCTGAAGATTGGGGACTTAGCTTAGTGGGCTACTCCAGAGGGAGAAAGCCCTTCTATGAGGCATTACTCGGCTCCATGAAGAAAACCTGGTCCCTAAAGGTTATTTCCAACTGCTTTCACTTAGTAATGGATTCTTCCTGCTTCGGTTCTCTTGCTCGGAGGATTTCGACATGGTTTGGTCAAGAGGTGTTTGGTTTCTCTTAGGAAAGCCATTCATCCTCCAAAAATGACATCCTAAGTTCAAGCCCAAGAAGGAAAACTTCTCTTCCGTCACGATATGGATCAAGATTCATGATCTACCGTTGGCATGCTGGAACTCCGAGGGCATCTCTCGCATTGCTAGTAAAGTCAGTGTTCCTCTAGCGGCTGACAATTTGACTGCTCAAAGAACCCGTCTCTCGTATGCAAGAATTTGTGTGCTCATTGATAGTGAAGCCACTTACCCGGAAGAAATTGTTGTTTTGTTAGATGGCGACGTTGTGCACCTCAAAGTGCAATACGAATGGAGGCCCTCACCATGTGTGCACTGTAAGTCATTAATTCACTTCTCCTCAATCCTCATGTCCGTCTAAGCCAGAACAACCAAATGATGAACCTGTAAATCCTTATGTTGTTGCCTTTAAGGACCATTCGAATAGAGGTAGAAGTTTTAACAGAAAGCCAAGAAATTGTGGAGCCTATGATTCTTCCGCAGACAAGTTCTCATCAAACCAAAACCCCATCTAGTTGCCTAAACCTCCGTCTGATCTCCCTATCAATGCTAGTCCTCAAATCCCAACCATTACAAACCACTTTGGACAGCGCTCCATTACCAACCCTACTTCCCTCCTCCACTCTCTATGCATGAAGAGCCCGATTGCCAAATAGAGTATGAGTCCCTGCATTTTGTTGCTCGGATCTCTCCTCCTGATGCTAGTCCATCCAACATCCCTAATCTAAACTCACCCAATGCTGAGGACTCATCCTGTACTCACTTGCGAAACTTTTAGCCTGTTACACCATCCCCAGGGGTTATCTCCCCGAACAAGTTTAAAGTTCTCCAACAACAGGAGGACTCATCATCAACAACTAATTCTCCGGTCAATGTAGAAGTGAATGAGTTAAAAAAATTGCTAAAGGGAAAAATACTCAGTCCACCAGTTATGCCACGTCTTAAAAACCTGCTCGGGGGAAACAGGGCAAAAAGCCCCCCACACATCCTAAATCTTGATGGTTTTGCCGCCCATCGCTGCCTGGAATATCAGGGGATTTAATCGTCTTGATAAAGTTCTCTATTGTAAACGTCTTGTTGTCACCTTTAAATTAGAGCTTATGTGTATATTGGAGAATAGAATTCACCATTCTGCTCTTCAAGACCCTTTTTTTGATTCATCCCACTCTATTTTTTTTATTGAAAATAGCTGTAAAGATTTCGACCTATCATCCTCTGGGCCCATTTGAGTGAAATGGAATGCTAGTCAAATCTTATTCCAACCAAATTATTTTTCCCCTCAGCTCATTTTGGGACTGTCATCGCTGCCAACTCCACTGTGTTCTATCTCTTTGTAATTTATGCCGCTAATAATAGTGCTGATCGTTCGGCACTTTAGACCCATATTTCTCAATCTGCTCCTAACAGTGATATGCCTTGGATCCTCTTGGGGGATTTCAATTGCTACCGCTATATACTCATGAAAAGGTGGGAGGTTCTCCTCTATCCAATAGCTGCTTATCAGATCTTAACTCTATGATATTTGAGAATAGTTTAATCGACTTGCATTCGATCGGGTGTAAGTTTACTTGGTATAATCAACGCAGGGATAATCCGATTTATATAAGACTTGACAAAGCCTTGGTTAATGAGGCTTGGGGCTTCACTTTCTCTAACTATTTTTGCTCATTTCAAACCCCTTCTTGTTCTGATCATTATCCAATTGTTCTCCATCCGGGAGAGCCTATGAGATAAAACCATAGATTTCTATTTGAGAATTGTTAGACTAAGTTTGACAAATATTGGACACTTCTGTGTGAGGCTTTCCTCAAGACTCTTTATGGTAATCCTCTTGCTACTTTTTGTAACACCCTCAGGTAGCTTAAAAGTGTTATTAGGAAGGAGCCATGGGCCAATTCTTCCATTATCGAATCCCACCTCGATGAGATTCATAAACTTCCAATGGACATGATGGATAAAGTTCATGTGGATCCTCTCAACCCTTTGCTCAATGCTTCACTCAAAGACATCAACTCCAAACTCACTAATTTTTCTAGCATGATGGCATCTTGGGCCATTCAAAGGGCTAAAGTTAATTGGCTTAAGCATGGGGAGGATGACTTGAAATTCCTATATGCTAGAATTAGAAGCATAAAGAGTAAATCCAAGGCGGGTGTAAATCTTATGCAAGCTTCTCCTAATGACTCTAGTATGGATGCAATTTCTGTTATAATACAACATTTCCATGAGCTCTACAATCCAATACCTCCTCCCTTGGTTAATCTGGATTTTCCCATTGGCTATATTATTCCAGACAACATTAGGCAATATCTCACTATGCAGATTTCTGAAGATGAGATTAAAAAGGCAGTATTCTATGACTCTTCTTCCTCCTCCCCGGGACCGGATGGCTTTAATTTTCACTTTTACAAATCTGGTTGGCATATCATTAGCCCTTTGCTCGTCAAGGCGTTAAGATCCTTCTTTACTAAAGGTTACATTCCTAATGGGATTAAAGAAACTGCTCTTGCTCTAAGTTCTAAACATAAGCATGATACTGCAATATCTGACTTTAGACCCATTGCACTTTGTAATGTCTCTTACAAAATTATTGTCAAGATTATTGCTAACATACTTTCTCATATCATGCCTTTTAATGTCAAAGATAACCAAGCTGGATTTGTTAAATCTAGAATCTCCACATATAACATCTTAATAGCAATGGAAATCCTCAACTCTTCTAGCAAAAGGAGCGGCTCCAAATTCTTTTGTGCCAAGCTTGACATTTGCAAAGCCTTTGATTATGTATCTAGGAAATTTTTGCTGGCAAGGATGGCTCAGAAAGGTTTTTCCATGTTTTTGTTAGTTGGATAAAAGCCTGCATTTCTGATGTGAACTTCTCTATTATTATCAATGGAGCTCTAGAAGGGTATTTTTTTTATCTTCGGCTGGTTTAAGTCAAGGTTTCCCTCTTAGTCCCTATCTTTTTTGTTTAGTTATGGATGCATTCTCTAACCTCCTGGATAAAAGTGGTTTTAAGAGGGTATCCTTTGATGGATTATATCTTTCGCATCTACTATATGCCGATGATGTTCTTGTATTTGGGGAAGCCAATTTAGATAAATGTACAATATTATCTAGAATCCTTAATACTTTTGCAAATGCTATTGGACTTCATGTAAACTTCGACAAGAGTTCTGTTATGTTCCCCAAGAATCTGAGAAACCAAGATGCTATTTGTCAAACACTTTCTATTCACAATGTGAGCAACAAAATCACTTATTTGGCCAGTTCAAAAGATTGCCGACTTTATGCCTTTAATGGACAACATCACTAAAAAGATGTCGGGATGGTAAGCCAATCTTCTCTCGTTCGTCGGTCGCCTTCAATTTTTGAAGTTCAACTTATTGAACTCCATTTCTTACTGGATTGGTGGATCCATTTTGCCAAAAACGATTTTGAAATTTCTCAAAAGCATGTCTTCCAGATTTCTATTATTTGGAGAATCCATCACTAGTAAAAAAATTTATATGATTTCTTGGGATAGGATTTGCAAACCCAAGTATTGTGGTGGTTTAGGCATTCCCTCGCTGAACGCTTTACAGTTTTCTTTCAATTGCTCTGTGATTTCCAGAATGTATAATCGCCTCACTCCTTTGTCTGCTTGGCTAATTCATAGATATTCCTCCCCGTGATAGCCTGTTCCTATACCCTCCACTAATTTTTGGAAATATGTCTGTCGGACAGCCTTAGAGGCAAAATTTTTCTTCAAATTTAATATTACTGACACGGCCCCTGTTTCGTTACACTGGGATCATTGGTGCAATGCTCATACTCTTCATGAAACTGTTGATGGTCACTCCTTAATGCTACACACGAGGACACTTTTTTGAATGCTTTTATTGTTGATAAGCAATGGTGCTTTCCTGATTCCCTTCCTATCGAGATTCGTAAGGTTATACGTGTTATTTGCATTCAAGATAATTCTGTTCCATGTTTATACTGGAACCCCACGGGTGTTTGGCTCTTTTAGTGCTTATGTTAAAGGATTTCATATGCATATGGATAGTTGCACTTGGGCAAACCTGATTTGGCACAAAAAATCCGTTTTGAGATATTCTGCACTATCCTGGATAGCCATTGTGGGAGGTCTAAAAATAACGGATGCTTTGTTAAAGCGTAATGTCATTGTCCCTTCCACTTACGGGTTGTGTCATTCCTTCCCTGAAAGTTCCTCTCACTTATTCTTTGAGTGCTCTTTTTCCTTCTCTATTATCAACTATCTGCTGCCCGATTCTAGTGGTCTCTTGCTTAGACCCAACATGTTGCAATTACTGGAGTGGATAGATGAAAGCTTCTCTACGCAACAGGCTATCAAAAATTTGCACTGCTCATAGCTTGCTGTTCCATTTATTTTATTTGGAAAGAACAAAATGATAGAAGATTTGGAAATTCCTCACACATTCACATTATCATTGATATCAACATTAAATCATGATTTTTGGGCTCGTTTTTGAGTCAGTTTTTCCTTTTTGAGGCTATTGTTTTCATTACTTATAATCTTTTTTTATTAATATACGGGCCATGCCCAAATTTCCAAAAAAAAAAAAAATTGTTGAAAAGTTTTATTGTTTTATTTGCTATTACTTTTTTTAGTGATTTTTAAATCAATTTTATAATATAAAATTTAAAAAATTTTAATTAAAAAACGGCTTTAAGAACACATCGCCGCCTGCTCTTCCGACCGAGCAATTATTAGGTCCTTTCACTGGATGTAGAGGAAGGTTCGGTTTTAGCCAAAAATAGGTAAAAAGTGCAAATACCGAGTTTTTCAAAAAACTCGGTATTTGCACTTTTTACCTATTTTTGGCTAAAACCGAACCTTCCTCTACATCCAGTGAAAGTTTTTAGGCAAAACCGAACCTTCCTCTAGGTCCTTGCACCGGACCAAATAAAAACTCCTTCCGACCACACTTCGCCATTGTCGTTCTCTTTGCAACAACATCCTTACCTCGCCACCAGCTCTCCTGACAACAGCTTGTTGCTGCCTGCTATGTCGCGTCGTTTTGGTCGAGCTTTCGTGGAAACTGTGCTACAAAGTTATTAAATGGACTAATGGAGGATTCAGAAGCAGTAATATCTTGCGGGGTTTAGGAGGGTAACAGAGCGGTGTATGGCTTATGTTTCTTTTAATAATCAAGCGAAGTTAGCTATGCCATCAAATTTCCCTGGTGACGTCTGGCCCATGCCAAGCGCCTTCTTATAACGTTCAAATTTTAAAGCACGAACGTATTTAAATTCGTGATGACACCTCCGCTATCTCATACTCCCGCCAATGTGCTCCATGGCCGCTTCCACTCTCCTCCGCTGCTTCCGGCTCTCTCCAATCAAAGCCCTATTCTTCTATCGCGTTCTGTTTCACTTCTCTTCAATATCCCGACCAAAACCCAGCTGGAATTCCAACCAAAATCTCGTTGTCACACACCCAATCCTTTCATGCATGGAGTGCTGCGATTCCATGGCCGAGCTAAGGCAAATCCAAGCGCAGCTCACAAGAACTGGACTTATCATCCACCGCTTCCCAGCCAGCCGCGTCCTTGCCTTCTGCGCTCTTTCTGATAACGGGGACATGAACCATGCCCGACTCCTGTTCGATCGAATTCCTGACCCAAATACCTATATCTGGAACACTATGATCAGGGGATACATCAGATGGGGATATCCTCGAGTGGGCCTCTCTTTCTTCTGTGACATGAATGCCAAGAAGTTCAATTTCGATTGCAGAACATTTGTGTTCGTGCTCAAAGCCTGTGAGTATTTATCAGACTTCTTATTAGGACAAACGATCCATGGTTTAGCGTACAAGTGGGGGATTAATTTCGAAATGCTCGTTCAGAATGGTTTGATGCACTACTATATAAAGATGGGCCAGTTAGATTCTGTAAGAAAAGTGTTTGACGGAATGGCTGAAAGAGATGTTGTTTCCTGGACTACCATTATAGATGGGTATTCTGAAAACGGCCATTACACCGATGCATTGAGGACGTTTCAATGTATGTTGACCATTGGAGTTCAGCTGAATGCTGTGACTATGATCACAATGCTTTCTGTTTGCTCTCAAACTGGTTTCTTGAATCTTGGCAGGTCATTCCATGGTTATGTTGAAAAGAGTTTTTTAGGTGAGAACCTTAATTTGATGAATGCCTTGGTGGATATGTATGGGAAATGTGGATGCTTAGACTCTGCACGGAGAATTTTCGATTGGTTGGATATTAAGGATGTTTTCTCATGGACTAGTATGATGAGTGGGTATGCCAAATGTGGAGATTTGGAACATGCAAGGAAATTATTCGATAAAATGCCTGAAAAGAATGTTGTTTCTTGGAGTAGTATAATTGCAGGTTATGCTCAAGCAAATCAGTCTGAAGAAGCACTAAACTGTTTCCGTGAGATGCTCTTAGCTAATGTGGAACCAATAACTGCAACTCTTGTGAATGTGCTTTCAGCTTGCGGTCGATGTGGTTACTTGGATCTTGGCAGATGGATATATGAACACTACATTGAAAAAAAAGGGTTGAAACTTAGTGTGAATTTGTCAAATGCATTTATAGATATGTATGCTAAATGTGGAGCCATTAATTTAGCAGCCAAGATGTTTCATGAAATGACAGAAAGGGACATAGTTTCTTGGAACTCAATCATCATGGGATATGGATTTCATGGTCATGGAAGCAAAGCTGTCACCCTCTTCGAGCAATTAAAAAGAGAAGGTGTGGTTCCTGATGATATAACTTTTGTTGGTGTTCTCTCTGCTTGCGGTCATGCTGGTTTGGTTTCAGAGGGTCGGAGGTATTTTTTTGATATGAAAGCAGAGTTTGGTATTGAGCCAAAACCAGTGCATTATGCTTGTATGGTAGATCTCCTTGGTAGAGTTGGGCTTCTAGATGATGCCTATGAATTGGTAAGGAATATGCCAATTGAGCTGGATGAGGCTGGCTGGGGTGCCCTTCTTAATGCTTGCAAGGTGCATGGTAATTTGAAATTAGGTCATTATGCCGGAGAAAAACTTCTAGGAGTGGACCCCGGAGATAGTGGAGTTTATACACTTCTATCAAATATGTATGCAACTTGGAACAAGTGGGATGAAGTGAAACAGTTGAGGGTGATGATGAGGGATAGGAAAGTTAAAAAGGTTCCAGGCCTCAGCTCAATAGAGATTGAAGGGAAGTCTCATGGTTTCTTTGTTGCAGACAGATCACATGTTTGTTCTGAACGTATATATGCAATATTGAATATGATTTACATGCATTCAAGTGAGAAGGGTACAAACTGTTTCTGAACTTCTCTAGACTTTATTGGCATTTATGTGATGATCAAGCATAGCAAAATAAAGAGTTTTTTAAGTACAAGGCCAAAAGTTTTTGGCATTGACAAGCCAATGCTAGCATTTGGATTTCTGGAACTATGCCTTCCTAATGCAGGACTCAACCATGATGAATAGGGAATGAGGATTTATAAAATTGATGCAAATAGTTGGAAGAAGACTAAGATGATGGCACCTTATGCGTGCTCTGACGAGATGGACTGAATGACTCAGGAGATACGAAGCTTGTGGCCATCGGCGGAGTCACGTTGGGAGCACTAGCCACCATTGGCCTGTGCGAATAAATAAATATATATATATATAAGTCTTAACGAGATACATACCAACCTCCTCGCGCAGTCGTGCTGTTCTCCCTCGTCGACGGCTTGTTGTTCTCCCTTGTCTGTGTGAGTTCTCTCTTTCTCTCTTCTACACTCCTGATGTCTTCATCTCTCTCTCTTGTACTCTCTATCTCTTCGACCTTCTTGGGAATCCTTGAATAATTCAATTTAACAAAGAAGGTTTGGTTTGTTTAATTATTTTATTGTACTAATATGCAGAAAGCAGAAATGAAATATTATTTTTTTAACAGACACTCATATTTTTAAAAGCTGTAGAGCAATTTTTTTCATTTTTTGATACAACACAACATCATGTCTTTATCCCACTAGGTGGGGTTGGCAACATAGAATCATTTTTCTCCATTTTGTCTTATTAAGAGTTAAATTCTCATTTGAATCTAATAAAGAAAGGCCATTTCTAATGTTTTCTAATCATGTCTTTTCAGATTTACCTCTACCTTTCTTAACACAAGTCAAATCTAATACATCTATTCTCCTAAACGGGCCATCGAAGGCTGTCGTTTTATGTGAAGAAACTATTTTTTGAAAAATATATAAAAAAAATCTTATTCTGAATAATTTATAGTATTATATAGCTATAATTTTTTGTTATAAAAAACTATACATTTGTACTAAAGATAATTTAGAATTTATTTCTGAGAGTTCACAACCTATTTATACATTAAAGAATAATTAGGAAATTATAAAAATGAGGAATTCAATTATGCAAATATTCTCAATTATGCTTTTTACTAATCTATTTTTTTGTGCTTTGCTTAGAGTTAATCTAATCATTATAAATCTCCCTAAGTTCTCTTAAAACATTCTTTTATATAAGAAGATAATGTTTCCTGAAAGAAAAGAAATGAACTATTTGACAGGAATTTTAAGGGACGGGAATAAACTACAATTGCGTACATTACCTAGAGGAGGATGGCAATCTCTGATTCAAGTAAGTTAAAATTTTCGTATTTGGGTTGTAATTTATTTTTAAGATTCAAAATTTGTGTTCCACAACCAACAAAAAAAATCATGGTCCACAACTATTTGTGGCTATACTATATTGATGGTTAGCAAGTAGTTTGTTAGGAAACACTTGAAGATCTCAAGAATTTCCTAGCAATCTTTGGACAATAGCGAGAATTCTACACAAGAATCTACACAAAATCAAAAAAAAATAGTAGATGATTTGTATTATTTGATGAAAAAGAAACATAAAATACCAAGATACAATTGATCCTCTATTTGAGAGGAGCATCTATCTCTCCCAAATCTCTAGACGCCGCTAGAGCCCAAAAAATCTAAGAGATCTAAAATTACATCCAAATTCAAGATGCTCTAACCCTAGAAAAATAAATTATTTAATGCATACAATTCAAAAGGAATCTTTAAACAGCCCCTACTTTGAATTTTTCTTCCCAACTCTTCAAAAACCTTCTTAAACAGCTCTATAGAACTTGGGCGGTTGGATCCTGCATACAGGAGACGCAGACTTCTGTCTATTTCGCATGAGCCGGTCCCATAGGACCGGTTGGACCTTTCTAATGAGATGGTCTAACAATACTCCCATCCAAAAGACCCACCTTGTCCGCAAGGTGAAAAGTTGGCACCATCCTCCATTTCATCATCATCACAAACGGTAATAATCTGAAGAGTTCAGTCCTTAAACTTTTATCCTGGCGTATACCTCTCATCATATCTGAAACAAAACATCTTCACCCTTTTTTCCTGTAATTATGTTTCTGTGAGCTTCTTGAAGTTGTCCACAGCTCTCTTTTTACAGTTATCTCCTTCGAAGTCTCCCATAGAGTTTCCAGTTTTGGCTCCTTGGTTGCCAAAATGGTCATAGTCATCTTATACGAGCCTCCTGAGCTGCTGCCTCCCATTCCTCTCGTCAAGTGCCTCTGATCTTCCACCAATTGAGCTAGCTCCGTAGCCTCTCCTAAGTCATGAGGCCTCATCACTCTAACTGCTATACAGATCTTGGGGTTCAGTCCCTTCATAAAGTTCCCCTCCAGTGCAGTCTCTAGGAGCCGATCCAGTCGACTGGCAAGGTACTCAAATTGCTCACAGCACTGCACCATTGTTCCCTCTTGCATCAAAGTGAAGAATCGCTCATAGAAGTCCCCTCCCCTGCTGGTATGAAAATGTTTCAACAAACAATCTTTAAACTCCATCCAGGTCTGTATCGGTCGCCTCGTATCCCTTCATTGGTATCATGCTAAATCTTACCCTTCCAAGCACATCCTGGCTGCCGTCAGTCTCTCCCCCTCTGTCAACCTGTTGATGGCAAAGTACCTTTTTACCTCGTAAATCCATCCATGGGCATCCTATCCATAAAAAAAAGGCATCTTCAGCTTCCTCACCCTCAAATTGTCTCTGTTCCCTTCATAATTTCTCATTCCTCAAGGGGGTGGTTCCCCCCAAGTGTCCCAATCATCCCTTCTACGTTCATACCCAAGCCTTTCATCAAATTTCCACCTTCTCCTTTCAAATTCATCACCCCTTGGATCATAACAAACCCCTCATCTTTCAAATTCAGCCCTCCTTTGATCATAATTACACATTTTCCTTTCAAATTCAGCACCCTTCCACTCATGTCCAACCCTCTCATGCCTCCCCACATACCCTCTACCCAACTCCTCCCTAGGAATATATAAAGGCCATTTTGCTCCCAGGTTCGTCCGGACGAAGTCGGATCGTCCGGGACGATCGGTACAGGTTGTGCAGGAAAATATGTTTGGCTGCATGGTTCGTCTGGACGAAAGTCGGATCGTCTGGACGAAAATTTTACAGAGCCAAGTCGTCCAAGGACGGTAATTAATCTCGTCTGGACGAAATTCGTCTAGAGCCAAATCGTCCCGGGATGAAGTTGTGATCGTCCGGGACGATCAATCTGGATATATATAGAAATGAGATATTTTGAAGAGAGAGAAAAGTCTAGGAGAGAGAAAAATGAAGGAAAAAGAAGGAAAAGTGATTTTTGAGAGACTCCCGTCCGTTGCAGTAGTTCAAGAAATTGGTGTACGCAAGGTAAGGCACATTCCGCCTTTCTCAATTTTCAGAACGGTGAAGTTTGAACGATTTTTCTGTCCGGATTTCGTTTTCGTTAGCGAATTTCGTCCGTATTTTCCGATTGGTTCAGTTTTTACCGCGTAACTTTTGGTATGTTTCTGAGGTGCCGAGTGCGCGCGTTTTAATTATTTTCTAGAGAATTTTGACAGGATAGTTTTGATTCGGTGGTGTTTTATTTTGACTGTAATTTCTGATGAAGTCTGAAATTATCTGGGCAGTAGAATAAAAGTCTTGCAATGTTGCTGTGAATATTCTATGCTAATTTGGTAATTTTATGAATTTAGAAATTTTTGTATAAATTCCGTATACTGCCGTTATGCCGCTGGATTTTGTACGATTTCTGAAATTATCCGGATTTGTTCTGAAATGACATGATATGATTGTGTGCTATGAAAAGGGAGTTATAAGGGGTCAGGATCCTGTGAGATCCTGTCTATGTCAAGGAAATCTGAAATGAGCTCTGAAATATGAAAACAAGTTCTGTTCCGGATCCGATGATAAGTTCTGTTCTGGTGCTATAAGAACATCTGTTCTGGTGCCATGAGCACAAAGGGAGGCATAAGGGGCCAGAATCCGAGAGATTCTATCAGTGTCTGGGAAGGGAGGTATAAGGGGCTAGAATCCGTTGAGATTCTGTCAGAGTCAGGAAATCCGTTCTGACTTTTGATATGTTCTGAATTGATATGATTTCTAATTTCTGCACGATTTTGATATGATTTATGATTCTGATACGATTCTGTTTTGTTCTGATGTGATCTGATCTGTATGATTCTGTTCTGATTTAATTTCTGGAATTATGATTTCTGTGATTTTTGTTCTGTTCTGATTCGATATATGATTCTGTTGATCTGATTTTTGTACGAATTTTTGTCTAATGTGTTTGATGTGGATTCTGAGGATTTTGATTGGAGGTTTGATGTCTTGTTGAGCTGTTGTAGCTCATCCTTATTTTCTGTGTGATTTTCAGGTTCTGGGAAAGGGAAGGAAGTCTTGGAGTAGGAGTTCAAAGTCTGATCTGTTATAGGTATTGTACTTTTGATTTTTGTACAGTCATGACTTTTGTGTTCTATTTTTCTTTCTGTCTGAAAGCCATGAGCTGTATTTGTATATGATTTTTTAGAGGAAGAAAAAGATAGATGATCTGTTCCGCTGCATTTTGATGTTTATAGTAGCTCTGTGTGTCTATTTCTGTGTATAAATATTTGGAAGAAAGTTCTGAAATAAATTCCAAAGCCAGATCCTGGAATCAGTTCAATCAATTTGAGTTTGGGCACGACCCGACGCGAGCAGGATCCGTCCCGATCGGGTTGGGTCGTGACAGAATAGGCCCTAGGGGAGGCAATTTTTTTGTTTCCTCCAAAATCTCCACCTCTTGATCTTCCCTTCATCTTGTTGGCTTAGGATTTTCACCATTTCCTTAGCTGTTGGACCCTACCCTCACTTTTGACCTCAATATTTTGGTTTAGCCCTCGAGCACTTTCTTCAACATCTCCTTCAGGATGGAAAATTTTGAATTGGACTTATCATAGATGGCTGAAATATCTTCTTTTAAATCTAAAACTTGAGTTTGGATATATGAAATTTCTGATTTTATTTGTCTGATCTTCCCTTCCAATACTTCTAATTTTCTTCCGTCATGGGTGCCCGGATCGAACAGCTTTGATACCAATTTGTTAGGAAACACTTGAAGATCTCAAGAAATTCCTAGCAATCTTTCGAAAACAGCGAGAATTCTCTACAAAAATCCACAAAAAAAAACACTAGATGATTTGTATTATTTGATTAAAAAGAAACGGAAAATGCCAAGATATACTTGATCATCTATTTGAGAGGAGGATCTATCATAGATGGCTGAAAATTTTGAAACGAACATATCATAGATGGTTGAAATATCTTCTTTTAAATCTAAAACTTGAGTTTGGCGATATGAAATTTCAGATTTTATTTGTCTGATCTCCCCTTCCAATACTTCTAATTTTCTTCCAGTCATGGGTGCCCGGATCGAACAGCTCTGATATCAATTTCTTAGGAAACACTTGAAGATCTCAAGAAATTCCTAGCAATCTTTGAAAAACAGCGAGAATTCTTTACAAAAATTCACACAAAACCAAAAAAAAAATAGTAGATAATTTGTATTATTTGATTAAAAAGAAACGAAAAATGCCAAGATACAATTGATCATCTATTTGAGAGGAGGATCTATTTCTCCCAAATCTCTAGACGCCGCTAGAGCCCAAAAAATCTAAGAGATCTCAAATTTCAGCCAAATTCAAGATGCTCTAACCTTAGGAAAACAAATTATTTAATGCATATAATTCAAAAGGAAATATCTAAACAACCCCTACTTTGAAATTTCCCTCCCAAGTCCCTTCAAAAACCTTCCTAAACGGCTCTGTAGAACCTAGGCTATCAGATCCTGCGTACAAAAGGCGGAGACTTCTGCTTGTTTCGCACGAGCCGGTCCCATATATGAATGGTTGATACTTTGTCCTCAATGCTTCAATTCTGTCATAGGTTATCAGTTTTTTTTTTTTTTTGGTTTGAAATTGCCTGTGTTGAATATTAGCTGATTACGTTTGCTTCATTTCATCATGTTGGCAGTAAATCGTGATGCACGTATGTTGGGCTTTGACATTGAATAATTTATATCCTTCAGTGGATTTCAAGGTTGCTTGGATGAGTCAGGCTAGTATTTCTTTAGTACTTGACATTCAAATGATATAGTTACTTGATAATATTTGGCCTCACTAATATTCTAGAACTCTGACTAATGAAGACCAAAGTTTTGTGGAATCAAGTTATGCTTGCATTTTTGGCTACTAAAGCTGGTTGTTCAAACAGAATTTTGGGGTCAACTCCACACTGATATGTAAGCTTTCCTTCAGTTTTTGGCATTTTGTGCTTCAATTTCTACCCTTTAAACTTGTATCCTAGGGATTTTTACTTGAAAAATTGATGAAGTTACTAAAACAATCAATTCAAAACCTGCAGCTTCAAATGGAAATAAACGGAAACAGGGAGGAAGATGATGTCTTAAGATTGAACTTGAACATCGAGCGAATTGAATGATTCCAAATGCTAGAGGAAAAATAAACAGTAAGAGGATCTTCAGTGAGTTTCTTTATAAACAGATTATCATGTCTTGATATTATTAACTATATTTTCATATGTGCACTTTTCCCATTACGTAGTCAAGTTATTTTCATATCTAAAAAAGTATTTCCTATTACTTGCCAGTGCTGAATTTTTCCAGTTATCGATTGCATAGTGTGAATTATGGAAATTATTACAGACTGGTTTTAATCTTTTTTGACATTTGTATTGCACTCGTTCCAAATTGTACTAGTTGACATATGGTCTCATGAAGGTCTTTTGGGACATCCTCTCGGATGAGTTACTTAATGGGCATCGAAAAAATAAATCTTACAGGAGAAATAGATTAAAAAACAAATGAAAACGGAAAGTAAAACTAAAAAAATTATAATATTCAGCAAGTTTGATTTAGCTATATCTACGCACATATAGAAATATGTCTATTGCTATAGCGAAAAGTACATCAAATTGTTTGTCTTACAAATTTTGGAAGTAAAATAAAAAGATATAAAGCCAATGAAGGAGACTTAAAGGAGAATATTTAATGAACCTTGAGTAATTTTCCTTATCCGTAGAAACAATTTAATTTAAATTTGTCCATGGATAATATCAGATCGTATTATTAGGTCAACTTGATGAGCTAGAATCTGTGAGTTAGAATAAGGAGTGCAGAGATAGAGATAGATAGATAGAGAGAGAGAGTAGGAAGTCAGTTGTTAATAGAGTATTTACTATTAGAGAAAATTTCGGACTTCAAGAGTAAAAAGTCCTTTCAATTGCTCTTTATCATGATTTGTTTATAGGATTTTGAAGTTTAAAACAAAGGCTATATAGAGATAAAATCAAGAAATACAAGCTACACGGAATACATGTACAACACAACTCGCTAATTTAACATGTGTCGCCTCCTAATAAGTTGGAGAGGAAGAAGTGTCATAACCTAACCCAACATAACAAATAAGTTATATTAGACAGAGATTTTGGCCAAGATCTATTTAGAAGTAATTTCTTTTTATCTTCCAAAATATCCATATAAAATAATTTTCTAGGATTAGATGGGGCATTTAAAGAATATTAACAAGAATATTTTTTAGAGTAAGATTTTAAATTTTAAGATTGTCTTTACATGAGAATGCTAGTGTTATGTGGGAAAAAGTGACTAGTGATATTAAAAATATTGCAAAAGATGTGCTTAAAATTTTGAAGGGAAAAGCTCATAATAGTAAAAATAGTTGGTGGTGAAATTCAAATATGCAAGAAAAGATAAAAAATAAGAACATTTGTTATAAAAATTGATTTAGATGCAAAAATTTTAATAATTGAGAAAGCTATAAAGAGGCTCATAAGGAATCTAAGAAAGTTATTTGCGATGCAAAGAGCTTAGCTTTTAATGATTTATATAATAGATTATATACTAAGGAAGGAGAAATATATATGTATAAGTTAGCCAAACAAAGAGATAGGAGTAGTAAGGATTTGTTCAAGTGAAGTGTATAGAGGATGAAGATCAAAAAGTACTTTTCTTAGAAGTTGATATTCAACAAAGGTGGATGAGATACTTTGCTAAACTTTTTAACGAAGAATGTAAAAATATGATTACCTTTAGTGACTTTAGCACCCTAAATGAAAATAAATATTTTTATTTTTATCGGCGTATTAGTAAAACTGAAGTTAGAGAGGCTTTAAAGAAAATAAAGTGTGGAAAAGTTGTTGGATCTGATGATATTTCAATAGAGACGTGGAAATGCTTAGGAGATGAAGGAATTTCTTAGTTTACTAAACTTTTTAATACTGTTTTGAAGACAAAAGATATCAGATGAGTGTATAATGAGTGTGTTAATTCTTATTTTTAAGAATAAAGATGATGCACAGGAGTGTACGAATTATAAAGGAATTAAGTTAATGTTTCATACTTTAAAACTATGGGAGCAAGTTATGGAGCGTAGGTTGTGGCGTGATACTAATGTTTTTCAAAATCAATTTAGATTTATGCCGGGTAGGTCTACTATGGAAGCCATACATTTATTAAGAAGTTTGATAGAGAAATATAGAGAGAATAAGGAGGATCTACATGTGATATTTATTGATTTAGAGAAAGCATATGATAAAGTTTCAAGAGAAGTGCTATGGAGAGTTCTTGAAAAGAAAGGACTTAATAACACTTATATTCAAATCATTAAAAATATGTATGCAAGAGCTATTACTTGTGTTTAAACACAAGGTGGTTTGACCAATTATTTTTTTATTTTGGTTGGATTACATCAAGAATCAGCCTTAAGCCCATATCTTTTTGCTTTAATCATGGGATGTTTTTATGTAATGTCTTATAATTTGGTTAAATTCTGAAAATGTGAATTTTTGCTCAGTATGGTTTTTGTTGTCTATTGTTATGATATTTTTATATTTTTTGAATTAAGCTCGATTATACTTTATTTACTACAATACATTGAAAATGAATGTGGATATGTGATTGAGATTACTATTATATTATTATGATAATAATGTGTGTGTGTGTGTAAAGGACAAGTAAAAACTGGTTGACCCGTTGGTTGAAAACTGATTGACATGTACATGATAGTGGGCCGACGGGCTTTCTTTTATATATCACGATTTGGTGTTATCCTCTACTGGTTCACATGACACACTGATTGAGAGTTATAAGGAAATTATTACTGTGCAGATAGGCAAAGATTGACGACTCTGTTTACTGAGCCAACGATTTACCGATACTGATACAATGCTAAAATACACCATGATAGTCACAATTTCTTACTTGTTTAGTATGACTATTGAAATGCATGTTCTTGAGGCATTGTTCTTATTATTGTACGAATTTATTATTACTGCATAGATTTACTATTATTGCATTATTTTACTGCTCTTGTGACTGTATTATTATTGTTACTTATTTATATACTGATACTGAGCATGTGTCAATCTAAACACTGAATATAGTAATTTGATATTGATATAGAATAATTGGATAACATGTGTACATTCTTATATGATTTTACTATATTGATGTAATTTCAAGAGTCTTTAATGATAGTTTGATTTGATACTTTATATGATTTTACTATATTGATTTAATTTCAAGAGTCTATAATGATGTTTTGATTTGATACTTTATTCGATTTATGTACAAATGTTTAAAATTGCGCAATTGGATATTGATGTGTTTTTTGTTCATGAGTCGAGGCGTAAGCCTCAAGGCGTTTTGAGGCGTAAGCCTCAAAATCAAAAAATTTTGTAAAGTGATAATAAATGTCAAAAGCGGTTTTTATATAATACATAAATAATATGTTAAATGATGACATATTAACTTTATATTGTATTATGAATTAGCAAATTAGCATACACATGAAATAAAAAATTGCACAAAATATAAATTGACAAATAATAAATTGCATGAAATAGAATTAAAATTCAAATATTATAAAAATAAAACAATATTAAATATAGAAATTGCAAAGTGTCATATAACATCAAGTTCAACTCCAAATTTTCTTTTTTATCAATTCTCAACTAATTTATATTTAATTCTTAATAAAAGTTGAAATAGTTAGCAACAACTTAGGAATTATTTGCACTGTCATCACTGAGGTGGTCTTTTTCTAAGTTGTTGCATAACAAATTGGTCTATCCCCTTCCTCATTCAGTAAAGTTGAATGCATCCCAATATATTTCTTTTTAATTTATTTCAATCATATTCATCTTTTAGAAATATTTTTATCAAAATAAATATGAGATTAATGCTCCAAACTTTTTTGGCTAGTTGTGTGCAGCTTTCAAGTGATTGTCGGTGACAACTATGACGGTGTTGGTTACGGCGAAGGCCGTGGGATGGAGGCAGTGGCGGAGCCAGAAATTTTATTCAGGGAGTGGGGGGGGGGCACCGTTTGGACAACTTTCTTACTATTTTTTAAAACATGTAGACACCCTTAGCTCTTAGAAATAATTATCTATAGTTGTTGTGACTTCAAAATTTTATTCAATGAATATTATCAACAGGTTTATTTTAAAATATATATAGGCACATCAAATTTATTTTTGATGCTTTATGTTTTGAATATATCTAACGATTTAGGCTTCGTTGGGACAGCTTTCTTATTATTTTTAAAGCAATTTTTTAGCTGAAAATTTTTTCAACTAAAAATTTGTACTAAAAAATAGTTTTAAAAATATATAAGTCCATCCAAACAGGATCTTAAACTATATTATTAATTTGTGCTTGATTAGATAGATTTAAGGAAAAGTTTTAATTTAATTTCTCTTTATATCTCTTTTTAGGAATTTAAATAATTGAACCTAATAATCTCTCTCTCTCCTCTCTCTTCTCTCTCTCTCTCTTCTACCTTATAGCACATAACGTTAACACATACACCAATACCAGTACAGTGATATAGCCTGTAACTTCTTACAGCCTGTAAGAATGAAATGGCAACAAGTTTTCCTTCTCTCTATTTTCTACAATTTCTTTCCTCTCATACCTGCAATACTGTTTTAAATTATAGATATAAATGATTTTTTTAGGGGGGCACGTGCCCCCCTTGCCCCCCCCCCCCAATGGATGGAGGTAGAGGCAATCGAGAGGAAGTTGTTGCATTTGAATGTGCATAAAGACATGATTTATATTAGTTTTAACAAAAAAATTATACAAATAGGGTGAGGCGTAAGCCTCATGCTAGTAAGGTGAGGCGTAAGCCTCATGCTAGTAAGGTGAGGCGTAAGCCTCATGCTAGTAAGGTGAGGCGTAAGCCTCATGCTAGTAAGGTGAGGCGTAAGCCTCATGCTAGTAAGGCGAGGCGTGCCTCAAGGCGGGCCTCAGCCAATTCGAGGCGCAAGCCTCATAAAAAAGTTAGAGGCGTAAGCCTTGAGGCATTTTTCACTAGAATTGCACTGAGGCGGGCCTCAAGGCGAGCCTCATATTACACAATTTTAAACAATGTTATGTACTGATTGATATTACAAATATGATAATTGCTTTATAGATTTGATAATCATATCGGTTTTTCACTTTATTAGCTTTAGTACCGTAATGTTTTACTGCTTACAGATCCTACTATTGCTTCTTGTGAATTTTACTTTTTCTACATTTATTCAATGATCATATGAATATAACTGTTATGATTTGACTGTTGACATACATATTATTCATTTATCGTGCCTTGAATTCAGTTATTGATTTTGATGACCTGCTAGGCTTTTTAGCTCAATATATGTGATTAAATGATTTAAGTCCAGGGAAAGGGAGCAGGAGTGTGAGGCTTGTCAGGATTCCTTCAGGTTTAGATTTTTTTTTGTTATAGTTATTCATTTATACTCATGATAGAATAATGTATATAATTTTTTATAATGAATATAGATGTGTACATTAATATTTTAAATTATTAAATTTATTTTTATTGTTTATTACTGATAAAAGATAATAGATAGCTCTGGTTATTATTTATTAGAAGATTAAAAGAATAATTCTTTCAATTTAGATTAAGGGGCATCACATGGGCCCCGACGAGCGCGTCGTATGTGTATGTGTGGCGTCTGAGGATGTTGTGCAGGTCAATAAGTGAAATCAAATTCGAACTCGATCTTTCAGTATAGGTCAATAGCAGTCGATACGGTTCGAACTGTTGAGCAAATATACACTCATGACGTCGATCGGGATATTTATTTTATATGTTCATATTAGGCCTTAAAGGCCTATAATTAGAAAACTTTCACTCTTAAAAGCATAACGCTGATAACGAACCCAATTCTTCATCGACAAGTTGGCAGAGTCGACAAAGTTTAGCCAACAAAATGGAAATTGCCTATAAAAATCTCTATGATGCCTATGTTGAATGCTAATCTCAACCGGAGGTGACTCCAAATATTTTAAAAACTTCCTAAATTCTCAAATGACCATGAAATTCAAATTAAAAAAAAAAATTATTAAAAAAATTTAAAATATTTAAAATTGAAATAAATCATTAAAATGCTTAAAGCAAAATTTATCCAACGTTCACAACTATTTGCTAAGGTAAACAAGTTTGAAATACACTTCAGCTAATAAAAAACAAATTTCTGATCGACAATGTTACTAGGATTAATTCTCAATCCGCACTCTGACAGTAAGGATATGAAATTAGTCCTCTAATCGACTGTTTGACCGTATGGCTTCACAAAGAACTTGTGGTTTGGCCAAATGAGTTTGTGTGGTCAACGATTATGATCGCGACCTAGTGGCTTAGTCCAACGATTTCACTGTATTATAGTTACGTTCATAGTATGCATGTTCCCCAATGATTTCAAATTCTTGAGATATGAAATAATAGGATATAATCGATAGGGCACAAAGCTTTTTGTTAGCTAGGGCCGATTCAAAGTTGTCCCCTTAGACAATATTCAACATAGGTCTATAAGATACCCTTAGATGAAGCAACCCATGGCTGTCGATAAGAATCCTTCTGTCATGTTGGATCAACTACCTCATCTGACTAAGTAGATCAGGGACCATGATGGCCCGAGACGACGGAATCATGGGATCTTGATCAGGCCCATCGTCTTTCCCACACCATTTGCATTAAGTACGAGGTGATGGAATTTATAATTTTAGTTATTAAGTTCTCAAATATCAAACCATGTTGCTACTATATTCCAGATATATGCTACGTATCTAATTGATGAGTAGCCTTAATCGAAAGTTCTCTCTCGTTATTGAGAGGGGTAATCAACTATATGGGCTTGCGCCTATAGGAAACTTGAACTCAGATCTAAAGTCCTTACAAAATGAGGACAAAAATTATGTGTAGTGTCTTATTTCAAACCCAATCTGTCTTCTAAAAATTTACCTCAAATTCGTTGAAACTCTCCTGAAAGAGGAGAGGCTGGGGCACAAATTTTCGGAGCCCGCAAGATGATAGCATGCTTGTGTTCCCGTGGAGGCCCTTAAACTGGCTGAAACGCCTCTCGATACTGTTGTGAGTGGATGAACTATGTGTGGTGCTTCTATCTTCTCGCCATCATCTTTGACTTTCAAATTCTACAACTCCCCTAAAAATCTCATTCCTTCACCATTTCCCCTCTTTGGAAGTGGCTCCAAAATCACCTTCATGTCATTTATCAATGTAACTGGTAATGTTGAGCTCGCAGGAACCAGATTTTTCATAGGTGAGGTCATTGAATTCTTGCTCACTTGAGATTGAGAAACTACATAGGCTTTGGAATCTTGTCTGGTATAAGCAAGATTTATTAAACAAAATTTTGCATCAGATTCAGGTACTCTAGCAAAATTTAAATTATGCTTTGTTGACAGTTATGCTTGGCAAGAATTGAATGTCGTTGATGTTGATAATCTCCTTTAACGTGAAGATCCAATAGCTTTTTTATCATTCCTTCTGGGTTGAAAAATTTTTCTTTCATTGATGGCATTTTGTCTTCAAACGTTGATTTGAGTTAGCTAATATTTCTTTTAAGATGCTCTTCCAAGGCATCAACTTTTCTTGCCATCATAGGTACCAAAAAAGTGTTATGATACCAATTTGATAGGAAGTGGATGAACTTTTCACAAAAATTAGCGGATGAAATATAAAAATTTGGGAAAAACCCCCCAAAATAATTTTTTTTCGAAAGAACTATAAAGAGAAATGCAAGATATAATTGGATCTTCAATTATAGAGGAAGATCCGGCTCTTCCAAATCCCTAGCCATCGTCTAGAGCCCAAATAATATAAGAATAAGCTAAATTCAGCAAATTCTAAAGCATAATCCTGAATCACCCTATTGTTAGCCTAAAATAGGCTCCCATAATTCCCTCTCAATGGTAATTAAAATATTTCTAAATAATTCCCCTTTGAGTAAGAACCTTCATAGACAACTCCCTCTTGATTAGAAAACTTCATAATTTTCTCCCAATCAAGTTGACCGGTACATCACATATCTCTGTCATTCTGAATCATATAATAGCCAACCTTTCTTGTATACATATTTCACAACATATATAACATAGTAAGCAAGTGGTATTATACTCAATGTTCAATTCATGATTTATATATATCATGACTAGTGGCATTCATAAAAAAAATAAGTATACTCATTTTCATATTTATATAAACACAACAATGAATTATAACAAATATGCATGTCATATAATAGTATTATGAAATTTTTAATAATGATTTATCAAATTTTCATGTTTATCTAAATTTATAAAATTAAGGCATTTTTCCCAAAATATAAAAAAACCCGAAAAAAATTTAATATATTCGTGTTAATATATGCAGTATGATTGATACTATAGCATACTAAAAGTTACACGTGAAAGTTTGCTAAAAATTAGGATATCATAAATTTTATAAGTTTTGATCAAATTAAAATTAAGAAAATATAAAATAAGTAAAATCATTGAAATCAGAGGTAGAGTAATGATAGTCTACCTCGAGATGAGCAAATTTCTCAACTCATGATACATCTTACTACTAGGGTGAACAATATAATCAAATTACTGAGCTTCATGTACAATTTTACTACTTAATTCTGAATAATTAGGAACTCATAGTTGACCAATACATATCAATATTTCATTTTCATTCACTTGTAATTCTTCTCTCTTTCCTGATTTGACTTGGTCAATTAATTTTGAATATTCTTCATCAAGTTTCTAAGCTTCTTAAATTCTTTCTTGTAAAGTTGGTTGAACAATCATTGGAAATAACGACCCAACACTCATATTAATTATTTTTTTACTATTCCTAAATTTAAGTTCTCCATCTCAGATATCAATGCAATTTAGATGTGATCCAATTTATTATTTATGAAGACTTTCTACTCAAAGCATCCACAAAAATATTAGCCTTCCTAGGTTGATACTAAATACTGATATCATTGTCTTTAATTAGTTCCAACTATCTTCTTTGCCTTAAGTTTAACATCCACTAACTAAAAATATACTTTAAACTTAAATGATTTTTCTATATTTCACATTTTACTCCATATAAATAGTGTCTCCAAATTTTAAATGCAAAAATGATTATTGTCAACTCCAATGATGTGTACTATAATTTTTCTCATGTGGTTTGAATTGTATGAATGCATATGATATTACTTTATCATGCTGCATTAGAACACATCCTAAGTTTTTCTATGATGCATCACTAAAACTTAGAATCCTTTAGTACCATATGGCATAATTAATATAGGTGCATAAACTAAGCAATTCTTTAGCTTCTGAAACTATTTTTACATTCTGTTGTCCACTCAAATGGTATTGATTTCTGTGTTAGTTGAGTCAAAGGTATTGTAGTCTAAGAAAATCCCTATATAAATTTTCGATACTACCCCCTCATACCAAGAAAATTATACACTTCTGATACATTAGTAGGTCTTGGTCATTCAGTATTAATTTTTACCTTCTGAGGATCTACATATATCCCTTCTCTTCTTACTACATTCCTAGAAATGAACATTTTGTAAGCAAAATTCATATGTTGAAAATTTAGCATACAACTTATTTTGTCCAACGTCTTCAATTCTAATCTCAAATGATTTACGCGATCTTCTTATGTTCTTGAATGTAATAATATATCATCAATCTAAATGACTTAAAACACTCGATTCATTAAGTCCATAAAAATTGTAGGTGCATTAGTCAAATCAAAAGGCATAACTAAAAATTCATAATGATCATAACGAATGTTGAATGTTGTCTTAGCTACATCTTGTTTTACCTTTAACATATAATATATGATTTTAAATCTATTTTAGAAAATATAGATGCTCCTTCATAATGATCATAACGAATGTTGAATGCTCCTCAGTTGATCGAATAAATCATTGATTCAGAGCACATGATATTTATTCTTGATAGTCACCTTATTTAATTCTCTATTATCAATACACATTCACATTATATCATCGTTCTTTTTTACAAACAACACTGGTGCTCCCCAAGGTGACACATTGGATCTGATAAAGCCTCTATACACCAACTCCTGTAATTTGACTTTTAACACTTCTAACTATTTTGGTTCCATCCTATAAGGAATCTTAGCTATAAAAGATATACCAGGTAGCGCTTCAATACAAAACTCCACTTCTTGATCAAGTGATAAGTTGACTAATTCTTTAGGGAATATTAAGAAATTCATTTGCTATAGGAACTTCTTTTAATGAAAGTGAAGATTTACTCCTATGATGCACAAACACGAACATGGAGACACGGACACATACACGAGACATGTCAATTATTGAAAATATAGGATACGGACATGGGTTGGACACGATATTATAGTTTTATATTTTAAAAATAGTGTATAAAAATTAAATAAGTATAATTTTAAAAATAATTTAGAAATAATAAGTCATTTAACTAGAATTTGAGCTTAAAATGATTAATATTAGGATGTTGAGAGTCGGGCGTCAATGCCGTTTATCAGTCATCAAGAGAGGAGATGATAATGCCATCGAGAGTCAGACATTGATGTTATGCAGTAAATATTAGACGTCGATGTTAAGAGGGCATTTATCGTCGATGTTGAGAGGGCGTTGGTCGTCGATGTTGAGAAGACGGTCAACAAAGATGAGATGTCAAGTTGTGGGTGTAGAAATTGCTAGCATCGACCATCAAATTTGCATTTAAGAAACACATTTTAAAAAAAAAATCATAAAATATTTAAGATACACGTGTCAGACACGCGTGTCCAATTTGTATTTAATATTTTTTTTAATTAGACACATTTTCGGCATGTCCGACATGTGTCGGTTACGTGTTGGACACTGCACGCCTCTTTGAGGAGAAGCATCGGTGCATCATATGTTTACTCTTGTCTATCATCTGTGCAAGAGATACATCTCTTCTTTTCTTTCATATCTTATCAATTTTTAAAGATGACACTATTAATGATAATTACTCTCTAGCATCCTAAAAATAATTCTTTTCGCTTTGTAGTTGCAAAATCGCTCTTTTTTTATACAATCAATATGAGCTCCATATTTACTGATGTGTTCATTCCTATTATCACATAAAATTTAGTTAAGGATAATACTATTAGTTCAAAATCCAACTTTCTAGTAGAAATCTCAATACTACTCAAACATGCATGACTAGCTATTATACTGTCTCCAATAGGCAATATAATAGTTAAATTGTTTGTAAAATAGCATGAGACAGATATAATAAAGTAAAGAGTTTATCAGCAGTAAATGAATTACTAGCACCAGAATTAAAGAGAATTCTACAAGGTTGATTAGAAATAAGAGTTATACATGTCACCACATCAAATTCTTCTTTTGTTTCTTGTTGAGTCAAATTATAAACTATGGCCTTAATTAGAGCAGTCATAATTGAAGTACTAGGCACCATTTGACTGCCCTTTGACATAGTCACTATAGCTCTTCCCCACCTCTATTTGCAGAACCTTCACTATGTGCTCTAGATGGTGTAGTTCTTATCTCCATGCCTTCCTTGAATGCTTTGATCTCAACTCTAACTTTCCTTCGGATCTCTTTTAAGAGCAATTCACCATCTTATGTCCATAATGACCACATCTAAAAAACTACCCAATAATCAAGTAATACTATCCTGAGTGTCTCCTTCCACAACTTATGCACTCTGGTGTACTATTAATGTATGCTATCTAACCCTTCTTGGGATCACCTAAAGCAAGCCTACTCTTCTTTCCATTGAATTCACCCTTAAACATCTCTCCAACTACTCTCTTTCTACTCAGGTCCCATCGATGTTGAACTACTTATAGGTCATTATCCACTAATCTTGTCCTCTCCACCAACTCTGAGAAATCTCTAATCCTCAAAGGAACTTAGGGATGCCTCAAATCATCTTTGAGCCCTCTTAGAAAGCGATATTTTTTCTCAGTAGTACTAACTAACTATGAGGCATTTCTAGTCAAAGAAGTAAATTCAACCTCATATTGCATAAAGGACCTTCTCCCTTGCATCAATCTCTTAAAAGCTTTCTGCATACAATGTATGGTTGAGAGAGGAACAAACTACTCTCTGAAAGTACTCAATAACTCTTTCCAAGTGATCAGAGAATTCAACCTACCCTGAAAATTTTCTCTCTACTGGCCTAAACACCAATGCTCTTCTTTTCCCTCAAATAAAGATACTATTAGTGGTACCTTCCATTTTTTTAGGTACTGCATTTCATCAAAAATCTTTTCTATCCTTAACAACCAATCCTTTACTATTTGTGTCTCTAGTGCACCTTTAAAAAGAGGCGGCTTCAGTCTCTGAAACATCTATAGATGTTTGTTTCCCTTTTCACTTCTACTACCAGATTGCCTACTCTATGCATCACCCATCAACTGAGCTGCTAAACTGACATCAAACCTACTGGAAAGGAAAAAACCTATTGAAATAATCCGAAGGGAATTGGTTTGCTTGGCACCTATTGGAAAGGAAAAAAAAAAAACCTTCCTTATGTGACGCAAACCTTCCCTCTCATTCCTCATATTTTTGTTAGGAATGACTAAGATTGCCTACAAATTAAGGCCTTTAATATGCTTTTCAGTTGAATATGGATCTTCCCTCTCCTTAATTCATGATCATTAAGTTCATGGTCTGCATCACTCTCTAATTGTTTCTCTGACGCCACTTGGTTGTTTAACCTGAATCTTTTTATAATGTCATAGACAAAACTATATGCAATGTTACCATTAATCCAGGTGATGATGTGATCCTCCAAAATAATAAGCAGAAACCTTCATTTAAAGATTTTATTGAGTTCCTTTACTTTCACTTGCCTGATATTAACTAGTTCAACTGGTTAGAATAAACTTTTTTTATTAAGATTTTCTATTTTTATCTAGTTGGTTATTAAAGGAGGTCTTTAAATTATTGATACTCTTGCTAAACAGAATATTTTGGTTGCAAATTTTTACTATGCAAGTTGGAGAATGAATCTCCCAATCAGCTCTTCTTTAATATCATGTGACTTAGTGAAGCTTTGTTTGTCTTTTGAGAACTTTTTCCTCCCAAGTGTCTTACCAAAACCAATTTCTTGAATATTTTGTGATTGGATCCACCCTGAAAGTTGATAATTTATTACTATATATTTATGATATAATATCGAGAAGGGGAAAATGAAGGACCCTTGGCGATAGAATTTTCAATCTATGGCTACTCTTGTTTTTATTTTTTTCCTTTTAAAAATAAAAAATTGATTTAAAAAATAAAAAACTAATAGTGTATTGTAGCAAGTCACCCGTTCAACGGCCAACTTGCTACAGTACTTTTAAAAACATTTTACAAATTTGTGAGCTTCAAAAATTCGGCCTTGACCTCCGCCCGCTTGTTGCTTTTTTCTTCTCGGCGAGGGAGTTTTAACAAATTAAGTTCCAGAGTAAATTTTGGAAGGCAGATGAGTTTGTAGATAAGACACTAGCCAGAGATTTCTCCCTCATTATCCGAGGACTTAATGATCTGAGTTCTAGTTTCCTATAGGCGCAAGCCCCTATAATTAATTACCCCTCCCACTAACGAGAGAGAACTTTTGATAAGGCTAGTCGTCAATCAGATACGTAGAATATACGTGTTATCTGGCATATAGTAGTACCATGGGCATATATATTTGAGAAGTTGGGTTGGAAGATTTGGAAAATTGATATTTAAAGTAGAAATTTCACCATCTTGCACTTAAAGCGGATGGTGGAGGAATGGATGATGGACCCAATTAAGATCCCATGGTTCTGTCGTCCCGGGCCATCATGGTCCATAGTCTACTTAGTCAGAGGAGGTAGTTGACCGAACCTGACAGAAGGATCCTTGTCGGCAGCCATGGGTTGCTTTATCCAAGGGGACCTTGCAGACCTGGGTTGGATATTTGCCTAAGGGGATAAATTTGAATCCACCTTAGATAACAGAGGGCTTTATGCCCTATCAATCATATCCTATTGATTCATATCTCAAGAATTTGATGTCATTAAGGAGCGTATTGGCTCTGGCCATAACCGATATTTCATGGTGCCATTTGGCGGTAATACCACTCGGTTCAGAGGGGCCCGGGTCATAACCGTTTATCCTGCAGTGTCATTTGGTGACAAAATCGCCAGTCAAAGGACACGTACCACATCCTTAATGGCAGGAGATTGTTTGAGAATGGATCCTAGTGATATTTTTGACTATATATTTGGCTCTTTGTGAGCTGAAGTAGTTTTAATTTGTCCACCCCGGCAAACTATTATGGATGGTGGATGGATTTTGCATTAGGTGATTTGATAGTTATATTTCAATTTTAGATATTTTTGGGATTTGGGGATTTTGAGATTTTTTTATTTTTGTGGAATTTGGGATAACATTTGAAAATATTTGGAATGGACCTCTCCGGTTGAGATTTACATTCAACACGGCCATCATCGGGATGTTTGGGTTCATTTCCATTTTAAGTTTGAACCTTGTCGACCTTATCAATTTACCGATAGGGGATCGGGTCTCGTAGGTTTTATGCCCTTTATTAGTGAATTATTTTGATTATAGACCTAGAAGGCTTGATATGAATGTATTTAAACAAATACACCGGTCTCCACAACCGTGTATTTGTTCGAAGGTTCGAACCCTGTCGACTCCTATTGATCCGCATAGAAGGATCAAGCTCGAACTTGAATTCCCTTATTAACCCGCGCAGCATCCCTATACATCATGTGTGTACTAATTACACGCTCGTCGGGGCCATGCGAGTGTTTGGGTGGCATTTTATAATTATACCATGTCTACTCCTTTTTATCTGCTTAGGAGGATCGGGTTCGAATTTAATAACCCGCGCAGCATCACTAAACGTTATGTGTGTATCAATAACACGCTCGTCGGAGCCCATGCGAGTTTATGATTGTGCTTACCCCTTTAGTGTACCTATGTGCATACATATTAAAGTGCATATGAAGGGGGTATTCTTGAAATACTTATAAAAGTCTTCTGTCCGCTTGCAAGGATGTTGCAGATCCGGTGGCGTGGCGTTGTAGATTGTAGACGCCTTCTGTCTGCTTGTATAAGTGTTACAGATCCGGTGGCATGGCGTAGCAGCTTCTGAATAGACTTGTTCGCTGCTTTATACAGGTAGACTGTCGTGCATTAATTATTGCTTTCTGCAAATGGATCATAGTGCACTAACAAATCTCCTGCTTTTGTTTGTTGATGCTTGCATTCATTGTAGTTCTTTGACATTTGTTTGTAGATTGTATGTAATATTCGTAGTGGGGCTCCTATAGAAGCTCGTGGGAGCTTGTATCTGTCGTATTCTTTATGTACTTTGTTGTGGTATTTGGCTCATGTTGTACATCCGCCGCTGCTACAAGTAGGAAGGTAGATATATTCTTCACAGACTGAATTTGACTTCATGATACTGCATTTACTGAAGTCTTTCTACATCTACCCATAAGTGGCATGTGGCACGTACATCTATCTTTGTAGAGTGCTTGTATGTATTGTAGATCTTCTATCCTTACTTGCATGTAGATCAGCGAGTCGATCTATCCACAATTCATCTACTATGGTTGATTGCAAGTAGATTAGTGCACTTGTAAGAAACTTTATGCCACTGATTGTAGGTATATTGCTACCTCCTTTATTTGGTCATTGCACGCTGATTGATTTGCTCGAATGATCTTGAGATAATTTTATTTTATCCTTCTTTGCTTGCATACATCATGAGAGCTTGTTCTTCATTCATCACTAATCCCCATGTATATCGCAATCATTTTGAATCACCGGATTTCATAGTTGGGATGAATATGATGAATTTATTTCTATCATATGTGTGCTAATTTTATTATCCTTTAGGAACACCCTTTATATCATTAAATCAGGTTGTATCCTTTATAAATCTTGTATTGCTTGTGAGCGGTTTATGTTTGCAACTTCGTTGTCCACTCCTAAGTCTTTATTTGCTTGCAAGCAAGTCATATACAAGAATTTGATTTTCACCACTCATTTGATTGTTGCAGATGAATGAGCCATGTTGAATGTTGCAAGTCTTCTACTATTACACGGAGATGACTTAAAATCTTGTATGATGAATTTGCTTGATTGGCACTTGCATCCCAGTTGAAGCGATAATGTGATGTTATGGATTATAAGCATCTCATTGTATCTTTCCCTTTTGGTTTTTATCTTGCATTTCATTTGATGTAATCACTTTGCCAAATTGCAAGTTTTATTTTTGAGTTGTACTTCAAGTTATTCAATGATACTCAATCTTCCTTGTGGTCTTCTTGAGTTCAAACCCCAATGCAAGCTCAAGTCTTTATCATTTGATTCAAGTTCTGAGTATAGTTCCAAATCATCAACTTGTATGTTAAGTTCGAATTCAAGTCCAAATTTTTATCTTCAAGTTCAAATGTTGAAGCTCTTTGCACTTAGTTTCCTTGAGCTCGAGTTCCTTGTCTTTCAATGTGCAAATTCAAGTCTCATGTTCATTTGAGTTTGAGCCCTAATATGATTTGATGTGTCCCAATCAAGCTTAATTATAATCCTTTGTAATTGTTCAATTTCAATTTGAATTATTCAAGTTCACTCAAGTTAATTTGGTTCAATCAAGTTCATGTCCGGATACAGTTCATGCTTAAGATGAGCCTCTTCCCTTCATTCGAGTCCCCTATAGTCCTTGCAAGTTCAAGTTCTTCATCATTTGTCCAAGTTTGATTTGAGTTTGAATTAAGCTTTTTATTCAAGTTTGCACTTAATTCATTAATGTCTTTTTGAGTTCAATCAAGTCCAGGTACGATCTCGTGTTCACCCGAAATTTCGGCAGCCTCCCGGTGTCTATTCCATTTAGGGAAAAACTACGAGAAACTTGACATTCCCACCACGCGCAATGAAGGAGTGTATGGTAGGTGTCCTCGAACGAGGACACCGCGACCGTGATCTTTCTTCCCACCACGCGCAATAAAGGCGTGCATGAGATCTTTGACAGTACCTGTTTAAAAAGACAATTTGTTTTTCCCCCGCTTGGGGGTACTTATGAGTGACCTCGCCTCGCCGTAGGTTCCGCATCGGGGTCCCATCCCACCACACGCAATAAAAGCGTGCATGGGCAATTTTTCGATCGCCACGAACATTGAAGTAGGGTTTTGAGTTTTGGAGAGTTCATACATTCGTGGGGTTGTTGGTGACGTCTGATCGAGGCAAGAGGAGGGCATTTGCACTTTCTATTTAACATTATGATTAACCGTAATAATTAGTAAAGTTAATTATAACTAATAATAGTTAATTAGAATTAATAATAATTAATTATTATTTAATGACTAATTATTTACGATTAATCAGAACTAATCGTTCTTAATTATATTAAATAATAATGTCGTCGAGCAAAGGCTCCGACATACAACCTCGGAAAGGTCCTACATCCTTAGTGGATTCTCCCGACCTCTTCCTCACAAGTTAACGTCGTCGAGCAAAGTTTCCGACATACAACCTCGGATAGGTCTTACATCATTGGCGGATACAATATCGGTTAACATCATCGAGCAAAGGCTCTGACAAACAACCTCGAATAGATTATACATCCTTGGTTAACGTCACCAAAATGCAGTCAATGGACTTCCATCAGACTTTTGCACAAAGTTAAATTTCTACATGATGTTGAATTTCTTCATGTCGCTTAACTTTTGCCTTGCAGGACTTTCAACGAACTTCTACCCGACATCGAACTTCTGCTCGTCAGCGGACTTCTACCTGAAGTCGGACTTCTGCTCGTCAGCGGACTCCTACTCGTCGTCGTACTTTTGCTCGTCGACGAACTTTCATCGGTCTTCTGCCCAAGGCTATACTTCTACTCGACGTCGGACTTCTCCTTGTCCTCGGACTTCTACTCGTCAGCAGACTTCTATTCGTCGTTAGACTTCTGCCCGTCGACGAACTTTCATCGGTCTTCTGCCCAAGGGTGTACTTCTACCCGACGTCGGACTTCTCCTTGTCCTTGGACTTCTACTCGTCAGCAGACTTCTATTCGTCGTCAGACTTCTGCCCGTCGACAAACTTTCATCGGTCTTCTGCCCAAGGTCGTACTTCTACCCGACGTCAGACTTCTCCTTGTCGTCGGACTTCTACCCGACGTCGGACTTCTCCCTGTAGTCTGACTTCTGCTCGTCAGCGGATTTCTGCTCATCAGCGGACTTCTGCTCGTCGTCGGACTTCTACTCGTCGACGAACGTTTGTCGGTCTTCTACCTGACGTTGAACTTCTACTCGTCGTCGGACTTCTGCCCGTCGACGAACTTTCATCAATCTTTTACCCGACATATGACTTCTCCCTGTCGTCGGACTTCCACTCGTCGTCGGACTTCAGCCTGTCGACGAACTTTCATCGGTCTTCTGCCCAAGACCGTACTTCTACCCGACGTCGGACTTCTCATACTCGTCGGACTTCTGCTCGTCGACGAACTTTCATCGGTCTTCCACCATACGTCGGACTTCTCCCCGTCAGCGGACTTCTGCTCGTCGACAAACTTTCGTCGGTCTTCTACCCGACAGTACTTCTACACGACGTCGGACTTCTGCCTGCCTTCGGACTACTAACAGTCATCGAACTTCTTCCCGTCGACGGACTTTCGTCGATCTTCTATCCAGCGTCGGACTTCTGTGTGTCGTCGGACTACTAACCGTCGTCGGATTTTTGCAGTTGATGGACTTTCGTCAGTCTTCTTCTCGACACTGCACCTCTACCCAACTACGGACTTTTGCCTGTGGACGGACTACTGCTCGTCAGCAGGCTTCTACCCGTCGTCGGACTTTTGCCCGTCGATGGACTTTCGTTAGGCTTCTACTCGACATTGAATTTCTACCCGTCATCGGACCTATACCAGTCGATGGACCATCATCAGTCTTCTATCCGACGCCGTATTTTTACCCAACGCAGGATTTCTGCCAGTCAATATTCTTTTCAACCTCTCCTTATAATGGTCTCTCTAACCTCCATCGCCAACCAACTAACATCAGAACACTGCAGGATCTCTCGAAGAATGCAGAGAGCACTCCTACTCAATGAGGGACCCTGGGCTAGGACGGGGGATACCACCCGTTCATAGCTAGGGGAAGGCCTCGGCTTGAGAAGAGGAAGAAATCTCCTTCTTGCAGAGAGGGGCCTCGGGCCTACATAGGGGATGCCGCCTATACAGGGCCAAGGGGAAGGCCTCAGAAGCAGGAGGAGAAAGCCCCTTCTTGCAAAGAGGGGTCCCGGGCCTGGACAGGGGATGCCGCCTGTGTAGGGCCCGGGGGAAGGCCTCAAATGAAAGAGGGGGAGAGGAAAAGAGAAGGGGCAGAGTTTCATTTACTTCATAGGGATTTATAGTTGTAGGCAGAGAAGTTGGAGGAGTTATTAAAAAAAAAAAAAAAAAAAAAAGAGGCGGTTATTGCCAAAAAGAAAAACTGACCGATGCGGTTTCTCACAAAAATAAAAAAAGGGGCGGCTGTACCCCGCCGCTCTATTAAAAAAAAAAACGGTTTTGCCAAAAAGAAAACCGCCCATGCGGTAAAAAAAAAAAAAAAAAAAAAAAAAAAAAAAAAAAGGGGGGGTACCCCCCCCCCCTTTAAAAAAAAAAAAAAAGCGGCTGTCCCCCGCCGCTCTATTAAAAAAAAAAAAATCGGCGGGACCCACTCAAAAAAAAATTAATATAGGCCGGTTATAATAACCGACTGCACAAAGAGTCATGCGCCTCTTGGGTCGTGCCTTTCAGCCATACACAATGACAGGCCACCTCGGAAATACTATGGCCTATTATTGTATGTTATGACTTATTGCTTTCTTTTCTTCCATATCATTATGTGCACTCTTGTGGATACTTGGAATAAATGCAGAAATTACTTGAATTCTTAAAGCTTACCTGACGTGGGCTTCATTCAAGTAGCTTACCCATGCCAAAGTACAGGTTATCAATGAAGCCTTCATGTTCTAGGCAAATAACTTCTTTCTACTCGGTGCTTGAACACAGTTTTTGTTCCTTGGACATGCTTAGTCAGATTAAAATCTAACTGGTGATTTACTTAATTGGAAGGAGGAGAATTCTGAAAAAGATCGCTGCAGTTTGGCATCATGCACCAGACTAATTTTTAACACATTTAAAGCCAAATGAGACCTCCATGCTCAAGATCGAGTTAATTTGAAGTTTCAAATCACCTAAAAAATTTTCCCAAAAGCAGTAAGCAATATTTTCGGATTTCAAAGCTTTGGAACTTCGATATCCGAAAATAGGGGGGCAACTGATACATCGTCAAAAAATTAGCTTGATCGGGCACGAATCTCGAGGCAAAAGCTAGTTGGAAACTACAAAAATTAATTTTGGGAGCACCCGAACTCCGATTTCAGCGAGCTTATAGTCAAACTGAGCATCTCGGAAATACGAACTCAACGACACCAAGATCAACCCAATCCGAGCCCAAATGAGTCCAAATCAAGGGCTCAAAGTGCTGTTGGAGGGTTCAAACCGCAATTTGAGTTACCAAACGGACTCCGATTTTGACGAGCTTATACTCGAATCGAAGGGCTCGACGAGACGAATCCAACGAGCCCAAGATCACAGAATTCCAACATCACTAAGGCCTTCAAATGTCCAATGAACGGTGCACGATCGTAGGATTCAATATCGGCCGTCCATTTGACCACTCCCTATTCGCCCCTGATCTCACACCTATTTACGGGTCATGCCACTCTAGAAAATCTATAAATAGAGCCCTCATTTCTCACAAGAGAGGATCCAAGCAAGAGAGAGAAGAAGAGAAGAGAAGGAAGGAGTTCCTCCTGGACAGCCGCCGGACCACTGCCGAACCACCGCCGGACCTCGCCGGACCACCGCAGGAATCTCGTCGGACCACCGTCGGACCACCGCAGGAACCTCGCCGGACCACCACAAAACCTCACCGGACCACCACCTTCAAGGCCCGACACTCAGTCCCTACATCCTGCCAAATTAGAAAAAGTTAAGTTAAAATTTTATAGTATTTTGATATATAAACTTATTAAAGATTTGATAAAATTAATTAATTTTAATTCATAAATGTTAGTTGATTATTATATTTATCTAAATGTATAAAATGATATCAAGGTAATTTGTTGTCATACAGCAGCAGCACTGTAACTCGACAGTTATACCACCCAAACAAAATGTATTGATTTTTGTACAACAACTTTATAAAGCAGCATACACCACTCTCCTTGGCCTATTGGTTGAGAGCTAAGGCTTCCAACTAAGAGGTCTAAGGTTCGAGTCTCTGTATATGCGGTGTGTGTGTGAGTTTGCCTTAAATGGCCTAAATGTCCCAAAAAAAAAAACTTTAGAAAGCAGCATACACCACTCTCCTTGGCCTATTGGTTGAGAGCTAAGGCTTCCAACTAAGAGGTCTAAGGTTCGAGTCTCTGTATATGCGTTGTGTGTGTGAGTTTGCCTTAAATGGCCTAAATGTCCCAAAAAAAAAAACTTTAGAAAGCAGCATACACCACTCTCCTTGGCCTATTGGTTGAGAGCTAAGGCTTCCAACTAAGAGGTCTAAGGTTCGAGTCTCTGTATATGCTTTGTGTGTGTGAGTTTGTCTTAAATGGCCTAAATGTTCCAAAAAAAAAAACTTTAGAAAGCAGCTTTACGGACAAAAACTTCACAACCTACTTTATCGACAACTGCAACCGTCCAAACGAAGCCTAAATCCAGCTCTCTGCTTTCATGAGTTCAGCGGCATAAGGGGATTTTTTGGCCGAAGAAGCGCGCTGAAGGGAGAAAGTTACCTTCAAAACGAGCAAGCTTCCGTTGTTACTTCCAATTAAAATGTCGTAATTTCCGAAACAAAAGAATCGGGACGTCGCCAAGGGAGGTAGAGGTCGCGGGTTAGAGGCGGCTAGGGCAGTCGGCACAGTGGATTCGTGGCTTGGAGCTCGCGGGTGGAGGCTTCGACGGCTTAAGGTAGGGGAAAGACTCCTCTCTCTCTCTCTCTCTCTCTCTCTCTCTCTCTCTCTTGGTTGGATCGAACGGAACAAGGGGGCGGGAGGAGGTTGTCGGAGAGGAGTAGGGTCGGAGGTTGCGACTGGATGGGGATCGAGCCAATTGGAGAGGAGAAATGGCAAGCAGCGACGGGTAAGAGAGGAGGGTCATGTGGAAGAAGCAGAAAGCGGAAACTCTTATAACGAGAGCTTTGCTGTCGTTTTATAGACGCGAAGGGAAGAAGAGGCGGACTTCAAGCAGAAATCACGGGATGCGACGCGAACGGCACTGTAGCGCTAGCAGGATTTAAGCGGGATTTCAGGAGATTTGAGCGGCTTCTCGACGTATACCAGGTATGTCATTTTTATGATTTCTTTCTCTTTTTGCTCTTCACACAGAGGTCAACAAAATTTTTAAATTTTTATTGGGCAAATAAGTTGCTCGTTCAATAGTCGACTATATCTATTTTTAATTTTTTTACAATGTATTTAATTTTATAATTTAATTATTAATGATACTTAGTTTAAAAATTTGCCCCGAAAATTTTCCCATATGCTAAGTGCATGTCGAGCAAGGCCATGCATCTTGTATATGTCTGACGCAGGATATCTCGTTATTAGGATATGTTAGTGCATTTTAGCAATCTAAATAAGAGTTCTTATTTTATTTTAGTATTCATATCCCCTTTATAACTTTACCTTTGCACTTATTTCTTTCAACCACTCCGGAGGTGACATGTCTAGAGCGATGTACTAAAGGTCATTTAAGTCAATGTATTTTTTATTCTTTTTATATAGTCTTTTCTGTAAATCTTGGATCCTCATTAATAAACGGTGAAAAAAAGTATTTTGGACATTTACATCTTGAGATCTTTTCACTTATTTTGAATATTTTACATATTTTGACTGAATGAAATTTTGTGCCTATCCAACCAAGTAATTTGGCACTCACTGCATGAAAAGACGGTCGCCATGATTTCTTTCTTTTCCAGAGGAGCATTCTAATTCATGCACATCCAACTCAACTACAAGAAAATGCCTACTCACTCGGCTTTTAGCTCATCTTGCCGCAACCATTCTACCTAGATATATCATTTCCCACAAACAACTCACTCTCCTCTCTTCAAAGGAGATCTAAGGCCTTCAACATAACCCATCATTAATCCCTTCATCTCAGCAGTCGTTTATTGACTCACCCAGGTGTACTTAACACTACTGAACTCACCTGTGAATGAGATCATCAAAAGGTCATTCGGCACTACCTCTTTTAAAAGGATCTTTAAGTAATATATTTTTTATTCTATTTATATATTCTTTTTGCTTGGATCCCTATAGATAAAGGGTGAAGCAGAGCATTTCGAACATTTACATCCTGAGATCATTTTATATATTTTGAATCTTTTATATTTTTTTATTGAATGAAAGTTGAGCCCTTGAACACTTCTTCATAGATTCTATAAGTATAGTTTTTTCTCTATTTTCACACGGGTCACAAGTCATCTCTCACAAAATTTGCCCGCTAGTATCACTCATGTATATATTTACTTAATAGTGATTTTACTATAAAATAGTGTAAATCTGTATAAAGTTGAGAAAAATGCAACTGTGAACCATAAGGATAATGTTCTCACTTCTCATACTAAAAAAAGGTGAAATTAAGAACCTTATTTTAGATTATATTGCATCTAATTTTTTTTTAAATCAAGTTGTAACACAAAATTGTATATTTGTTCAGGTAGTGTAATATTAAAATAATATCTAGGAGTTTCATCGCACGTTTTTCCTGTGGAGAGCTGCAAGCACGCCAGCAGAGATATGTAGCATCAGCATAGGGAGGTGTTCCCCCCCTAATCTTATCCATAGCTGATCATTCTGGACCCAGTGAACATGTATGCTATTGGACCTCACCTGAACGTTGCACTTCCAAGCGAAAAATTATTAGGTACGGAGTGCAGACGGGGTGAGAACCGTCTGCACAGACACATGTTCCCCCCCCCCTAATCTTATCCATAGCTGATCATTCTGGACCCAGTGAACATGTATGCTATTGGACCTCACCTGAACGTTGCACTTATAAGCTGCCTAATGCCAGTAGTACCTCAGATGACAGTATGTGGGTCCCAGATGCTTGTAGTAAAAGCAGGGGAAAATGAAGGAATGAGCATGGCCTGCGTAGCATTTCTACTCCACTCGCTACTCTTAGTAGTCAGAAAAATTATTAAGTTCAAACATCGGACACAGAGAATCATTCGGACTTTTTTTTTGTCTACAATAAAAGTAGAATCAAAGTACAGTTACTGCAGCAGCTGCGTTCAAAACTACGCTTTTACTATAGACAGAAAAAAATCAAATAATTCTATCCGCATCTAATAATTTACCCAGTAGTCATCATTGATAAAGCACAATTAAAACAGTCATGGATGAGAAGACTTCTTCATAGCTATATGATCTTTATACAAATAGTTATTCTTAGCAATAAGTTCATATGTAGCAATATGGTGAGCTAATGGAGTAGGCTTAGTGTTTCAAGTGACTTAACGGACTGTTTCTTTGGCGGTGGTGATGGCACTGGCAGCAGCAAGTGCATGTACTTGCAATTTGGGCATGAAGGAGATGACCGGTAGAGCATGACAAGCAGGTGGCAGTTGAGGCAGACTATTGCGACCATGGCAGAGCCACCATTGCTGCAGCTGTTCTGCTTCTCTGTGTTTTCTAGCGATAGAGAACTGTTCTTGTTGTTTTCACAGTCTGGAAGATTTGATATGTTTAGATCCAGGTCTAGCTTCTGCTCCTTTGGCTTCAGCAAACTCTTCTTTAGAGTTTTCCTATTTAGATAGTACATCCTCCCAGACTGCGACAAAAATTAAGAGCTGGGTTTAAATTCTCTGATGATTGTGTATTATAAGCGTACGTCTTGCCATTTCTAAATTCTAAAAATTAGACCCTCTTACCTCTTATCATTCGAAATTCTAGTTCCACCACAATTATATATATTTATATATTTATAAAGAGGAGAGAGAGGGAACTTACTTGGAGGTCTAGGCACTGCTCCCAGTCCAAGGGGAGGCGATTATTCAGCTGGAGATCTATGCTAGTTTGAGTGTTGGGCTGCATCCAGCTTGAAAGCTTCCTCTTCTTACGATTGTTTGCTTCAGATTCAGAAGAGGAAGTATTGGTGCTTTCGGAGAAGGAAGATAGCGATGGGCCTAAAGATAGCTCCGGATGATCCATGATTTTCTAAGGAGAAAAGATCTTAGGAGTAATGCCAGCCAGTTGTAGACTTGTTCTTCTTCTTCTTCTTCTTCTCTTCTACTAAGGGCAACTTTCTCTTAAATTAATATCTCGATTATGCATGTAGGGTTGGGTGTGAGAGGAAGGTGGAGAGAGAGAGAGAAGAGTTTGTGACTTACGGGAAGGGAAAGGAGGTTGAAGATCGAGAGACCTATCTAGCAGGTTTCCTTGATTAATAAAGCCAAGTATGAGGAGATGTGGGCACTTAAATAGGGTTCTTAAATGTCATTTATCAAATACCAGTCATTAAAAGGTGGCAGACTTAGCATTTAAGATGACAAGTAGGCTATTCTTAAATGCTTTAAATCCTCTCATCTCTCTTCAGCATCTTCTTTTCTCTCTAGCTACTTGCCAATATATTTAATGCTCTCACTAGTAATAGAAAAATATCTGCTGCTAATTCATAGTTTTAAAAAATTATTTTATGGATGAAAATATATCATATGTACATGCCACATGCCATAATTTAATGCATGGAAACTTTTTTTGAGTTATGTTTTAGCCTCCCCAATATTACTCTTTCCAATAAAATCTAAGTCACCTTTGTGTAATTCCATGGCACCTTCAAGGTTGCTTAATTAATTGATTTGCACTGAGACTCTGCCTGGTTAGAGCCATTCCAATTAAGCTCCCACGCATTGCTTGTTGCATGCCCAAGAAACTAGCCGTTGAGCTTGAAAATTGTGATCAATGGCGTATGTGAGAAGTATCACTTTCTTAGTCTCTCCTCAAATCTTTCTTGACTATTTGATCCTCTCTCTCTCTCTCTCTCTCTCTCTCTCTCTCTCTCTCTCTCTCTCTCTCTCATGCACCACGTGACCATTATCATTCCACAACTACAACATTAACTTCCATGAAGTTATGAACTACTTCTTGTGGGTAGCTATATTCATGGCCATTTCCTAACTATAGTTCTCATAAAGAAGAAGAAGAAGAAGGGGAGAGAGAGAGAGAGAGTACTAAGATGAAGAGGTAGAGGAGCACAGCATGAGGCACCAGGACTGGGGTAGTAAATTGTCCGAAGCTTGAACTACTGCAATTCTACCCACCGGCCATTTCCAACCACAGCAATAAAGTGTGGCGACTCTGTATTTGTCCGTTGGGACCTTAATCTATTTAATGTCTTTTATGTTTTTATCCATAACATTGATAATTCTCACCCAATCCTTTTGACATAATTGATTACTAATACCATACTAGAATTGGTTGACATTAAAGCTTGCATGACGTCGATCTCATTAACTTGATATGCCATGTACTTCTTTTTTTAATCAGTTCTTTTTTTCTTTTTTTTTTTTTTTTTTTTTTTTGACAAAAAAAATATCTTTACATACATAGAGAGAGAGAGAGAGGCCTAACATGGAGCCTGAAGTGGCTGACCCTTTTATTGAAGATGTTATTCCTCATTGCAGCTTTGATTGCCTGTCTTGCTATAGGAAGAAACAAAGCCATTCCATTATAGCTAGCTTGATGTTATTAATGTTATTTATTTACTGTGTTGAATTAATGCACAATCTAATGGGTAGGAAGGAACTCTTTATAACTTGAAGCTTGAAATCTTCAGAAAATTCATGGATGGAGTTTCTATTGATGTGAGATTCCCATTTTTCCATACATTATTTATTGAAGCAATGACTCTCACATGATAGATATTAGAAGCACTCATTTCATTGTCAATCTCTACGAGAGGTGCAAATGAATCAAGTCGAGCTCAAATCAGGCCGAATTTAAGCTCGACTCGTGAAACAATCCCGTGCTTGAACTCGAGTCGAGCTCATGTTCGACTCATGCGACTGAAAACGAGCTCGTTGAGCGGCTTGATTTCATGGTTGGAGCTCCGATTTCACGTCCGTGGCCCTCCCCTCCGATTTCGCCTTCCACT
>NW_021319382.1:1260886-1273776 GCF_001605985.2 Dendrobium catenatum
ATATAAATCAAACAGAAGTAAGAAAAACTTACAACCCAATGAAAAGAGAAAATAACAAACAAGACAAAAACTAAACCAACCCAACCCTAAGACTAAGGCTACATAACAAAGTAGCCAAAATTAAATAAAAAAAAAGTAGGAAAACTGCTAAATACAATAGAGAGCAAAACTAACAAATCACCCTTCACAAAGAATTGTCAAACAACAACAGATCACGACAGCAACCTAATCCAAAGACAGAGTCCACAAACTAGCAACTGCAACAACAACAACCGGAACCACAAACAGATTCCACAACTAACCACGAGCCTACCAACAAAAATAAGAATAGCCAAACTCCAATTCCAACAACTCAAAACCACAAACATATTTCATGAACAAGCAACAACAGACAACAATCAGAATCACAAACGAGCAACTGTAGCAACAGTAACCGGAACCACCATCTAATTCCACAAAAGTTCACAAACCTTTCATCAAAGACAAGTCTAGCAAAACTGATTCCAACTAGGCAAATCCACAAAAATCTTCCACAAACAAGCAACAACAGAAACAACAATCAGATCTACAAACTGAATCCACTAAATTCACAAATCATGCCAACAAAAACAACCACCAGCCAACAAAAAGAAAAAAGAAGAACAAAAAACAAAAACAAAATAAAACTAAACAAAAAACAAGCTATTAATGTCCATCCATATTAGAAATCGATTGAGAAGAATAGCCACAAACTAGTGACAACAACAAGATCAAGCAACAACAACCGGAACTACAAACATGTTCCACGAGCCTGCCAGAAAAGACAAGACTAGTAAAACTCCAAAATCAGCAAGAAAAAGGATCAAACCACCTGACACAAAAACAACTGAGAGAAGAAGAAAAAAAATACAAAGCAAACAAAAAAAGCCAAGCTATTAATGTCCTTCCAGATTGTAAATCGGTTGACAAAATAGCAAACAAACTCATGTGAGATGGTGGGTTCATGCGAAATGCTTAATTGATGCTTGTTTCACAAATAATCATTATTAACAATTAATATTGATTAGAAATTAAAATATATTGTATTAAAATTAATTTATTAAACTTAATATTTTGTGCTAAACTTTTTAAAATAATTTATCTAATTATTTAAATAAGATGGCAATTGAACTAACCAACTATAAGAAATTCAAGATTGGTTTGAATGGTTTCATTGATTGAATGGTGGTTCTGATTGATTTTATGAAGTGCGGCTTTAAGATGGGCTAGACTAGCCATTTGATGAATACACCAATCCAAATTGTTACATTGACCATTTTATTTATTTTGAGATGAGTGCAATACAATTTATTCATGTATAACATTAATACAAAACAAATTCAATGATTTTAAGGCATATTCTAACCAGTTGTTTATTATTGAAATATATATACATATGTATATATATATATATATATATATATATATTATATTATATATATATAATAATCATTATAAAAAAATAATTTATGGGAGCTTCTATGTTCAAAGTTGGACATTAAAAACTTTCTTCGTTCGGGATTTTCTTACTGCTTCTTAAAGCATTTTTCTAGTACTAAAATTGAAATTTTTGTACTAGAATACTGCCTTTAAGAAGCAATAAAAAAGCCGTCCCAAATAAAATTTAAATTGTAAAATCCAACATCCTTATCCAAAGAGGAAGCTATGAATGTCATCAACTTTATTTATCCAAAGCATATATTCATAATCTCTATGGTATAACAGATATTAATGAATAAATTCTCTTCCTTCCATCCAACACTTCTAAAGGTCATATGAGAAGAACTCAGTAATTGTCTTATTGTGTCTTATCCTTTCCATTGTGAATGATAGAATTATAATTTTTTAATTTAAGAATATAAAATAATTTATCTTAAACTTTTAAATGATGACAAAAATACCACCATATTGTTAACTTCCATTAAAGGCTTCTCCTTTGCACAATTGTTGATGCACTTTTCCGTCGGACTCCACCGGACTCCCCTCTAGCAAGAACATGCCATGTCTTCCAAATCTCTCTTCACCATCGAGGTCCACTTTCACATGTTGAAAATTCTGTCTCATGAGAAATCCCTTCACATATTTCACATATTATTTTCTTCATCTAGGATTTGATATTTTCACAAGAAGCCATAATGTTAAAGACATGATATGCTTAGTGCATAATAAAGTTTAACTAGAACATTCTATCTCAATTTCTTCCATCTATAGTAGTAATTCATTTTTTTTAATCTATAGTGGTGATGAGTGCCAACAGATGGAAGAACGTGCTTACATTTTATTATAATTGGGAAGAACTTTGACTTGCAACATTAAGAATCACTACAACAACAACAACTTTTCTCATCCAGGACTTGGGACCTGGCAACGGCAGTGTTACATTAGGTAACACTATCTTCCAAAAATCTAATAAATCATATCTCACTAATAAAAGAGAATATTTGTAGAATATATCAAGAAAGGATTAAACTTTAGATTTGATTTTAGAATCATCTATGGGAATATTTAGTTTATAAAATAGTTGGTCTTTAATACAAAAAAAAAAAGTTTCTATTTAGAAATTAAATGAGGTTGACTTTCTCATCTTAGAGCTTAGCCTTAGTTATTACATTTATTTCCTTAAGAGTTGGGTACTTCCTTTAGGACCCTCTTAGGTGGATTTCCATGGACTTAGCTATGACTAATTCTAAGAACTAAAAACCATGGGATAGGACCCTTACAACTTTTAGGTTAGAATAAAACTAGTTGGTCTTAGGAGATGTCGAGGACATCTAGAAGATTCCATTGGACCTTTGGAAACCTATTGGGAGCACTTCAATTCTTCATAATCTTATTTGTGAAAGTTTGGAGTCAAATAAAAATTACAAATCCCAAGTGAATCATAGATGGGCCTTATGGCCTTGATTGGACTACCCATAGCCTAATTAGCCTTGGATTCACTATGAAACACCTTAGAATTAAGATACTCCTTTGTGATCTTAGAAAGGTGATGAACCTCACCAAGTTTACCTCAGGTTAAATCACAAAAAACAATCAAAATTTCCTAAATGCTCTAAACCCTAAGTCAGGTGGCCATTGATCTTAGATCTCATCTTGGAGACTATGGATCCTCCCAAGGGTTAAGGAATCTTATTCAACCCCTTTGACTTTTGGTTAAAGGTGATTTAACCAAAGTCAACACTTAAACTTTATATCACCTAAAAAATTCAAAAGTGGTCATTTAGCTTGAAACTTGAGTCTAAACACTCTTAACCCATTCTAGGATTTTTTTTTTTACTTAAGATTCAATCATGATCAAACTCCTTTGTCCATGGCCATTGCTAGTTTGACCAAAATCTACCCAAAGCAATTCTAAATGCATGCTAAACATCCAAAATTGGTCCATTGTCTTTGGTTTTGACTTGAAATGACTCTAATTTATATTAGAGTCATTTCCAAACATGTTTAATCCATGGTCCAACCCATTTGACCATGAAAGACATAATTACCAAATTGCCTCTAAGGTTTCCTATTTAGGTCCTTTAGGTTAAAACCTTGAACTTAAGCCCGGGCTTGGGCTCCAAAAGATCACTTGGAATCATGCTCTACACACGGTAAACCCTAGTCAATCATGAGTAGCCTAAAATTTTCAAAATACCCCTATAAATCCCACTTCAACATTCTTAAGTCAAAATTCTAAATTTTTGGTTGGCATTATATCCAAATTACCCCTATAAATCCCTAAATCACTTTAAGCAACCGTGTTTAACCACGAGGAACCCAAATTTTTAAAATGCCCTTAAGCGTTCTTCCCCCAAATCTCTTAGGCAAATCCCATGCAATTAGTTTTAGCTTTGAGTGCAAATGACCTAAAATCTTTGAAAGGTTACTATGACTCATCCTTTAGATATACACCAAATCCTTATTGTTAACATTTTATTAATTTCTTGGAGCTTCTACATTCATAATTTAGATATTGAAAACTTTATAGAAGGAATTGTAAAACCCAACTTCCTTATCCAAGAGAAAACTACCTTGTCATGAACTTTATAATTGTTAAAGAGCATATATTTATAATCTTTATAGTATAACAAATAAAAGAATAAATTCTCTATCTTCCAACCATCATATCTAAAGGCCATATGAGAGTAGCTCAATAATTATCTTATACTGTCATATCCTTTATTGTGAGTGATAGAATTAGAATTTTAAATTTAAGAAGACAAATAATTTATCAAAAAATTTAAAATAATAACAAAAATGCCACCTTATCGTTAATTTCATCAAAGTCTTCTTCTTCGCATGCCATTGGCCCGTTTATGTGTGCTTTCATGCAAGATCTCATCATAACTCCCCACATCTTTTTCGTCATTGATCTTTGCACGCAATCAATACAGTCAGTAGACCCTTATCATATCTTCCACATCACTCTTTGCATAAGGTTCTACTTTCGTACACTGCCTATATCGTCAGCTGAGAAATCGCATGACATCATTCACATATCATCTTCATCATCTAGAATTTAAGATTTTCACGAGTGACGAAAAAATAAATTTAGTGCAGAATAAAATTGAAATGTTATAATTTAATTAAATTTTAATAAATTACATTTATATTAAAAAAATTAATAATTTAAAGACAAAATTCTATCTAAAAATTTTTCGATCTACAGTAATAATAATCACTACCAGATGGAACTCTGACTTGGAACGTTGAGAATAACTTTATTCCACAATCAAATCAATCATATCTTTCTAATGAAAGAAAATATTTTTAGAATATCTCTCTCATATTTTATAAAAGAGTGGATTATTTTATATAAAAGAAAATATAAAACTTCTATTTAAAAAAATAAAGCAAATCTTGAAAATAATTTTTGAATAGAATTGGGCTAAATGTCAAACTTGTCTCCTCATTATTCGGATATAGTCATTTTAAACTTCATTTTTTAGGGCTTTTTTATTATTTCTTAAAATATTTTTTTAGTACAAAAATTAAGTCTTCATTTCGAACAGCTTTTTTTTTTCTAGTATAAGGATTTATTGCATTAAAAAATTTGATACTAAAAAATTATTTTAGGAAGTAATATGAAAGCTTTCCCAAGCAAAATTTAAATTTTTTGTACCAAAAAAGCGGGAATCTCTAAGTATAATATTGCTTCGATTTAAGTTTCATTTGGGACGACTTTCTTACTGCTTTTTAAAGTAGCTTTTTAGTATAATTTCTTTTTAAAATTTTTATACTAAAAAGCTGTTTTAAGAAGCAGTAAGAAAGCCGTCACAAACAAAGCCTTAGTCTATGTTGGACAAAATTGGTGAGAATATTGTGATTATAATAAATTTTAAAAGTATTAAATTTACTAATAAAAAATTAATATGAATGTCTAAGCTATAATTTTTTTTTTCCTTTTAATATGGTCATCTTCAACGGAATGACATTCTTAGGATTGCAATAGCTATAAAATTAAATTAAAACAATATGATACTATAAAATTAAATTGATAATTCTAAATAGAATTTATTCCTTAGTCCTTCCTTTCACGTGAATTTGAAAAAAATATTCTCCAATCAAACTTCCGTACATTTAGCTTAGTTTGATTTTTTTTTTAAATTCTAAAAGATGCTTTTTGCAAGTTGATTTATTAAAAAAAAAAAAATCGGCTTTCAGTTGAGAAGGAAGAAATATTTTCAGCTCAACAATAATAATAATAATAATAAATAGATGAAGATCGAATCTTAGATGCATGGAAATTAAACTTTGGAGGATATGATCTGCAATTTGGATATGGGATGGAAAAAAAATTGGAGAGAATATTATGATTATAATAAATTTTAAAAGTATTAAGTTTACTATTAATAAATTGATATGAATGTTTAAGCTGTAACTTTTTTTACTTTTAATAAGGTCATTTCCAACCGAACAACATTCTCAGGTTTGCAGTAGATGCGAGCGTCCAACCGAATAACAAACCGAAATCCATTTTTTGCTTTTTGAGCAGTGTCACGACAATATTGAAGTCGCAGTGCTCACATCATAGAGAAAACACAAAATACATTTTTATTTGACGTTCAGGTGAAGACTCGCGGCAACTGTAAAGACAATAGACGAATGATGTTCGGTTTGGTTGAAGATGCCTTAAGGCATAATGGAGAAAGAGATTCATGTAATCGACCCCATGTTATAGGACAAAGCCTTGATTTTATTGTTGTTGTTGTCGTCGTCATTATCTAAGCTATAAGTTTTTCTTATTTATGTTTGGGAGAAACATTGTCGTGGACACCTTCTATCGTTATAGTAGACTCACAATCATTCAGTCTCCTCTTCTTTCAGGAATGGAGCTCAATCTCTCAGTTATCTTTAGTCTCTTGCCGACTATGTATTAATAATTATAAACAAAATCTTTAACATAATTTTATGTACTCCAAATATTCTATTATTGATCATCTCCTCATCATCTCATCTAAGTTGAAGCTAATGATTCTCCAATATGAAAAATTATCATGTCTGATGAGAGAATATGTTGATATATCCTACAAGCATCATAGTTGCTTGTTTGATGACCAACTAAGACTATTCTCTTATTCTCCAAACTTTCATATCAGATCAAAAAAAAAAAAAAAAAAAAAGCTTTAAAAAAAAAAAAAAAAAAAAATGAAATTCCATTTGCCCCTACTGATGATAAAGATTTTATTGATTTGGTCAAAGTCTTATCATTTGACTTCATATTCAAAGTCAAAGCAGCCTGGGAGGATGAGATTAGAACAAACCTTCTAGTTGACATCTACCACATATTCTAGCTTAGAAATATTCCCTTGAATGACATTCATATTTTGTCTTTTTGTGCTTTCCTTGGAGGTTGATATTATGTAAAAATGGCTAATTTATATTCCATGGTCACAAAACTTCTTTGCAAGAAATGGTCAAGCCAAATGAAACTTCATGAATAAGGGAGATATATTCTAGAACTAATCAACTGACAAAGATTTAGGCTTCATTTGAAATTATCACTGATCATCATCATCATCACTAATTTGAGTACTTCCCAAAGCTCTTTTATGTTAAATTTCCTTTAGCATGGATTAGACGAATGGTGTTCTGTTCGGTTGGAGATGCCTTAAGACTCAAGGTAAGATTGTTAGAACACGCAGACTATGATGTTTCAATCCATCTTGTTTCCAACCAAAAACACAATTATTCAACACAAATCACTTGATCCAATGACCTCATATTGTACCTTTTACTATTAACTATAAATCTGTCACTCGACTCCTTTTTGTTTGGGAGAAACATTCTCGTAGCCACCTTCTATCATTATAGTAGACTCACAATCATTCAATCCTTTCTTATTTCAGGAATGAAACTCTCGAAACTATCTTCAGTCTCTTGCCGACTATGTATTGATAATTCTAAACAAAATCTTTAACATAATTTTATGTGCTCCAAATATTCTATTGTTGATCATCTCCTCATCATCGCATCACTACCAAAAAATCAATGTTTTTGCAGCATTTTATACTAGCAGTTTCAAATCCGCTGTTGTAGATAGACATAAACAGCGGTTTATAATAGTGCATCTAAGTTGAAGCTAATGATTCTCCAACATGAAAATCTGTCATGTCTGATGAGAGAAGATGTTGATATATCCTTCAAGCACAATAGTTGTTGGTTTGATGACCAACTAAGACTATTCTCCAAACTTTCATATCAAATCAACAAAAATATGTGAAATTCCATTTGACCTTCCTGATGATAAAGATTTTATTCTGGTCAAAGTCTTATCATTTGACTCCAAATTCAAAGTCAAAGCAGCTTGGGAGGATATATGAGATTAGAACAAACCTTCCAACTGACATCTGCCACATATTCTAGCTTGGAAATATTCCCTTGAATGTCATTCATATTTTGTCTTTCCTTGGAGAGGTTGATGCTATGCATAAATGGCTGATATATATTATTAGTCTTTCTGATGCATATAGAAAATTTGCTACATCACAACAATCATTTTACACAACATAACAATTATTTTAATGATAGTATATAACATAAATAATGTTGAACACAAATGACATAAACAAGGCTAATTGATACAACTAATTTACAAAATTATACATTTCAATTCACCAAATATTATTATGACAAATTTCTTATTTAAAAATTATAGAAACTTTGATTATTATGAAAAAATTATCACTGATCATTATCATCATCATTACTAATTTGCGTACTTCCCAAAGTTCCTTTATGTTAAATTTTCTTTAGCATGGATTATACGATCTCCATTGTAATAATCCGTATTTTGATTCAGGAAAATAATTTTTTTTTTTCTGGAGTCAATATTACTTCAAATTGCAAACCATCTTAGCCGTAGTATTTTGATTGTAATATTTTACTTACACAAATGTTTTCATAATTTTTGGACACCGATGAAAATCCTTAAGAAATTGGTGCATGTTGGTACAAGTGAGAATTTCAGAACCTTTAGTTGTCCGTTTTGCAAACCAATTTCACCATTATTTTTTAAATAAATTGATTTATTTTATGAATATTTTTTGTAATTTTTGAAGTCCTAAAATAATTTATTTGAATTTTCTATTAACTAGAGAGAACTATCATGGTTAGGGGGTCAAATGAGTCAAATTAATTTATTATTATTGTTATTATTTACTTGCATGCATTGTGTAATGTGACAACCTACGAGATATTATATTTCAAGCAATTTTCTAATATAAGTGATGCATTTGTCACAATAATTTTTAATATAGGCTTCGTTTGTAATAGCTTTCTTCCTGTTTTTTAAAACATTTTTTAGTATAATTTTTTTTTAAACTAGAAGGTTTTTTACTAAAAAAATATTTGAGGAAACAGTAAGAAACCCGCGCCAAATAAATGAATACTTGAATCATAAATTATAAACCAAGTTTAAAAATTCATGTAAACTACCTTATAAATTATAATGATATTTTAATTGCCTTTACAAACCATCTCTATATCTTGATGAAATAATCAACAATTTTGGTTGTTTTGTTATGACAGTATTAGCTATAAAATAATGTGTTGATGCAATAGCAAGCTATTTAAAATATGTAATGTTAATTAAAATAATTAATGATGATTATGACTTAAACTTTTTTTATTTTATATAAAGTGTATGATATCTAGGGATTAACCAATCAATCTTTATGCTGCTTAGACTGCTGCAACTTTATCTGATATTATTATTAAACATATTTTAATGTAAGGTGGGCATCAAATTAATTAATTTAATTACTTTAATTATTTACAAATCTTAAAAAACTTTATTTGATCATATACGAATCTCAAGATAATATTCAAATGGAAACTTCTAAAATTATATATAGGATTATTTGAACTCCAATTTCAACAAATTTGTAATCGAATCAGCAGTTTGATGAGACAAACTTACTTATATATATATATATATAATCCAATCCAACTACAAATGAGGCAAATCGGGCAATGAAGCATGGTTGAAAACTTTGAGTCATTGATTAGAGGACTAAATGATATCAAATTCTTTTATGTTTATAGCCCAACTTCACTTAATTCCGACATCATTACGGCACTCAAACATTTAAAAATATCGTAAAAGGTGCATTAATGCTATCATATCTTAAATAAGTCATATATTTAACATAAAAGGAAGATGAATAACTATAATAAGTCATATTTAACATGAAAGGCGAGCTTGGCTGGAAACATTGACTAGAAGTAGTGAGATTCCATCGTCGTACCACCTCAGGTCCTCAGCTAAACCAGCTATCCAACAACTCTAGGCTAACCATCTCCATTTGACCATCACGTTGGATCATTGCTGTCCAACCACAATCGTCAGAGTGCTTACATCAGATCCTACCATTGGCCCACCAATATATACTAGACTTCATGTGCCCAACAATTGATGCAAACCAATCTAGCTATATCACTAGCTAGTGTAATCAATAACATATGCTAGTGCAATTATTTCAACTGGACTACGCAATGAATTGAAGGGGCCTCTAACTATTAGATGCTCTGATGTCATCATCAACTTGTGCTGGAGCCTTGGATTGCCAATGAAAGGAAGATGAGCGTGCTAGTGTTGTTGGGAGGACAAGCTCCATGGTCAAATGGTCGAGCTGAGAGCCCCATGATTAAAGAAATTTCATGTAGTTGAGATTGGCAAGCATGAATGGAGATACTTCCCTAGATGAGGGCAAGTGCTTTGAGGATGGCCAGCCTTCCCTCATGAGTCGAGTGGCAAATTGTCTAATCTATGATGACCTTTGATTGCCCTAATGAGGAGTGCCCACTCTCTCTGTTTCCAGTTTACTATGATCGCGAGAGCCTAAGGGCGAGTTCCTCACAGGGCCGTATGGTGGGAGTCCCTTTGTGGCAACTTGTTCATTACATGCTAGATAACGGGAAAGACATACACTAGTATACAAATAATGTTGTGAATTATTTTCTAATTAGAATATCCTAATTTAATTTGACTAATAATTAATGGTGAATTAATAATATAAAATTTATCTTAATTGTATTTAAATATTTAATCGTTGCAAAGGAATCAACTCTTTCTTGTGACGTAACCCTACTAAGCCTACCTTAAATTCTCCAACACAAAATAGTTGGGCACCCGATTCCCATTACATTAAATTATAATAAAATAAAAGAATATTCTTCCTTTGCCATCATCAATGTGCAAAATCTGATAGTTTTGTCTGAGTCTAAGGTGAGATAGATTTTTATTATTTTTTAGAATAAATTTTTAATAAAAAATTTAATTAATTTGAAATATTTTATACTAAAAATTACTTTATTTTTTAAAATAGCTTTTAGTAATAAAATTTTAATTAAACTTGAAGACTTTAATAACCAAAAAATTATTTTATAAAATAATAAAAAAGCTGTCACAAATAAAGCTTAACTCTGAGAGTCTCACCACCTCTTCTAATATATCATTTAGAAGTTAAAAGTGTTCCATCTTAAATCATAGACATGTGATATAATTATAATGATTAGAATGAATGGATAATAAAAGAAAGAAGTTTGGCGGGGGGGGGGGTGCGGAGGCGTTAGGAGTTTCGAGATATTAAGACAGAGAAGTCTTGAGTTTCATTAGATGTTGGAAAGCACAATCTTAAGCTTTATTTGAGATAGCTTTTGGTCGCTATTTTTTTGCTGCTTTCAAAAAATTTTTGTGAGAGATAAAGTGCTTAAACAACCTCAAACTCATTACTCAATGATTGTTCAAACTGATCTCATTTCTTTCATCACAAAAAAGTGAAAGCTTAGAAGTTATAGGTAATCCAGAATCACTATTAAATCCTCAATTGCCTCTAAAGAAATATATAAACTAAACTCACAAAGAAGAATAAGAAGGCTATTAATCTTGAGCTTAAACTGATCTCATAACTTCTTCGTGCTCCTCAACTTACCCTAATGAAGACCAAAATATGACGCCTAACAACCACTAACATCCAACATTGTCTTGTTAATTGCCGGTAAATCTCTCCTAACAATATTGTGTCGACTACACGATCATGTTCACTAACTTTTGAAGCTTAATGTTTCATTAGATGCAGATCTTTGATGCCTAGTACTCCTAGAAGAATTACAAATGATCATTAATCAAGTTCTTATATTCCTTGTCAGCAATCGTTCAAATATAATTAATGATAGATGTCTATTTTACACCTATTAGTAAGGAGAGTGTGCTCAACCAAAGGGCAAGTACAATGAATAAACAAAATAATTATAAAGAGAGTCAAGAACTATAAAAGAGAAACACTAAATTTATTTGGTTTGACTTCAGTGAGCATACATCCATGATGATAGAAGAATCAAATAATCCACTAAGCTTTAAAAGAGATATGTGAAGAATTATACTTCATACAAAATTATAGATGTGAAAATAATCAATTTATCTAGCTGAAAAAAAAATACAGTCACTATTATAAAAAAGACTTCTTCTTAAAAATTGAAAAACTCTACTTGCAAGCACATGAAAGATTTCTTTCTTTATTTTCACCCCCCCTCTCCTCTCTCTATCTCTTTATCCTCATCTCCTCTCTTTGTTACTTCTTATTCTACGATTGCATGGATTTATATAGTAAAGAATTCATCTTCTAAAATTAATGATCAACCACATATGAAATTTTGCAGACTCCATTAAAGAACTTTGTTGTAGCTCCATTTAGCACTTTATGATAGCTTTCATTTAAGATTTTATGGCAACCTCTATTTAGATTTTTAGGGTAACATTCATTTAGGACTTGTATAGTCTCCATCTTGTAAAATCAGAAAAAAAAAACTATTCAAGATAATTAATGAAAATTATACTCCATACTTAACATTTTCAATTTCAAACTCTAAATTTCTAATGAACTAGATTAATGATCATATTTGAATACCTCTCCATGTGATACTCTTATCTTATCGGTGGAACATTTAACTAATTATGCTTTGTAATCTTTGACTCATCATTGGAAAAATCTACCAAAATTTATCTTATTATTAATGTTGCTCCTTTATCTAAAATTTTGCAATCAATGAATATTCATCTATCCTTTGGTAGCTTCCACAATGCATAATTTTATTTGCATAGCTCTTTAAGAAATCATCATTAATAGATTTCTAGTAGCTCCATCATACTAATACTTGATATATATACTTAATATTGTTCTTACTTCCCTAATTACCACCATAGTTGTTGAGTCTAACACATCAAACATGTAGCATATATTTTAGTAATACAAATAGTTCATTAATTCTAGATCCAATTTCAAGATGACCAACTATCTACATCACCAAAATATTTATATTCTAACTTCATTAAGAGTACTTAGAGATACTAAATTATTTTCAATTTTATAATTACCGACTCAAACCAA
>NW_021319382.1:1273876-1324438 GCF_001605985.2 Dendrobium catenatum
TTCTTCACAAAGGGGACTCAAGTGAAGAGAGAGAAGAGGAAGAGAAGAAGGAAGAGAAGGAAGAAGCTCCTCCTCAACCACCGCCGACCGCCGGAGCACTTCCCGCCGCCTGAAGACGCCGGAACTCTGCCGGATTTTCGGGAAATGCCGGGAATTTGCAGAACTTTGTAACTTTGCTAGAAGTTGATTAAAAAACTGATCGTCTTGATTTGTAAGACGGATCAACCTTTGTACTTCAAATAAACACTAGTGGAACTTTACAACTGGGCGAGGCCCTGTGGTTTTTTCCCTTTTTTGGGTTTTCCACGTAAAAATCCTGGTGTTCATATTCTCTTTTCTGTTTATGTGCTGAATACTTGTACAATGCTCGGATGAAAATTTACAAACTCTACTGCCGTGTATATTCTAGCACGGAACAGTTTGGTGCCGTCTGTGGGAAACACTATCTCACTACGTCTAGTATTGCTACGATGGTCAACAGGCACAGCAGTAGTATAGTTGGAGCTTCTCGCTCCAACTATAGTCAATCCAGAAATCCGTCTATTAACCATAGGCGACCGATGTCAGCCTCTTTTCCTCCTGGGGGCAGAATGTTGCCAGAGAAGGGACCTCAGGACCTTCTTTGGAAGAAAGAATCCGGAAGATGGAAGAATCTCAGAACGAGATCCTTCAACTCCTGCTAGAGAATCCGCAGCCGGCATTGGCACAACAGGAGGAAGATTTTCTCCCTCAGAATCCACCACGGGTTGAAGATATCCAATTTGAACATCTTCAAGCAGAAGTTCATCACCCTCCACCTAGAAGATTTCCTCAGTCCCGACAGGATAATGAACTTGCCGATACAGCAAGTTCTACACATCCTCCGCCCTCAATTCGACAGCCTCGCATTCTCCCAGATCTCCCAGAAGACTCTGCTCAACCACACGTTGCAGAGCTCCCTCACGACGCCCTGCATCATGAACTACGAAGGTTGGTAAGGGAAGAATTCCCCCAAGGGGATGTGAGACAAACCTTTCGTCAGAGAGACTTCCAGGAGTCATCACCTCTAACTGAGGCTATACTATAGCACCCCATTCCGGCTAGATTTAAACTACCCATCATCGAGTCTTATGACGGAACGTCAGACCCGTACTAGCATGTCGACCACTACATAACCATTATGCACATTCAGCGAGCCTCATACGCTCTCCTCTGCCAAGTCTTTCATGCCACCCTCAAAGGACAGGCTCGCATGTGGTTCTACTTGCTTCCGTCGGGAACGATCCCCTCATTTGTAAAATTAGCAAAAGCTTTTGTCGAGCAGTTCATAGCCAATCGAAGAATTACTAAGGATTCTTCTCATCTCTCCGGAATCCGTCAAAATGAAGGAGAATCTTTAAAGGAATATTTTCAACGATTCTCTACTGAAGCTCGACAAATCCCAGAAGTAGATCTTGAACTGTTGAGAGGAGTCTTTCTTGGAGGCCTTCGCCTTGGCCCCTTCTATTCGGAACTTATGCGTGACACTGTTCCTTCATACGCCGATTTAATTCACTGGGTAGAAACTCAAATCTCAGCAGATGAGGCTATAAACGCCCATAGGAAATAATTTGAACAATCTACTAGAAAGCGCAAGGGTGCACCAGGGATAGATAATTCTTCCTCACAACGAAAGAAGCAAGGGAAGAACAATCTACCCCCGAGGCCTCCATTGCTACGATGAGAACCTCGACAGGAGAAAGAGTGCACTCCTCTCAATACGTCTCGAGCAAATGTGCTAATGGCTGTTCGAGATTAAGATACGGTAAAGTGGCCACATCCCTTGAAGTCGAACACAGGAAATCAGGATCAATACTTCCATTTCCATCATAATCGTGGCCACACTACGGAAGCCTGTAGACAACTGAAGGAGGAAATTGAAAGGCTTATCCGTCAAGGCTATCTTCGACAGTTTATTCGGGATCCACCTACCCGAGAGGAAGCCCGTCCCGCTGGGGGGCAAGATCGACAATAGAGGCCACCAGTAAATAATCGAATATCAGTTAGAGAAATTGAGGCAATAGCTGGAGGCCCTTTGCTATCCGATAAAGTCTTTTTAGCTGTGGATGAAATTCCAACCCCAAAGAAAGCTCGTGTAGATGACACCATCACCTTTGATGATTCCGACTTGGAGGGAGTAAAAATCCCTCACCAAGATCCTCTTGTTGTCAATGCAGGCATAGGCGACCCATGCTACAATGTTAAGAGAATTCTCGTGGATAACGGCAGTTCTATAGATATCCTATTCTACTCTACCTTTCTTAATTTGGGTCTCGTCAGAGAGAAGCTTCAACCTGCGGCATGTCCTTTATATGGATTTGATAATCGACCTGTGCGAGTAGAAGGGATAATAAGTCTCCTAGTTGTACTTGGAGAATTCCCCCGGCAATCTACACACTCTGTTCAGTTCGTCGTTGTAAAGTCCGAATCGGCTTACAAAGCTATCTTTGGGAGGCCACTCCAGTCAATTTTTGGGATTGTCACCTCTATCCCTCACCTCAAGCTGAAGTTCCACACTAAGACAGGAGTTAGTGTTGTGTGCGGAGATCAACAAACAGCACAAACATGATATCTCATGCAGGTCAAAACACGCCCGACTGATACTCTAAACATTGAGGATTTTTATCTCCGTAACGAAGACATACGTCAAAGAGCCTCCCTAGTAGAAGAACTCACCACTGTATTTATCTCTGAAGAACATCCTCTAAAGACAATGCAAATTGGGTCACTTCTCTCAGAAGACGAGAAGAAAATATTCACATATTTTCTACGATAAAATCAGGACATTTTTTGCATGGAGTCCGGCGGATATGCCCGGGATTGACCATGAAGTAATCGTACACTCCATTAAGGTCAATCCGGCGAACAAACCAATCATCCAAAAGAAATGGAATTTTGCACTAGATCATCAGCATGCGATCGAAAAAGAGGTGGACAAACTCCTAGAAGCTGGATTCATACGAGAAGTGCATTATCTTACTTGGATGGAAAATGTCATCTTGGTTTGAAAGGGGAGCGGTGCATGGAGAATGTGCATAGATTACACATATCTCAATAAATCCTGCCCAAAAGATAGTTTTCCTTCTATGTATCGACCAGTTAGTCGATACCACTTCTAGGCATCAAATGTTGAGTTTCATGGACGCCTACTCTGGTTATAACCAAATAAAGATGAATCTGACTGATGAAGAAGCAACAGCATTTCAAACAGACAAAGGGTTATATTGTTATCGGGTAATGCCCTTCGGGCTCAAGAATGCTGGAGCAAAAGCGTCGATGACATGTTGGTGAATAGTCTCGAAAAGTCTCAACCTATCTCTAACTTGGAACAATGCTTCCATTTATTGAGACGTTATAATATGCCCCTCAACCTCGCCAAATGCGCCTTCGGAGTCGCTTCTGGAAAATTTCTGGGTTTTATGGTAACCATAGAGGGATCGAAGCCAATCCCAAAAAAATCAAGGCGTTAAGAGATATGGTGCCACCTAAGAACGTCAAGGAAGTCCAAAGGCTGAACGGGAGGATCGCAGGATTGTCTCATTTCCTGGCATGTTCAGGAGACAAGTACCTGCCTTTCTTCAAAGTACTTAGAGGCGCTTGCAGCTCCGATTTCCAATGGACAGATGAATGCCAAGAGGCCTTCGAACAGCTACGAAAGTATTTGGCCTCCCCGTCGCTACTTTCTAAACTAACACCTAGAGAGAAGTTGTATTTGTACATAGCTGTTTCGCCCAAAGCCATCAGTTCGGTCTTAGTACATGAAGATAATACTGTGCAACGCCCCATCTACTATGTCAATAAAATTCTATCTGAAATGGAGGGACGTTATCCCTTAGCGGATAAGACAGCATTGGCACTAGTTTATTCTGCCAGAAAACTACGCCCCTACTTCCAAACCCACTCAATTGGGGTTTACACAAATGTGTCACTGAAAACTATTCTGCAAAAATCAAAAGCATCGGGTAGGCTCGTCAAGTGGTCTATAGAACTGGGAGAATTTGACATTCACTACTTGCCTAGACCCGATATCAAGTCTCAAGCACTTGCAGATTTCGTGGTTGAATGCACCGTTCCAGTGTCCAATATTCAACCAGGTGCTTTTCCTTCTCCTCCACGATGAACGTTGTATGTTGATGGAACCTCTGAAAGTTCTGGCGCATGGGCTGAAATTCTATTAATATCCCCGCAGGAGACTACTCTCGAGTATGGGCTCCGACTCAAGTTTCCGGCAATAAACAACATGACAGAATACGAAGCCTTTATCGCTGGACTAAGACTAGAAGATGATTGTGAGGTGCATAACCTAGTAGTCCACACTGATTCACAACTAGTTGCTTCTCAGGTGGAAGGAGAATTTGATATCAACAATCTGCAACTAGCCCAATATTACAAATTTGTGAAACTACTTTTGGCCCGAATAGGAGAATATCAAATCGTACATGTTCTCCGAAAGCAAAATGCAAGAGTAGATGCTCTTTCAAAACTTGCAACATTGACAACGGGAGACATCTACAAGAGAAAGTGTGTTGAGGAGATCCATTTTCCAAGTATCCAGGGTCCATGGGTCATACAATCGATCAATGAAATAAGGGAGGAGTCTTGGATCAATCTCATCTTGTCTTTCTTACAAGATGTGGTACTGCCTGAAGAACTCATGGCTGCAACGAGACTACGAAGACGAGCAGCAAATTTCACCATCATTGGTGGTGAGTTGTATAAGCGCGCTTTCACCGGGCCATATCTGAAGTGTCTCCCACCTTCAGAAGCTGATTATGCACTCCGAGAAGTTTGTGGCGAGCATCTGGCAGGAAGAGCTTTGGCTTATAAAATCATGAGGTAAGGGTTCTATTGGCCTACAATGAAACAGGACGCACTTGAGTTTACACGAAAGTGAGGGAACTGCCAATTGCATTCCAATCTCACCCATACTCCAGCTCTGGAACTTACGTCACTTCAAAGCCCCTGGCCTTTCGCCTAGTGGGGAATTAATATAATGGGACCCTTCCCAATAGCCACAGGACAACGAAAATTCATTATCCTGGCTGTAGATTACTTCACAAAATGGGTGGAAGTAGAGCCCTTGGCGAAAATTACTGAAGCAAATGTCAAACAATTCTTATGGAAGAATATAATTTATCGCTTCGGTATTTCGACAAAGGTCATCACCGACAACGGAACTCAGTTTACTGGAAAAATCTTTACATCTTTCTGTAAAGATTTTCATATTCAACTCGTCCACACAGCTGTCGCCCATCCTCAAGCGAATGGGCAAAAGACACGCTTAAGGAAGGCTGGGGGGCAATGGGTTGAAGAACTCCCAAATGTCCTCTGAGCTTACTGTACCACAGCTAGGACTCCTACAGGAGAGACTCCATTTAACCTCTGTTTCGGTATAGAAGCAGTCATACCAGTGGATATTGGAGTCCAAAGCAACAGAGTTTAGGCTTTTGACTTCAATAACAACGAGGAGAAACTCAGGAAAAATCTAGATCTCCTCCCTGAAGCAAGGGATGAAGCCTCACTTAGGGTCATTGCATACCATCAACGGATTGCTCGTTACTACAATCGGAGGGTAAAGCCTCGAACTATTTCCATTGGGGATTTAGTTTTACGAAACATCAAAGCTGCTGGAAAAGGCCCTCAATGCAATAAGCTCTCCCCCCTATGGGAAGGTCCTTGGTGACGGCTATGGTCAAGCCTGGGACCTTCAAATTGAAAGATGCAAACGAAAAGATGCTTCCTCGAACTTGGAATGTGGGCAACCTTTGCAAGTACTATCAGTAGAAGTTGATGCTGTCATCTGTTTAGTGTGATGTCGTTCGTGGTGTTTGTTTTGCTTTGTAGTCATGCTTTGTATCTTTTAAGTTTCTTGCACACTCTTTGTATGTTGATTGTAAAAGAACACTCCTTTTCGTATCCCTAAGTTTACTAGGGAATTGTCATACTGTTTTATATAATACAGCAATGTGATGTTTGCTTTGTCATTGTACTGTCTCTTCTATTCGAGATTTTTTCCTATGATTCGAAAAATACACAACTAATGTTGTATCTCAATCAATAGGCGACAAATCCCAGGGGGATCTAGTTCGACCTCTTCCACACAGATTAAAATCATCAAGCAAGTACTGCTTTGATTAATAACCTCGGATAGGTCAGAGTGTCCCAAAGCAGATATCTCTCGCATTCGTGCAAGTAAAAAAGACTACCTTAAAATTTAAGTTAACATATATGAAAAAGAAAAATGTCTTTTTTATATATAAAAAAGCCACAAACATCAAATACATCGTCTAAAAATAACAACACACGAACAGCAGGAACATACGTACAATCAACGCAATAGAAATAAAAGCAACACAGAAAGCATCAAAATAATTCTATAGAATCTCAAGATCATCATCGTCGTCCTCTTCCAATGCGAAGATCTTTTTCAAATCACTCTCCAATTCTTCACCGCCATAATCTGGAGAAGGATCACCAGAAGTCTAACTCGGAGTCAACCCCTCGATCTCCCCTCCGTTCTTGCATTGTACTGCACGAAAGCCCTTCATGAAGCCTTTAATGAAGCCATCTTGCATAAGCTCTATTTTTAAAGCCTTCACATCTACGTCATAAAAATAATCGCGAGCTTCCTGGACTTGATCCTCGACAAAAATCTTAAAAGCATAAGATTTTTTGAATTCTTCTACGGCTGCAGACGGTGACAGTTGAGCTACCTTCTCCGACAACTTGTTCAGGAGCTTCTTATTCTCAGCCTCAAGGATTTGCATATTTTTCAGTTGTTGGTTGTTTGTTGCCTCTGCCTCCACCAGCTGTATATGCAAACGATCCATCCGCTCATTCTGGGAAGAGGCTGAAGCGATCTTGTTCGCCAATTCTGTTATGCATTGTTCAAGTTGGTTCTCCACCGTCTTCATCTCCTTCACTTTGCCGTCATATTTCTTCTTGTATTCCTCCTGAATATATTTGACCTTCACGAATTCATCGTTCCAGTCATCCAAGACCTTGTTCACCTCAAGGTATTATTCAAAAGAGAAAAATCAACAAGTGAAAAGTATATCCCTGAAATTAGACACAGATACAAGGGAAATGGAGAGAAGGTGAACTCATAAACTCTTTGGCTCGTCGATGACCAATGCACCTATGTTTCAGAACATCCTCTGGAATATATATCCTGGATGGAGAAAAACGGGGGCCCTTGCCGGCAACTGACAAAATTTTGTCCGACTTCTTCTTCTTAAGCGCCTGTGAATCTCCCTCGCCCTCAGGTCGCTTGGATTGAATTTTTTGGGCCTCCGGGACTTTTGTAGATATCTTCAACTTCTGTGCATACGACCTCCCTGCATGCGTGGATAGTCCCACCTTGAATAAATATTCCTCTTCTATGCATCTGCTCAGAGAGCGCATCTCATAAATAAGAGCATTAATATCAGGAAGCTTCAACATACTCAACAAGTCTTCCGCTCCAATATGAAGGGGGGTAGGTAACTCCTTCAACTTTCTCCATCTTTCTTGGAGGCCCCAATCGTTATGTACAAAAAAAAAATCGCTAACCCAATTTTTGGATGGATCCCGCGTACGAATATCCAACCACTTGGATCTGAAGGAGATTCGACCCTGCGGATCAGTATAGATACGCCCCATCCGGGATAGGCATTCTGCAGACAATACCACTACGCAATCTTTGAAAAATGCGATTAGGCCCACTACGACCGACATAGCCCGATAAAAAATTTGAGACAAACTCAATCTACAATTCGTCATGTTATCAATCAGTTTAGGAGGCTGCGAAAATCACAACCCCACTCGCAAACTAAACTCGTACACTGTCATGTATCCCTGGGGAGGGAAGCAGGCACGCTCAGATCTCGCCGGCACCTTCATCACCAAATCATTAGGAAAATAAAACTTTTTCCTAAAAGAGATGAAAGAGTCTTCGATAATGGCGGAGACAACGTCGTCGGCTTTTGTCTTCTTAGGAACCTTCTTTGAACCCTCTGAACGGGTAGTAGGACAATCTTCTACAATAGAAACATCTTTGGTGGAAGTACGATCACCCATTTTGATTTCCTCACTAAAGTGAGGGTGCAATTCTAAGTAGGGAAGATCTCCTACAAAAGATAGCATAAAGCCCCTAGAGCGGGAAAAGAAACGGGTGAAAAGCCGGGAGAGAAATCCCCTAAACTTCTACACGAGAGGAGGGGCGCTAATTCGAGCAGGGGAAATATCATACTAAAAAAAAAACGGAAGCCTCAACTGTTAGAAAGCCGCGGGGGGGGGGGGGGGGAAAAAAAAAGGGGGGGGGGGGGAGGAAAAGAAAAATCCCCTAACTCCTGCACGAGAGGAGGGGCGCTAATTCGAGCAGGGGAAATTTCTCACTCGCAAATAGCGGAAGCCTTAACTGTCAGAAAGCCGGGGGAGGAGAAGAAAAATCTCATAACTCCTGCACGAGAGTAGGGGCACTAATTCGAGCAGGGGAAATTTCCAACTCGCAAATAGCGGAAGCCTCAACTGTTAGAAAGCCGGGGGGAGGAGAAGAAAAATCCCGTAACTCTTGCACGAGAGGAGGGGCGTTAATTCGAGCAGGGGAAATTTTCCACTCGCAAATAACGGAAGCCTCAACCGTTAGAAAGCCGGGGGGGGGAAGAAAAATCCCCTAACTCCTACACAAGAGGAGGGGCGCTAATTCGAGCAGGGGAAATTTCTCACTCGCAAATAGTGGAAGCCTCAACTATCAGAGAGCCAGAGGAAGAATAAAGAGAAGGTGCAAGTTTTCTAAAGGCCTAGGGGCCTATTTATAGGTTTTTGAGAGAATGAAGGGAATATACTACCATTTTCGAAATTATGTATTTTTAGAAATCTTTTTTCGAATTTTTCGGATTTTTTGGGATTTTTGGGAATTTTTTGGGGCAAAAAATAGCCAAAAATCCCCTAACTCCTACACACAAGATTAATTTTGACTCGCTTGAAAAAATTCTTTAAAAAATTGTGACACATATTTTCGGACTCCTGAAGCTACGATGTTCGAAAATAGGGGGGCAACTGATACAGCATCACAAAATTAGCTTGATCGGGCACGAATCTCGAGGCAAAAGCTAGTTGGAAACTTCAAAAATTAAAATTTCGGATGCACCCAAACTCCAATTTCATCGAGCTCATAGTCAAACTGAGCGTCTCGGAAATACAAATCCAACGACACCAAGTTCAACCCAATCCGAGCCCAAATGAGTCCGAATCAAGGACTCGAAGCGCTGTTGGAAGGTTCAAACCACAATTTGAGTTACCAAACTGTCTCCGATTTTAACTAGCTTATACTCGAATCGAGCGGCTCGACGAGAGGAATCCAACGGGCCCAAGATCGTCGAATTCCGATATCATGAAGGCCTCCAAATGTCCAACGAACGGTGTACGATCGAAGGGTTCAATATCGGCCGTCCATTCAAACTACTCCCTATTCGCTCATGATCTCACACCTATTTACGAGCCATGCCACTCCACAAAAACTATAAATAGAGCTCTCATTTTCACAAAGGGAACTCAAGTGAAGAGAGAGAAGAGGAAGAGAAGAAGGAAGAGAAGGAAGAAGCTCCTCCTCGACCACCGCCGAAGCTCTTCCCGCTGCCTGAAGACGCCGAAACTCTGCCGGATTTTCGGGAAACGTCGGGAATTTGCAGAACTTTGTAACTTTGTGAGAAGTTGATTAAAAAACTGATCGTCTTGATTTGTAAGACGGGTCAACCTTTGTACTTCAAACAAACACTAGTGGAACTTTACAACTGGGCGAGGCCCCGTAGTTTTTTCCCTTTTTGGGTTTTCCACGTAAAAATCCTGGTGTTCATATTCTCTTTTCTGTTTGTGTGCTGAATACTCGTACAACGCTCGGACGCGAATTTACAAACTCTACCGCATCGTATATTCTAGCACGCAACAATTGTTATATCATCTAGTTCTTATTTAAATAGTTTTAATATTTATTACATTATCTAGTTCAACTCTGATCAAACCATTGAATCTAGAACATTTATGATTTTCATAACCTTGATTTTATACTAAAAATGTACTTATTATGCTTTGTTTGCTTTATATTTTTTTTCTTATTCTTGAGTAGGGAGCCATTAATATTTTATATATGTGAAACTCTTAAGTAAAAAAGAAGTTACTCTTAATTATTGAGATATTGTCTGCTACCTCTTGAACCCTGTATAGGACATGGCAGTAGTTACCACTTGAACTTGTAGGGGCCTCCTGTAGAATTTTATATGCGTGATGGATGATTTTGAGATACAGATACTAACGAAGATGTCAATTACTTAAGTGAAGGAGATTGTGAAACCTCTTAAGTAAAAAAAAGAAACTAAACTCTTGAACATCGAGATACCTTTTGTGTGTAATGATTCAAATTTTATTAAAAAACATCATAGTTAAGCGCGTTCAACCCGGAGAAATTATGAGATGGATGACCTCCTGGGAAGTTATACAAACATATTAAAAATGTGAGACCATTAGGCCAAATCGAACATATCTCGATAGTTAAGAATTTGAGCTGTTACAATATATATCTAATTATAGGTTTGCTTTGCTTGACATTCACAAATTAAAAAATATGATTTATGCCTCTTTTTTTTTCATTCATATAGATGATTGTTTAAGAGATATATACTTCTTTGATACTTTGGATTTTTATTTCAACAATTGGAATTGCTCCTCGAGCAAATGTATAATGTCTTTTAATAATGATTTGTATGTCAATGAAGCGTTAATCTCACAAATTAAAAGATATTTTATTCGCATTCATAACACAAATGAAAATTTTGTTTACCAATTGTTAAGCATAAAAGTATTTGTTTTCTTAGGCTTACTTTTGAGCATTATTTTTTCGCCATTAAATTTTTTTTTTTTGAAAATTTATTATAGAAATCAGTAAGAAAGTCGTCATAAACGAAAAAGCATTGCAATCATATTATTGTCTGATAAGGTTTTGATGCAATGGTTTTAGTTATTTTTATAAAAATTTGACCTTGTGACATAGCGGGCTCCACTGGAGAGCACAACTCGGCGGCGCCCGACCTCTATGCCGGAGCTGTAGTTCAAATTCCATAAATCGGCTGGAGAGCTCAACACCGCAGCATTGCCAGCCCAGTCTTGCAATGCTCCCAAAGGAAAATTTCAAATTTTCATATACATGCATACAGATTTCCAGGATCCACTTCAAAATGAATATAAACGCACTCATGCACACAGAATACTCACAAATAAATGCGAAAATTTCACATAACTGATCTTATCATACCGAGTCGAAATGGGTGAAACTACGCACAGATTCAGTAAGTGTTACCCTTTCACTCTAAAAAATATTGAAAAATGAGATAAAGCTATTTAAACTATTATAAGTACTAGTTTTCAAAAGCCATTTAATATGAAGTTTAATTATTGATGGGCAATGAAGAGATTATAAATTTGATACAATTTAAAACATTGTATTTTCTTTGACATTAATATTGTATATATATTACCCTAATCTTAAAGTACATCTCATGATTTTTAAATTCATCTTGATACAATTTATAACAAAGATATTCCAACATAGCTTTCTTAAAATTATAAATGTGAATCAAATTTTAATAAATAAAATTTTAATGAGAAATTTGAATATTTTTATAATTTCAATTTCAATAAAATAAAACCCACTGACTTATTTTTTAAATAAATAAAATAACAGAATATTTTTATAATTTCCCTTCACTCAAGAAACTATTTAGACAAAACTGTTTTGCTGGCTTCTGCATCCTTTCTTGAAGAAAGATTTTTAGTTTCTCTCGAGGAACTCTCGCCATCGCTTTTTGAAGGGATTCGCCATTCAAACTCCTCTGATCGCCGATGATTCGAACATTTCTTCCCTCTGATGCGCGCTTCGATCCACCTTTCTTTTATTTAGGGGTTCCGTCGAATTAGGTATTCTACTTTTATTCAAAAATTTTTTGTCTTAATTCTCTTTGTTTAGATTTACAGACCATCATTATCTTCCTTTCTTTTTTCTATCTGGTACTATTTTTTGTGAATAGCAATTTAAGAATCTTTGTTCGGTGTCAAGGATTATGATTGAATTTATTCACCATGGGGTTTGGGTTTAGGTTTCTGTGGAAACTATTTTCCAAGGGCAGTAATCTCCATATGTATTCCTAGTCTCTTTGGGACGTAATAGAACTTTAACTATCCGATTAAACATTACCCCATATTTCGGTTTAATGCCAAGTGTAGTATTACTATTAAGTTTAGCAATCAAAGACAATGCTGCAACTTTGGTGAATTATATAGTGAAATGAGTGTTAATGTACGATAGATGTGGATTTAAAATAATTAAAAAAGAGACAGATGGGTTTATAACCAATTACGGTTAATGCCAAAAAGATCTACTATATAAATGATTTTTGTGTTAAGATAATATATGAAAAATAGAAAGTAAAAAAAGGATTTTCATATGATTTGTATTAATCTTGAGAAAACGCATTATTAAATGCTATGAGAATTACATTAAGATGGAAATGTTTGTTATCAAAGGCGAGACGGATGCTCACCTAGGTCACTAGGCATGGGAGATGTGTGTGCAGAACCTCAAACATCTCCCAGGTCGGCGCCACTCTGAGGCGCTGCTTAGGCAAGCACCTTGGTGTAAGGCACTAGTTGCTTACCTTTATGATATAGATCTTTGTCTCTCTTTTTTTGTTAATAATTTATAAAGCATACACAAACATATTATGAGATGAAGAGCTATAAATGTAGTTTTGGGAAGAGAGTATGGGTGGTCAAGAAGATGAAATAGATATTATCGAATATTAAGTTAACTTAACTTTATGCTGTGGAAGCTACAAACTTATGCTTTTATTTGATTGTTTAAACTTCAAACGTAACTTTTTTGTACTTGTGGGTACTTTATTTTGGACGATCCAACTAACAATATTTTACATTTTGATATTTGGAATGATGTAAAAGTTGAATTTTTTTTCTTGTTTATTTAAATATTTTATTATAATGATTATCATATCATACTCATGAAATATTTCTCATAATTAAAATAAGTAAATTTTTAGCCTTGCCTTGCTCAGGTGAATGCCTAGCTCCTCAGGCATTAGACAATCATGTCATTTTGAGAAGGCTTAGCATCTTTGATAACACTAGCATTAGAAGTAATTGTGCCATGACCCCAGATTTTTCAATTACTAGAGGCTAACATAAATGATTAGTATTGTGTCCATATCTTTTTGTATTGGTTATAAAGATGTCTACAAATAATATGTAAAGTGAAGTGCCTTGGTGTATGCTTTTTACATCAAATGCAATGATAATTGGCAAAATATTCATTGAAATGAGTAAAAAGTTAAAATAATAGAAAAATGTTTAAAAAATAGAGCAATTAGAATTTGTAGAACAAATGCTGAGCAAATGATATGCAATTTTTGTGGGTTTGATTTTAATAATTACTAATTAATATTTTAGAAGATAAAGTGCTGCTTAACTGTGATGATTTAGGACTATATTCTGGAGCTCATTTAATATGACATATATGTCATTGTTAGTAGTTAATTTATTTTCTTAATTTGTATCTAAATCTTGTATATTATGATATGGCTAGGTGAATTTATGTTTTCGTATGTATTTTCATTTTTTGGACGTTTATTTTGTCTTGAAATTGAGTCGTGTGATGTATTTTGGGCCTTTGTGTTTTTTAGTAGATTTTTGTGGTTTGACCTTACGTTGATGGCCTTGTGTGGCTTCCTATGTCATGTGATGTAGGTTGTATGGGCAAGAGCATTAAGCTAGCATAGCATCTTGTGCATTAACCTTATAAATGAATAAATAATCTTTGCATTCCACCTTAATACAAATTGCTAATAAAGAACCATAATCTAAGATTGAGAATGACCATAAAAATTGGGATGACTAACGAGGCCGGTAATGCTATATAATGACTAGTTGAGTTTTAACTTGAGGAGCCCAAGAAAATTGCTCTCTAACATTTTTGGTACTCTTTGCTCTTTACTGAAGGAAGTGATATTGTTAGCCTTCAGGAGTTTCAGCATGATAGTGTTCTCAGTCCTATCTATATTTTGGATGCCATAAGTACAATGAGTCAACTTGTGCTTACGCCTTCTTCCTTTCTAATTGAAAAGAATGGCTTATTGATGGTATTACCGGACTTATTCCTTATGAAGTCTTTTATCAACATGGCACTTCTTTAATTATGGACTTTGTGATGGGGACATCAGAGCATGAATCATATATCAGAGGTGTGACCGACGATCTACGGCCATGATCGCGTCGATGTATTTTGAGATTATTTAATGTATTTGTTTTTATGTTATTTTTCTTTTATTATTAGTTATGTTGTAATTATTTTCTGTTTTTACCCCTTGCTTAAAAGGAGGTTGTATGTAAGCCCTGAGGGCATTGTTGTCTTTTTATTTTGATTCTTATGTACGAGGCTATTTATAGCCCCTATGTTCTCTTTGAAAATTAATGAATGATTGATTACAAAAATGTCTTCCTTGCATGAGTTCTTGTGAGAGCTTGAGAGTTTGATTGGAGAGAAATTCCTAGGAGAGGGAGATCGGATCACCCACCAACCTTGGAGACGGTCGGGTTCGTGGTTTTACTTCTCTATTGTTTTTCCCCTTCCTCTCTTCCCCTAGACGCCGGCTTTGAGCACCCGAAATCCCTAAGCCGCCGGCCACCCTACTCCCCATCCCCACCCATCGGTTAAGCACCACCACCACCATCCACGGCCAAGCCCCCAACCTGCCGGCCCCTCCTCTTGGTCTTTAACTCCATCACCAACTTGCTATTAAACATTTCCTAAAATAGCCTTTTATATTTTAGGTAACTCTATTCATGAGTAAATTCAAATCTATTTGAATTTAAAATAGTTACCTAAATTATAATCCTATTTTTGATAACTTTCTATTTCATAGCCGATTTAAATTTCAAATTAAATTGGATGAAATTTTTCATTCCAAATTTAATTTCTTAATTTAAGTAAGCATTGAATGCCTCCCCAATCCTCTCCTCCTACTCCCTATGCTGCCAGTCCCATAGAGATCTCCTTTGAGATTGTTTCCTAAAATCACTTCACCCTTTTGGAAACAATTCTAAAATCTCTCCTTTTTTCTGTAGCTGAAATTCCCCTTGCTCTCCACCTCCTTAAATCTTTCCAAAACCACTCCTCCCAAGTTGGAATTAAGCCTCAAGTTCCTCTCCCCTGCTGGCCGAAAATTCCCCAAGGCTCCTTTACTGTTTTTCCTCCACAAATCCCTCCCAAACCCCATCCCACGTGGGGTTTCATGATCTCCAAGACTGCTGCCAGAAAATTCCTGCAACTATTCTTGGATTTTCATCGGCTATAGGCTTCAAAACTGCTGTCTTAAGGGGACAGCTTGATGTCCAATAGTTCCCGCCGGCTCCTTTCACCGTAGCTCCATCGGGGAAGCTTCTCCTTACCATCCAGCACTTCCCAACGTCAAAAACAGCGACTTCTCGCATGGATGGCTGACCCGGAAACAGAATATGGCCTCTCCTACGACAAACTTCTTCAACATCTCGACTACTTGTTTCCGGACTTTGACTAAGGTGAACTTCTCCCCCTCTTCAATTACCTTTCTAATCCCCTAAGCTTGTAGGTGATGACGAATCCCAAGGAGCCGAGTTTCGCCTTATGCCTAAGCTTAGTAAACGTAGGATTTTATTTCGCCATTGCCAAAGCTTAGTAAACGTAGGATTGAGTGCACTTTATTTGCTCCTAATCTTGTTGTTAGATTAGGGATTTTTGTTGAAAGCTATTTACTTAGCATGATTGTTGAATTTCTAGCTTGTTTTGATTTTTTCAAGTGTTTGGCAAGCGGCTTAGCCTAAACGTAGGCACCCCTCTCTTGTTTTATTTTATCGTTTGGATTGCTAATAGTTTTTTTTTTTAATCTTACTTGCTTATCTCAAGAATTCGTGCAAATTTTTTTACATTCATTTCTAAGCATATAGTTCTACATCACTTTGTCTATAGTCTACTTCATATTGAACTTAAGTAACGTGTCTGTTTTCATTAATTTTATAATTAATCCTAATCCCACTAATTGTTCTCTTAACTCCCAGTAAGATTTAAGATCTTAATATTTTGATTGTACATAATATTATTTGAGAAAAATTAGCTAGTGATATTAATAATGTTGCAAAGGATGGACTTGAAGTATCTAACGAAAAGATCCTCATAGTAAAAAGTTTTTCATGCTCAAGTCATTACATTCTATATTTTTAGAAATTCAAAGAACTTTATTTTCCATTCCCATTATTGAGTATGCATATTTAGTTAAGTCTGGTAACTCTGCATCATCATGTATGAGCTTCATTGGGAGATTAGGCCAGTGCTGGTCACCATAAATGATTAGTGTAATTCTAGTATTGATGTGTACAAATTATTTGTTAAATTTTTAGGGATAAAGTGTTGATAAGAATGAAGGCTGTTATTTTCTACTGAAACTCTTCGTAAGTTGAATCAAGACAAGCAACACCTTATAAAATAATTAGGAATGTGAGTGTGAATGCTCATAAAGTTGATCATCTAATTGATGTTTGGATCTCTTTAGTTTTCAATGTGGCAAACCTTATGTTTTTTGGATGACCATATTCCTGTTGACGCCTTTCTTTGTAATTCCAATACAAACTTTTAAGTAGCATATGTGATTATGCCTTAATCACCGCACCTCCATCATGGTCAACTCAATGACTGAGATCTCATGAAAGATGGAGAGCTCATGAGTTCATTATTCAATGTATTGCATTCATTCCTCCTGATAATCATGGATTAGTTTGAAAAGTTCACCTTTATTTTTTAAAAAATATTTTCTTGCTTCATTTGATGACTCGAATTCTTTAAAGCCAGGTGGGAAGATGCATGACACTTTTTAGAGCCCATTTAGTATTATGTGGATGTCATCATTTGTAGTTATGTGCCTCTTTATTTTGATATACTTTCTTTATTTGAGTCTAAATGTTATGTATCATAATGTCTAGTTGTATATTTACTTTTTTAGGTTATTGTCGGGACATTGGGTCATTTCTTGTATTTGGGCTTTTTGTGGTGTAATATATAATGTGATGTTGGTTGTATGGATGTAAGTATTTAGTTAGTTTAGTCATCCCATGCGTTAGCCTTGACTAATTACCTCGTTTTGAAACATTTTTATCACTCATTGACCATTATATCTTATTTTGGCATCCACGTAATCATTTAGACTTGCCACCTTATTTTAGACATGTTATATCATCATTTAGACTTGCCACCTCACTTTAGACATATGATATATTTTGGGCCTTTGTGTTATTGGGTCATTTATTATATATAGGCTTTTTGTGGTGTATATATCATGTGATGTTGGTTGCATGGATGTAAGTATTTAGTTAGTTTAGTCATCCCATGAATTAGCCTTGCCTAACTATCTTGTTTTGAATCTTTTTTATCACTCATTGACCATTATCACTTATTTTGACATCCACATGATCATTTAGACCTGCCACCTCACTTTAGACATGTTATATCTTCATCGTACTTGGCTTTCAATCTTTTTTTATCACTCATTGGTTGAATGGATGACTGTTGAATGAAATTATTCTTGAATGCCTACACATATTCTCTTTTTGTGTTTTCCATCCCAAGAGGACTTTTTACGTGTATGAGTTTACAGCTCTTAGAAGACTTTCAAGAAAGGATGATTCAATTTATGGTGAAGGATTGTCAATAAAGGATGAAAATCAGTTATTGTTAGTTACATATCTACTATCTAGGCTTCCGTTATGGTTAGTTATCTAGGTTCATGATGCAATAAAAAAACACAACATTAGAATTGCAAACAAAACTTTTCTTTTCATAAAACATAGACAAACAAAACCTTAAAGCTCAACCACTTCAAACTAACATTAAATGGGATACTACACTACAATACCTTACAAATTATCAAAGTTTTCAGAAGAAAGATACAAGTGAAATGGAACCATGGAGAGAAGAGTAGATAGAAGACCGAGACAAAATAGAAGAAGTAAGGTAGAAGAAGATAGCTCGCAAGCTAAATAACCCGCAAATTATGGTGTCCAAATATTCTTCACCATTCACTATCAATATTTGGAGAATAAAGATACAAGTGGAAGGGAAATTGTGGCGAGAAAAAAATAGATAGAAGACCGAAAAGAAGTAATAGATGTAGAAAGAATATAGCTCTCAAGCTAGGAAGAAAACCCTCAGTTTTTTTTTTGTTTCAGCCAACAACTCTCTTCAACCGCAAATCAGCCATAATTTATAGGAGAAGAAGGTTCAATTGCTCACATAAATGTGCCACCCAAATAGCCAATAGAAGCCAAATCAAGACAACCACTTTTGGACAAGAGAAAACACTAGTCTAGGAATTAGCAAGGAGGGGAAATGAACAACCAGCAGCAGGATGTCGTGGAGACTTAAATGGTATTCTTTTAAAAATAATACAATACATTCTACTCTGTCTGGATTGGAATATTGGGCAAGTATTCAATTATAAACAGTCAAATATGACAAAAATGAAAATTTAAGATGAATGTGAGATAACATTAGGAAGGATAGAGTGAAGAATGAGTGAGTTGGGAAGTTCAGTATCGCATATATAAGATAGGTTTGTAGAAAGGTATGAAACATCGACATCCATATGGGACACTTACATAAAATAGATATTAGGACATTCCCAAACATAATATAAAGTAGGGCACGAAATGCCATTGACTTGGAATGTTCTTCTATAAATAGTGAATATAAATTTATGCAATCAACACACCTGCATTAACATTAGTAAATAGACACTAATTTTTTAACATTGACATTGAATTGTTTACACAAAATGCCAAACAATCAAAGAAGAGTATATGATCTTAAAGATAATATTATAAAATTTGACTTATTGGTGTGTCACTGATTAAACCAAGCACACTCAGCACCACGATCTTTACCACCAATATTATCAATTTTCTTTACAATGGCATTGTTATTTTCGTATAGAAAAAGGGCAGTTATCATAGTTGGTTCATTATGAAAAAATATAGTTCATCACCATCGCGTGTCCAAGCCGTGTTAGGGTGTCTTGGCTTTGTTGGGCTTTAAGTTTTGAAAAAGCACATTGGGCATAATTTCAGCATGTCAAACATGTGTTGGGGTGCATCGGATGCGTGTTTATTACATATGACATGTGTTCGATGTGAAAGGTTTTTATAAGTATCCATGCTTCACAGGTTGAAATAGTCATAGGTTATTTGAGCATGTATCAAATATACATTAATAATTGGTAGAGATAGATTGTCGTGAAAGGCATTGGAAGGAAGAAGGGTAGACTAATTGTAAGAAGTTTATGACAAGAGGCTTGAGTAAATTGTAATTTCACATATAGTACTCTATAGGAATGAATAGAGAAGCATGATTCCTTAGCCAAACCTAGATATTCAGCATAAGGCTACTATTGATGATAACGATAGTATGCATGAGTTATTGAAAATTTATAACTGTCTGTAATCATCAACAGCGCATAACCTTCCTGTGGAAAGAGTTTAGCATGTTTTCTAGCGTAAATGTACATTAGGTCACATGTTTAAAATTGAATGTTTTGCTGGAAAACTGGAGTCAATTCATATGTTCAAAACTTCAAATTTCTCCCAGTAGCAAATGCAGCTAATGGGTTATTGTTACAATTATTTTTTGCAAACTTGGAATTATGTTTACACGCATATTTCCAATTTTTTTCTTTGTTAATAACAGATTTCTTAAGTTGGAACCATCACTTTGATTCTTTAAGATATTCTTACTATGCAGGTTTTTAAAGGAAAATAAGTTGTTTGTTCGGTTCTGGAGTCTTTTGTGGTACCAATGTATATCAGTCATGGCATCTGCTATTTTCTCTTACCTGAAAAACGTATGGCCATTTTCGCTGATGAAAGATGATGACCTGAAAGCTTCAAATAAATTAGTCAATAGGCTTGCAATTCCAGAAGAAACAAAGCAATTTGTCTTTGCTATCCGTGATTCTGATTCTCATGTAGTCGTATATATTTTGGCTGCTCAAAACTTATCTGAACAATCTGCCATTGATGCTGATCGTCTAATCAAGGAAGTTCGGCCTAATGCTGTAGTGGTTTCAGTTGCTCCATCAGCTCTGCCTGATATTCAGGTTGAGGAGAAATGCTCAAGTGAAAACAATGTTAATCATATTCCTACTTCTTCATTTGGAGTCCTTAAAAGATGTCTATTTGAAAAGATAAAAAAGGAGCAGTATGATAGCTTTGCTGGGTGCCAGGTCTTGCAGGCAATTTTTGGGATTGGCTTCTATGGACATTTCTTGTCTGCCAAGAGAGCTGCAGAGAATGTTGATTCCCATTTCCTCTTACTTGAATCACCATATGAGAATTCAGGCTCTGATGCCTCAACTTGTTCAGAGTCTGGCAATGAGAGCTCCCCTAGATTACATCTACAAACAAATAGTTTGCTTCCTGGGAAGGTAACTTCATCTGTGAGCCCGAGTTCTAAGAGGTTTTTTGTTTCTGATCCTCTTCAATCAGACATGGTGAAATCATTAATTCCTTCTCTTGATTTGTTAGTTTCAAATTTAATTGTCGACCCAATTGCCCAACAAGACCAAGAAGGCAGTCTGAGTTCCAATTACCAGGTTCCACCATTTGCTGAATCAGTTTACTCCTTGCTAGTTGATCTGCATCACATATTTAAAGACCTTCCAGCCATTGGAAAAGCATTGTCTTCAGCACAGAAAATGCTTGTTGATGTAAACGAAGGAGAAACAGTTGATACCAAAACCTTATCAAATGCACAGAACTTCAGAATCGCCATTGAAGGCTTGAGAATAGCATTAAACAAAGCCGCCCAAAAACCAATTACTGAACAGAATACAACCAATTCTAAAGTTGCAGACTTCTATGATCTTTCTACTGAAGATAAATGTCATGTTCTCTTTGCTCAAGCACTAAAGAAACAAGCGGGAAATTTTGGAGCAGTTGTGGCTATAGTTGATGCTGCCAGCGTTGCCGGTCTTCGTAGGCATTGGAACACATTGGTACCGCCGGAGGTTGCTGACTTGGCTAATCACTGTGTAATGCATTACTGTGATGATCTTGATAACGGTGACGAAATTCCAATCGAAAACCATGAGACAAAGAAAAAATTGAAAGATAAACCTGTTGTTGCAATTAGCGCCGGAGCTACCGCTCTTCTCGGAGTAACCTCTTTTTCAAAAGTAATGCCTGCTTCCTCACTTGTCAAAGCTGCTACAGTTCATGTATCTTCTTCTTTCAAGTTCGGATTACTACAAATCCAAAGAAAAGTTGCTTTTGGACTCAGCAAAATAATCTTTCCATCAAAACTATTAGCTCCCGGGCTTTCTACAGGAACCAAGCTAGCTGCTTCAGCTGAAAAGATTCGAGCTGTGACACACAGCATGATTGCTACAGCAGAAAGAACAAGTTTGTTTGCCATCAGGACTTCATTTTATGAAATAATGAGGAAGAGAAATGTGAGGCCAGTTGGATGTGCTCCTTGGGTTAGCTTTGGCTGTAGCATGGGTGCTTGTGCAGGGCTTATAGCTTATGGAGATGGGATCGAATGTGCGGCCGAATCCTTCCCTTCTGTTTCCACCATTGCTTCCATAGGTCGTGGCCTGCAGAGCTTGAAGCAAGCATCTCAACAAGTGCAGGCGACCAGTGGCGTGAAGGTACATGAAGCTTTACAATACTTTCTGCACAATGTAAAGAGAAGTTGAATTTGATGAATCTGTGAAAATATGTGAATATTTGTTTGCGATATGAATTCAGATGCACAGAATCAAAGATTTTGCGTCTCTTTTTTTGTTCTTTTGGTCTATTTTGGACTTGGTATTACTTTTTAGCTATTTCATTTTTCAGATAATAATCTCATCATCATTCCCCCACCATCCACTTTAAGTGCAAGATGGTGAAATTTCTAAATTTAAATTTTAAACTCTTCAATACCCAAAACTCATGCTGCTACTATATGCCAGATACATGTATTTTCTATACATATGTGATTGATGACTAGCCTTAATCGAAAGTTCTCTCTCGTTATCGGGAGGGGTAATTAACTATAGGGGCTTGCGCCTATAGGAAACCAGAACTCAGATCATAAAGTCCTCACAAAATGAGGGCGAAATCTCTGGGTAGTGTCTTATCTACAAACCCATCTGCCTTCCAAAATTTACCTCGGAACTTAGCTCGTTAAAACTCCCTCGCCGAATAAAGAAGAGCGAGCGGAGGCCGGGGCCGAATTTTCGGAGCCCACATGCTTATGCTATATTATTACTTTCTAACATATTTTTGTTCTTTTCTTTGAGCTTTGAAAAGATTATTGTTCTATCTTGATGAATCTTTGTCCAAACGTTATTATTTTCAATCAACTAACAAACCAGTTCTATTAATGCTCGCTTAAATCTCGTTTCAAGGTGTTGTAATCATTTAAAGGATACTAAGAGTCAACAGCTTTTGTGAGGTTTTATAAAGAATTAAAATAATAACCTAAAATTTCTAGATTGGAATTTAACGAATAAAAGATCTTTAGTATAGAATAATAATAATCAAAACTATATACATACCATAAAAAAGTATATTGCCTGAAAACCTTATAATGCACGTCTATTTTCTTCAAGGAGGTTGAAATATACCTCGTATCTCTAGTATAACAACGGCCTGTTCTTCTGATTGGATAGTAAATTACTAGGGTAATAGTAATATACATACTAGAAGCAATTTGGTTAATATCTCGATTGCTTATAGTATTATTATTTGAAATATTATGTTTTGATCGAAGAGCGATCTTATTGTATCCTTAAAAAATATATCATACGTATATATGCTTTCTGCAACTACCATTAACTCATTAATTCATACAAAATTGTGACTAGACCTCAAAATAATATATATGGTAGATTATATTAACTCTTATTTGTAGGGCAAACATGTAAGTTTTCTGTCCTTATAATGTAATTTTAAGTTTGGAAAGCTATATGTGGCATGTGGTACTATAATTGAATGAACCAAACGGCAGAACCCTAGAAAATACAAAAGGAAAATTTGGAAAACATATAATATCAATTCATTTATGTAAAAATCTAAACTGTGACAGAGACAACCGACATTATTGAATATTTTATTTCAAAGCTGTATTGCAAATCCAACCACAACCTAAACATTTCTATCTATCTATCTATCCATATGTCATACTAAAACCTCTATATTTTTCTAGTCTTATTCATATTGATTATGATTACCTTGAAATTTTCTTGTGTTCTTGTGTCCGTAGGTTCTTAAGGACCTAAATCTTCTAAACAAATTTTAAGTAATATAAAATGAACTATGGACAAACTATTTCCAATGTGAAACTTGTATAATTTTTTAATCCAAGCTTTCAAAATAAATGAATTAATAGTCTCCTTATTGGCATCGGGTGTACAATTAGTATTTGACTAACTTGGCAAAAAAAAAGTGTTCAATACAAATCAGCATTAAACTTTTTGGTTGATGAACACATGCAAGTCTTGCGAGCCACATACTTAAAATAAATATTATCCTCACTTTATGATGGATAACTAAAGAAATATGTATGTGTGAATTAAAAAAATAAAAAAAAAATGTATGTGTGAATTAGGATTAACACCTGGTCTAATTATTTAGTTTTAATGGCTAAATCATAAGACTCGCTTCTTAAATTAAAATAGCTTTACCTATATTACATTTGCATAGAAACCATTGCATAATGACTTTCAAAATGCTTAAGTGGGTTTAACAAATAGTCCTTTCTAAGTAAGATTGTAAGACCAATGCGTCAGGATTTTCTTAGCCTAAAATGAGGTTTCAAGTTAAAAGTCCCTCAGGTTCCTTGCATTAGATTTAAGTTTGAGATTTATCTTAATGGTAAATCTCACCATACATCTATGATTTGAGGCTGATTTCTTTACTTGCGGGAAGTAGATAGAAGTATGATGATAAGTATAATTAACAACTTTACATGACCATTCTTAATGAAGAAGATATAGGTATGATGTCAAGTATAATTAGCAAGCTAATTCTCATAATCTCTCAGTCGTAAGACTATGATTATGATGATTATTCAAATTCAGCATACATATACCAACTTCCTTAAAAATGATCATGTAAAGTTGTCAATTATACTTGTCATCATATCTAAATTTCATTCTAAGGGAAGTAGATATAGTTATGATGTCAAGAAATTGAAAAGTTAATTCCCATAATCCCTGAATCTTAAGACTATGACTATGATGATTATTAAAATTTAATATTTTATCAGTGTTTATCTCATGCTTATAAATATAATGCTCAATCCGATTATCATCAATAATCACCTTTAATATCTTCTATTGATACAGTTGAAAATAAACCATAATAGAATGACCAATAGTAGAGTAAATTGAGATGTTAGACATATGAGGCAATCCCATTCTACCCATTCCTCATAGGCCAAACAACCTATTTGAATTCCCCATATTCTAGAATTCCCTCATCTCTAAAGGCGCATTCCAAAACTTTGTGATATTTCCTATTTCAAAGAAAGTTTTTATGAATATTAATATGACAATGGAACAATCATTGAGAATGATTTTGAATTTGAGGAAAATTAAAGATACTACAACGATACTTTGTTACATTGTAAGAATTTGAAGTAAGGCTTACATTTGAAGAGATACCCGAGCCGGATCTACCACAAAGGAATGATCCTATTCTAGAGCTAGATAGTGCTGTGATGCTCAAGTCTAACACAAACTTGTCTGTAGCTTTTAGTGAGATTCCTTCAACTAAGCTTCTAATAGTGGTTAATTCTTCAATAATTCCAACAACACAGTGATTCTGCTGATCACTAAACTCCTTCCTTGTCTTTAAGAGATTTTAATATGCTACAACTAACATAGCAATTAGCCGAGTTTACCAAGCCAAAGCCTCAAAATCAGTTGACGTTTCCGAGCTATTGTATGTAGTTCTTCAATTTGTTCATGATCAAGTTGTGCAACCTCCATCTTGGTCGACTACTTTTAACTATTCGAAGAAAAGTTCTTTGCGACCTATGACAATGATGCAGGACATTGATGGTTTTACTTATATTTAGTTCATATTTGAATTTTTATTTACAATTTGTCATATGTTTAGAGTCATGAGTCTTTATGTGTGTCAATTCCTTGCCTTTGAAAGAGGACCCCTCTCTATATTAATGGTATAGGATTCTATAAAAGAATTGAACTAATAAAAAAGGATAGTGCTTGAATGCTTGAATCCCTACCTCTCTCTCTCTCTCTCTCCCTCTCTCTCTCTCCCCCCCCCCTCTAGCTCTTTGAGTTGCGTGTTCGTTCTCTCTCCCTTCCTCTTAAGTTCTGTGTATACTTTCTTCCTCTCTCTATCCACCACCTGAGTTACATGCTCATTCATTAAAATTTATAATCAATTTGTTGCTTCTCCTCCGCATTAAATATATTTATTGATATATAAGTTGCATTTAAAAGGTGCAATTTCAATTTTCAAATAAACAATAGTCAACAATTTCAAATCAATATACAATTCTGCCAGTAGCCAATGAGTTCACACTTTCAAATGTGCTATTTTAGTCCCTGATTATAGTAAGAAATAGACAGATTTTACCCATTAGCCCACATAATCCCCTTCTTATTGGCATGAAAACTGTTCAGACCTATACAAATCATTTACCCACATTTTACCTTAAGCCAAATAAACTATACATGTGATTAGAGAAAAAAAAAAAAAGAGACAACAGAGAAGCAAGGAGAAAACAGCAAAACTTGTGTGATGCCAATATTTTCAGAAAATAGAAAGAGATGGAAGGAGGAGAGGGTGCTGTGAAGGAGAAAAATGTGGACAGGCGGAGAGAAAAAGCGAAATACATAAAATGAAGAGAAAACAGGCACGTACATGGTGAGATGATTAATGCTGGGAAATAGGAGAGAAAATTGGGGAAAAAATGATGAAAGGAGCGAAACGTGAAGGAGAAAAATAGTAGAGATGAATTAGGAGAACTTTCACTAGGTGAGATCAAATGTTTCATGGCAAAGTGAAACATTAGCATTATAATAGTTTTCAAAAGCTAGTAAAGAACCTATGATTCAGGCTTTTCCTTGATCATTTTAAAGCATTGCAAGTTTATTGTTCAATTTTATATAAAAGGGTAATCATAACAGTAAACACATACATGAAGCACGGAATGTGCTAGGTCATGATTTCCATTTACTTGTCCAATTGGGTTAGCAAGATCTTCTGAAAGATGCCACTCAGGCAGATCTCCTGGAATTTTCATACCAGTTCAGGTGTCAAGAATACAGTCAAAAAACAAAAAAATCTAAAAATAATCCTTAGCATACAAGGATTAAGGATTCTATGTTCATTAAACATACCATCATCATTGAAATCTTCACCAAAAATCCAGCTATTTTCTTCATCATCACCTGAAAAATGAAAAAATATTAAGGTAACAAGCTACTTGTCTGCATATTTATTAAATATATTCCAAAATACTACTCCAAAGTTACCTTCCAGCGGCTCAGGATTGAGTTCTACACATTGACAAAAAATATCAAAGAGAGTATCCACTACCTTGAGTTAAGAGTCCAAAATAATACCCAAAGAAGCTTGTGACGAGAGCTTCAGATTGCTCCAAAATTTAGTTCTAACAAAACAAAAACTTGTACTCACAGAACTAAAACCTTTTATACTCGAACAGCTCACATGTGTCATCATTATATATATATATATATATATATATATATATATTATATTTGTATTTATATATATATAAAAGAAGACGATGCAACATTTTTTGAGTTTGGTTGCTAGGACTTCCATTATGATTTAGGTTTTTATAAGGTATAAGAAATTTAATACATTAAAATATGCAATTTAAATTTAGATGCAAATAATTTATACAAAGCATGTAACTTTTTAAGGGAAATAAGCTAATGCTCTTGAAAAAGTACAGAATATTTTCAATGAAAATAGAAAACTATTAAACTTTAAATCAGTTCGAAGATCTTCACTTTTTAATAAAAATTAATTAAGAGAAACTAAAGATCACAAAAATCTAATAGACAATTGAAATTTAATGCAAAAAAAATCCAAACTGTAAATCTAACAAATATCCTTTCTTCAAATTTGTTTTGTTGTGTTCACCTAAGTATCAAATGCACATAGCTGATCTGGATATTATCTTGGCCTACAAAAACAAGGTATCAAATGCATCCAGTTACAGAAGGGAGTCAAGATCAAAGTGAAAGCCATTTACTTGATCAACCGTGGCACAAGAAATACCACCATGAGTTCTTTGATTCAACATCAAACTAACTATGGTTATATTAGTATCAAATATAACAATCAATATCTATCACAAAAACAAAGTAAGTTCAATTGGCCTAATCCACTAACTAGACCAAAGCTTGGCATAGCCAAACCTAGGACCTTAAATAACCAAATTGACTGACAAGGCCCTACCTCATTCAATTAGGAATCTCCCAAGTTATTATGGTTCATTGGATTATACCAAAAACAACAAGGTCAATCCTATGCTAAGGTTAGTCAATCTAAGCAAGCCTAGACTAGCTAGACCTGCCCTAGATTAACCCTAGACCCAAATAACATAGAATCACCATGAGTTAGTTAACTAAGTCCTAAAGAAACCCTTATGTCCTCATTTGTCAACCTAAGGTCAACTCAAACCAAGCCTAGATTAAATATCCCCTGGCTAACCCAAGCTAGCCCAAACTTGGCCCAAGTCATACTAGATTCCAATTCTCAACAAATGTTAAACCTTGACCTATGTAAATGTTTTGAAGAGCCTCATTAGACCAAACTGAACCCAATTGGCTCATTTGGTCAACCCAAATCAAGCCCAAAGAAGCAAAAATTAAACCTAGTCAAATGTGGCTTGATAGGCTAACTTGGGCAAAACCTACTGAAAACAAATCTTCAAACTAAGTCCCCTACTTATAAATAACCTAAAGAAACCTAGAAACTAGCCCTAACCCTAATGGAATTAGTTTAAAACATGATTAAACCAACCTTAAAAGCTAAACCAAATGACCACAGAGAACAAATTGTTTTGGGGTTGGGCTTAACTACAACTCATAGCATGAGGACGATAGCTACAGGCTATCTAATCTCATGTTATTTGGAATGGACGATATTCATGTTTCGTGCTCCACCTCTTATGACTGATTCAATAACTAGTAATTAAAGTTTATTTTGACTAAACATAAGAAAATTTGCCTCGTTGATTTACTGAAAAAATGCTAAGAAACGATATTTTGAAACTGTATTAAATAAAACCCTAAACACCAAAAAAAATATTTTTATTTGTGTAATTTATTATATTTTCCCTCTCTAATTAATTGAATTAAATACTAATTTACCTACTAAAATTATGAAATAATTTGGGCCACCTTCATGCATTCATTAGTGTCTAATGGAACTCTAGGTCCCTTTATTTGGGTTTAGGGACTCATGCAATCTAAATGAGGATCTTAATCTACCTTAATTTTTTATTTTATATAAGCCATTAATTAAAAAAAAATCCATCAAGTTTCAAATTTACTTGATTAATAAATTTGAGGCTGGACTAATATCTATTGGTTGAAAAGAAGGCAACTAGAGATTATTATGCATTTTAAAACACTATTTTGAATCATTTTCCATCATATTGTTAATTATATCTTTAAATAAATTAAAGGATATGCTAATTAGTAATTACAGATATTATTTATAAAGTAATAGAAAATTATACACAATCACAAAATTAGTAAAACTGCTTAAAATCATATCATTATATTTTGATCAATAAGATAGAAATTTTTTACATTTAATTTTTTAGAACACTAGCACACGCTTAAGCTAGGGTTTTATGGTCAACCTATTAGGTTGACCTGATTTGAACTAGACTTCATTACGGTTAGCATTGATTAACATTTGTCATTGAATTAGCATAAATTTCATGACATCATTAATTAATTTAGGGTCATTTGTTGCACATATACTCCACATAAGCTTGTTAATTGCTATCATTAGACTAGTTTGACACTTAGCCTATACAAATTAAGCCTCTAGTGCCCATCCGACCACAATGCACTAATAATTTATCAACATGAAAATTAATTACTAAACCTATGCCACTAGTCTTTATGACACTTGGATTGTATTCACAGCATATAGGATTAGCCCCTTCATTAATCTGAGTATATTAGGTGTCACAACATCCTTAAGTCAATCTAGAGAATTTAATTGGTGGCATAGACTCTAACATTTCTTGAAAAACCCAATCATATGATCATCTTCATCATTCATGTGCCATCATTTGACTATGAGTATCTTGATGCTGATTTATATATATACATGGCAATTCAAGGTTTTGAGCCATACCCAAATCAACTAGCCTCGCATGGAATATAAATAGGCAAAATCTATCCAGGTATCTATCCTTCTATGGATGGATCACATCCATTTGTATTATCCCCATTATAGGCAAACTATAACTTTTTAAGGCAAAATCATAACCATTTTTAGTCAGACCAAATTTGAGTAAACATTCTATTTTAATGATAAGACTACCTAAATTCCTCTAAATGCTTCCAAAGTGACATACTTACATGTGCATAAGTGTTATCCATAGGTCCATCCAAGTAGTTAAAATATACTTGGATAAATTTCTTGATGTTTTAAGTTAGTCCAAATCTACTTATACATTTATATCTGAGTGGATTTAATCCACTTGAACATTTGATTCAGGCATACCACATTTAAATTGAATTTTATGCCTTAAATGGGACAAATTCATTTAATGAACTCCCTTGTTTTAGTGGCCAAGTCCACTTGAGTAAATTAGATCCCCTCTTTCTACGGCAAATTCATTTGCTCTTTTTTCTTAAGAATATTACATTCGCTCAGGCATTGGTTATATCCCATCATTCTAAGTGCTTAGATCATCTCTAAATACCTAGAACTTTCCTTAAAAGTGTATAGACAATTCCTAGTCACTTAGATCTAGTTGAAGGATTGAAGAACCCAAATTCATAATTAATCAACTATCATATTGACCAACATAGACATGCATCCTTAGTCTATGTTAGCACTTTAACTGGATAATGGACCTCTAATCCTTTGATTTAGAATTGGCTCGTGGTAATGATATGTTGACTATAATCATCAGTGATTGTTCATTGTATGATAATAATTAATATATCATAATTAAATCTCATATGATTTTTTTAAAGATCCAAATAACTTTGACACCAACTCTTTATAAATTAAGAGAATTTAGACTACATGTGAGTGTGAGGTCAATCTTATAAAAAACTACTATTGAAGTTATATATAGCATTCATGAACATGTAAATAATAAGGCTTTAATTGATAATTTTGTGTTATTGAAGTTATATGTATACGCTGCCATTAGCACACATGTTAAGGAACTACTATTGCTTTGATTGGCAACATTGTGTTATTGATGTTATATAATGATTGATATAAAATAAAATCACCAGTTTCATAGAAATGGACAAACTGCTTCGCAATTGAGTTTCCCAACCATGGCTAATGTAAAACCTGAAATTCGTCGTTTGAGTGGGTCGCACGCATTTTGATGCGCCACGACGAACTTAGGCGAATTTTCAAAGTCGTCGGGATTTGACAAAATAAATTTTATTAAATTCTTCACGAAATTTAAAAGAAAACGATATAAAGGACTTGTATCAAATTTCGCACGGTTTTAGAATTAAAAATTTTCGAAGATGGTTTAAGTAATTTTTAGCCATTCTCCCCATTTTACCCTTCAAGACATATTAGGGAGGGTGATAGGATGAGGGGCACATGCATACATTCCCTTCATACATCTCCTTAAGCCCCTCACACGCCTAAGGGACCGAATATTTCCATCCCTTGTTGATTTCTTCGGCCGCATGCGAGAGAGAGAGAGAGGAGTGGCGACGGGAGAGCTCGGCGAGCGGTGGCTGGCGAGATTTCCGGCAAGATCTTTTAGGGAAAAGATAGAGGAAGACTTGGAGAAGCTAGGAGGTAAGTTATTCTTAAAGAAACTTGGTTTTTTTTGCATGAGTTTCTCTTGAAGAAAAATGTAGGGTTTATGTTTTATTGGAGATTTCTTTAGAAAACTTTTAGAGCTTGATTATCCCTACCTTTTTATGCCCTAAAGTTGAAGATTTCTTAAGGGAAAGCATAAAATCTGAAATTAGGGTTTCTCCTTTTGGATTTATTTTTGTAAGGAATGTTAGGAGAATTTAAAAGAAGAAGTTGTACGATGAAAAATGCAAAATTTTCTAAAGATTTTTAGGTTTTCCAAATTAGGGTTTTTCCTAACCTAGAGTTTCTAAGCTTGCATGCTCACTAAAGATGTTCATAAGGGTTTAGTGAGTTCTCTAATTAGAGGAAACTTAAATTTTGAGAAAAAAATAATTTTCCTAAATTTTTATTTTTTTTTGAGTTAAAACCGAAATTTGAATGCCTTAAATATATGTATAGGAAAGGGGAGTGTTTTTATAAACAATTGGAATGAAATTAATGTAATTTTAGGGTTTCAAAAATAAGGTTTAATGCAAAACCAAAAATTTCAATTAAATCTATTAAATTAATGAAGGGTTCTAGTGAAAATGCTTTAGGTTAGATCATAATATTAATATTTAAGTGTAGGTTAATATTCTTTACATTGTTTGTAGAAAAATTTAGAGAAGATATAATTCTTGTTCGATTCAAGGAATTGTGCAAAGAGAAATTGAGCGAAGGAAAACTAAAAGTAAGTGACACATTGTGTTCTAAAAATTATAGTCTTCCCTTATGTTTTGTTTATGCTTATGAGCATCATTGAATTCTCTTATGTTTTGCTTATGCTTAATTTTGGATGTTAGCACAAATCTCAAATCTTGTATTATGTTCTTTATGTTGCATATAGTATCTTCATGTATGATTCATGAGAATGTATGTTTTACTTTCATGCCTACTACAAGCATTCACATACATATGGCACATCATCTAATTTTATGAAATTTCTTATGTTATAATGTAAACAATCCAACCATTAAAAAAGCGGACGAGGCGTCCGCATTGAATCGCGCCTCAAGTCGAGGCGCAAGTCATGCATATCGGGTCTTACGCCTCGAACCATCCAGCGAAGCCTACGATTTTTTCGCACGAGGCGTACGCATCAGAGCGTAACGCCTCGAGGCAGTACGAGGCACCGCTTCAAAATTTTTTCTTCGATATACATGTAAATACGAGGGGATAAAGGCTTGATGTTGTTGTTGTTGTTGGTATATATGTAAATACGATGCAGCCGATTCGTGTTCGCGTATTCGTGTATAGGATTAGAGCTTCCTGTGAGAATTGAAAGGCGAACTGGAGGCGAAGCCGTGAGGGAAAGAGACGAAGCCGTGAGGGAAGGAGATGAAACTGTGAGTGCAGGAGACGAAGTCGAAAGGCGACGACGCAGGAAACGAAGCCGAAAGCAATAACGGTTTCGAAAGCAGGAAACGAAGCCGAAGTTGTGAGTGCAGGAAATGTTCAGGCCTCGATTAGGTCGGAAGAGCAGGTGAGTGGTGTTGTGGGCCTTGACTTTGACGTACAGTAACAAAAGCTTGAATAACTCCTGATTCAGCTTTCTTTCATTCGTCCACTCAGTACATGCTCGGTACTGCTATGTATCGCTAGGTACTGCTCGGTACTGAGTGGTACATGCTCGGTACCGAGCCAATACCGCTAGATACCGAGCAAGTATATGCTCGATATTGAGCGGTACAAGCTCGGTACCGAACTAGTATCGCTCGGTACCGATCGGTACATGCTCCAGTACCGTTAGGTACATGCTCGGTACCACTCGGTATCTTTCCATACAAACAATATTCATAAAATACTATGTTTGTCTTCATGTAGAACGTTGGTGGGCTCAGTTTGGAGATGATGTTCATGAATTAAAAGCTTTTGCAGTTAAAGTTCTTAGCCTAACGTGTTTGGCTTCTGCATGCGAGCGTAATTGGAGCATCTTCAATCAAATTCATACAAATAGAAGAAATCGATTAGCGGCAGATCAAATGAACAAACTAGTTTATGTTATGTTTAATAAATAATTGAAAGATAGACATCTCAAATTGTAGAATCAAAGAAATATTGAGAATGAAATTTACCATTTGCTTGTTGATCAGTTACAATCTGATAATGAATGGGTTACTCCTAAGAATGCTGATGTTTCTGAAGTTGAAGTAGAAAAAGAAACTCATGTCAATAAAGAAGACAATGAAGCAACTACCCAAGTATATAAAAGAAAGAAACAAAGTGAGATTAGAGCTTCAAAAAAATTCAAAAGTATTCTTAAATATAATGAATTATTTTGTATGTTACTATTATTTCATTTTAGCTAATGAAATATTAACTGATATAGGAGATAAAGGAAAAAATGTTATAGATGAAGAAGAGTTTGAGGATGACTTTGACATTAATTATGAAAAATCTTCTGAAGACAATCAAAGTGATGATGAGCCTGCTTTGGGTCTTGATCCTAAGGGGATATTTTATTTTTAAGTTAGTTTATTTTAAATCTTGTATTCTAGTAATATTATCTTGAAACAAATCTTCAAATTCATAGTTGACATAATATTTTATTATTTTTTGTCATTATTTATAATTTTAAATTAACTTATTTTAATCATTTTGAGGCTTCCGCCTCGAGGCTTACGCCTCCCCTCGCTTAGAAAAAACGCCTCGATTCCCGATTTTGCCTTTTAAAACCTTGAAACAATCTTACCGTTATGATTATGGAATGCAAGTTTGTGTCTGCTGAATTGTGGAGTACCAAATATGAATAAGGTTCTTTGGAACAATAAGGCTCTTAGAGCAATATGATGATAAATGGTCAAATATGAATTTGTACCTAATCAGTACAATATGGGTACTCCGATACGGGTGTATACTATATGAAAGCTATATCATGTAAGAGTTAAATGAGATAGATCATAAGAAGGAACATGTAATATGATATCAATCTTACATATGGCATCAACCTTACGTGTGACATCAATCAAACATATGACATCAACCTTACATAGACATACGATGTTATCTTTGCATATTAAATTCTTCTTCATTGTATGAATTTTAGATTGCAATTTATCATTTGCTGAGCGTAGCTCACTCCCTAGCTTTGGGATACTTTTCAGAAGAACCTTTTCATAAGTGATGGCGGAACACCCAGGGTTCACATATAGTCGCGTACTTCGGCTGACAGGTTATTTAATGTTTTCCTGGCAGTAGTTGGTGTTTCTTTTTGGGTGGTTTTGTCATAGCATAAATAGTTAAATGTTTGTAAACCACCTTGCATATCTGAACTTCTTTTTGTAATAGTTTGAATGTTAAATATATGTTTTGGAAAAAGTTTAGAGGCACTTTTATGTTCCTATTGAAGTCTTTTAGAAATTTTTTATACATGCAATTTGAAAATTGAACTGTTCTAAACGTCCAATTCCGTTCCCGCCTCGTCTATACGAACTAACCGGGCCGGATCGTGACAGCTAACGCATGCATGCACTGTAACCTCTCATCACAATTTTATGGCACAAATTGAAATTTCATGTTAGTCAGCTTAATGAACACTTTATTTATCATGACAGTCCTTATGAAGATGTAAAAACGACAAATCCTGTTTTGATGATAAACAGAACAATAATGAGTTATCAACTTGTGAATTAACTATTATGATTGAGGCTGATTCTACGACATTCGTTGAGTTTAAAACAAAATCTGCATTGAATAAAGCCCTTCAAACTAAACATATTGTTAAATATGAAATAGTCTTTTCTATAAGTATTTAGATGTATCAAAACCTACAGTTAACCTTCTCCACCTTCTTGTTGAGATTCCATTCAATTGTCACCATCTCAGCAGATATACCATTTGAAATGATGACAGTTTGCTTTAATTACACTTACTAAATTTGAATTTATAAAAGGGTTTCTACCTTTATTTCCTAATCTATTATTGGTCTGCATTGCAACTATCTTACAACTATATGAAGTTCAGAGCTAACTAGCACCCAAACCTCCAAATTTTTGTACTTGGTTGACTTCATCATCTAGTTGTTTTTTGCACTACATGGATATTTTTTCAATCATATATCATTTTAGAAAAGGAGTTCCTAATAGGGCAGACGAATTGTTGTTGCACAAATCATGGTAAATTAGCCCTCAAAAGTCTAATTGGCCATATAGACCAACTATAAGGAGTCAAATCAGACCACATGTGAGATAAATTGAACTAATTTTCAACCCTTTAAGAATCATATTTAATTATGGCTCCATTTTTAACTACTATTATTTGATTTACATTATTAGGCTGAATCAGTCTCGTTCGATAAAATAAGTTCAAATATTATAATACAATTTGACTTTTCCCAATAAAGGATTAGTTTGGATTTACATTTTGGCTATATATATGTCACCTATGATGCACCGATACTTCTCTTCAAAGAGGCGTTTCAACACTATCCCACATGACACACGTCTAATACTACTACAATACGTGTCTAAAAACATGTCCAATTAAAAAAATATTAAATACAAATTGGACACGCGTGTTTAAATATTTTATGAATTATTTCAAATATAACTTTTTGTATTTAAAATTTTTATTTATTTAAAATATAAAAACTAAATTTCTTATTTCATATGCACAACGCCAACTCAATCGCCCGCACTTAATACCTCATTCATCAAATATTATCATTTTCATTTCTGTTTGGCAAGTTACGACTTTGGTTGCACAACAATGCTCGGTTCATCTCAGCATCGACATATGATGTCGTTACAACATCGACATTTCAAAACCATCTCCACATCTAAGTCTGACATTGTCTTGACATTGATGCTTGACGCTAGTAATTTCTACGCCCACAACTTGACAGCTCATCTTTATTCAACATCTTTTTAACATTGATGACCAACACCCTCTCAACATCGACGACAGATACCCTCTTGGCATTGACGTCTGATACTTACTGCATAACATCGATGCCCGACTCTAAACATAATTTTCGACTCCTCTCTCGATGTTTGATACATGGCATCGACGCCTAACTCTCGACATCTTAATATTAATCATTTTAAGCATAAAATCTAGTTCAATGACTTATTATTTATAAATTATTTTCAATATTATACTTAATCAATTTTTATACACTATTTTTAAAATATTAAAATTATAATATCGTGTTCAACCCGTGTTCATGTTCTATATTTTCAATAATTGATGTGTCATGTGTCTGTGTCGTGTTGATTCGTATCGTCATGTCCGTTCCTGTGCATCATAGTATGTCACCCTATTTCAATAAATAGATATTGATGCTTTGTAATTAATTATTGATGATAAAGGAAATATCAGTATTTGTGAGGTCAATTGAATGCTCCTAAGATCACCCCTAGCATTAATGAACATGATAAGTAAATAATAAGGCTTTAATTGATAATTTTGTGTTATTGAAGTTATATGTATACCCCGGCATTACCACACATGTTAAGGACCTACTTTGGCTTTGCTTGGTAACATTGCGTTATTGATGGTATATAATAATTGATATAAAATAAAGCACTAATTCCATAGAAACGGACAAACTGCTTTGCAATTGAGTTGCCAAATCATGGCTAAAGCATGCATGCATTGTAGCATCTCATCACAATTTTATGGAAGAAATTGAAATTACATGTTAGGGCAGATGAATTGTTGTTGCACAAATTGAAAATACAATCAATGAACTATATTACCAAATCGTTAGAATTGTTAATGGTAACCATAGCTGTCAAAGAGTGCATGCAGATTCTTATTCTTAGGGTGCGTTTGGGACGGCTTCAGGCCTGCTTTGCTTTATAAAAATTTATTAAGTGCTCGTTTGGGACATTGCGGTAGAACAAAGTTAGGAAAATTTCTGCGGCTCGCCGCTGCTTCTCGCGACCTTTGATTGCGTCCCACGGTCCGCTGCGGCTCACTGCTTTCCGCCGTTTCGAAGGGGATAAATGACGGAAAAGCCGGGTCGCTCCGATGCGCGCCTTCTCCGATGGGCATATTTTTCTCTGCAGCGTCGTTGTTCTCCTCGTTAAAAAGCAAGGGTTTGCGTCATTCCAGGCTACGCTGTTTCTTCTTGGGAGGATTCATTGATATCTGATAGCTTCTCTGGTTACAAACGGCCAAGAGATATCGTCGGCCTGAACCAAACAGAGCTACAGGTACTGCATGTTTGCATCTCATTTTCTTCTTATCCGGCCATCTTCTGCTCTTAGATTTAATTGGTTTGGATTTTACAGGAAGGAGATGTGAAGAACAACCAAGTTTCCGGCTTAACTCATCAGTTCAGCTTGCCGAAGACTTCATCGGAGATAGCGGCGATCGAGAAGTTCCTCCAGTTTCAAGACTCATTAGTCGCACAAACTTTCTTATGCTATAAATTAACCATTATAATGTGACCCCAAAGTCATTTTCAAGACTGCCGAAATGGAGAAATAAAATAAATAAAGCAATTTTCTTTTTTTTTTATTGCGGCAGGTGGTTAAAAACTATGTGCACCTTCCGCGGCTCCACCACCCCTTCCGTCGGCTTGGAACACAGAAACTCTTCCGGCGATGACGTCGTCGCCAGCGATCCTCTGGAACTCCAACCCTTTGCTAGTCATCTTTTCCCCTTGCTTTTGAAGTTGAATTAACTAGTGTATCGGACTTAGCTTGAAGCTGAAGTTATCGATTACTTCTGAGGAAGAAAATATAGTTCTCTGTGCTCTTTCTCCAAAGCACATTGGTGGATTTCTCGTTCAAGGTGATTGCTGGTTCTCTCTTACTATTTTTGTTTTGGAGGAAATTTTAGAAGATCATGAAGGTTCCGCCGGCAAATGGGCTTCCGGCCAATCCTATAAAAACATAACAAATTAATTTAAATTATGATTAGAAAAAGTTAAGTTAAAATTTTATAGTATTTTGATATATAAACTTATTAAAGATTTGATAAAATTAATTAATTTTAATTCATAAATGTTAGTTGATTATTATATTTATCTAAATGTATAAAAGGGTATCAAGGTAATTTGTTGTCATACAGCATCAACACAGCAACTCAACAGTTATACCACCCAAACAAAATCTATTGATTTTTGTACAGCAACTTTAGAAAGCAGCTTTATGGACAACAACTTCACAACCTGCTTTACCGACAGCTACAGCCGTCCCAAACGAAGCCTTAAAGTGCTTTAGAAAATTTAGCAAAATTATCATGAATCTAATGCATACCAATTGCCTCTCAAATTTTCAGGTAAAAACAAGAGATCAAATCATCTGTTGGTCATGCAAGAAGATCATTAAAAGCCACAGCTATTTCTCTAAACTTTATCAGCAGCCAAAACTAAGGAAATTACGATGACCATGACAAAGCAAAAATAAGGGTTTGTTTGGGGATGCAGTAGCAACCAGCACTCCTAGCTGGTGCAGCCAGGAAGCAGCTTCTTGCAGCATGGTTGGTGGAAAGGCAGCCTTGCTGCATGCACAAACACTGCGTATACCGAAGCAACTACCCACAAAGAATTGTAAAACTGCTCTAAATGGAAAGACACTGCACAGATACAGAAGTCAGAAACTTGGCAAAAAATAGACCAGCCAACCAGCCCTGTATCTGTCATTAGTCATGAGAATCATAATGCTAAATGCATGTATCAACCCTATTATGTCATAGCATATTGTATTTGACTACTTATCTTTGGAAAGGGATAAACGGTGGAAACATATAGCATATTGCATCATACATGCCAGCAGCTATAAAATAATAAAATAAACTTCAAATAAAACTGAAGCACCAACATAATTCACAACAAGATGTGAAGTTTAATAATAGGAAAAAGAAAACAAAATAAAAGAGAAAATATTTTACTAAATATCAAATGCTTCAAGGATACACTGATTTGGATCATGAGGCACAAGCCTCATCTCTGTTATCTTAGATAAATATGTCTCATCAGGGCACTCAGCATCCGAACCCCCCTCAAACTCATCATCTTTAGCATCTTCAGCCTCAATCTTCAGAAAAGCCGGATGAGAATCAAAATACTATTTAGTGCTAAGAGAGAAATATTATAATGGCACCAACATTATAAACTATGATACATAATGCATAATATACAGAGGTTATGTTTGGAGACGCCAGTTCATGCAATTCAGAATTGACTTCCAATGTGAGCACGGTCATGGCAGTTTAGCACATCAGATTTTTTAGCAGCACCAAACCAAATCCACTCACATAAGTAAGGCCCTCGAAACTGTATCTTCTTTCTCAAACACAAGGAATAAAGAAAAAAATCTGTCTTTACTAATTGCCGATCCTAACTAAAGCCTAAAGTCCAGGCCTCAACTTCAGCTTTTTCAAATATGGCATTCTAAATTTCTACCATTTAGATTGTGGCATGCAAACTGCAATTAAGAAAATAATAATTGGCAAACAAAATTTAACCAGCTAACTTTTAGCTAAGGCTAAAAGCCTTTTACCAATTAAGTAATGTTTTGAAATATTAAAAGGGCTAATATCTATCTTGAAGCATCAATTACCAGTTTAAACCTTTATTTAACAAAATACAATTCAGTTGTCCTTACAGAGATCCACAACTTACCAGGGCTTCAAACTTAACTGAACTTCAATCACATATATGACTATCTTTATCTTTTTCAACACGACCGGTGGAAGCTTGATGAATAGTAGAAGTTTGCAAAATAAGGGACCCTTAGTGTCCTAGCTCTTTGGTTTGCTACGCCCATACAATGCAGGAGTTTGTTTAGATTACTTATCCGTCATCTTGTGGCTTGAACTAAAAGCCCAACAGGTAACCAGGCACAGGGATTTTCAGGGGATAAACCACACGGTCATTTTGCCATTCAGAACAATAACTAAGCTCCAGTTTGCAATGGGCAACAAACATTTCATGCTTACTTATTAGAAAGGGCAAATAGCATAGCACTACTCACAACACAAGAAGGGTAAAACTTGCAAAATCACAAAAAATGACAATTAAATTAATGGAGTGCAGAAAAATAAGAAAATAGCAGTTAAAACTCCATTTTATATCAGAAGAGAACTTTCAATTTAGCCAAGTTAAACCGATCACAATAGGTGTTTGGAACTAAGAAATTTGAATAGACTTGAAAGGATGTAATCCAGTGCATGTCTACGTTAATTGCACCACACAAAAGAAATAGGAATTGACATTTCAGTCCAAAGCAAAAAAACTAATGAGAGTGAATCACTTTAATCTTTACAGGGAGAAGTTTATTAATAGCCATCGGATCTATACTCCCAATTTTACTAAATGTAAAGGGAAATATCCAATTTCCAAGGAAGAATAAAAGGTAGCACTCAATTCACAGTTCTCCCGCAAATGCTGGGTCTGCAAATGGATTGATGTAACCAAGAATATACCAATTTCCAAGAGACCATAGATGTGATTCATGATCAAGACCTCTAGGTTACACAAGGAGGGTACCAAACCATTGCTTTGAACCCATTTTTAAGAAGCAAAAAAAAAAAAAGTAAATAAAAATATATGAAGGTAAAATCATAAAGGAAAATTAAGCCTTTGTAACAGGAACAGCAATTACCTTGTAAGTAAATATGTCAAAAGAAATTCTATAATGTTCAAATATTTAAAATACAGAGAGAAACAAACGCTTAATGGCAAATTGTCAATCTCTTTTTTCAGTTCAAATATGCATATGCTAGTAAGTCTCCGAAAGAAGAATACAACGCAATACCCAAATCAAAAGTGTACTAGATGGTAACTTGTAATTTTGTAAATGACAAATGAATTGAAGACACTTGGCATATTATAACAAAATTAATGATGATTGTTAGCTCTATGATTGGTTCAGGAACTTGAGGATTCAATTTAACATTCTACGGATGAAAAATTAGAAATGGAGCAAAACATTTTAAAATAGAATCAATACTACGGAACTTGAATAGACAAGATGGAAAGTAAAAAAAACAATAAAATTTTACAAAAGCTTAATAGTTTTAAAAAAGTTGCCCAAAGACAAAAAAGTATTCTTTTTTGGTGGAAGTGATATCAGGCAGTCAATGATGGTTGATTACTTGATAACTAGTGAAATTCTCAGGAAAGTTGCAAGGGCTACTATGATCATCAGTTTCCATCAGACTCAATGATTGCTTTATCATTGTATTCAGTGTTAGAAGCAAACCAACAGACCAAATATAAAACCCTATATTTTAATGTAAGCATGATTTCTTTTTTCCAAAAATCATTCCATATTTTAGAAATAAGTAAATCCATCTAATAGCTTATACAGTTAACAGTTAATTTAAATGAAATTCCTTAACAGATAACCATTTAAAACTAATTTAATTAAATGCAATACTGTAGCATCTCCACTCCACTAACCGAGCCATGCATTGGCTGATTTCCATCCAACGGCTGCCATTATGAAAAAAGTAAATGAAAATCTAAATGAGAAGTCATATATTGGGGATAGGCCCGCACAAGTAAAGACGAAAGACCTGATAAAATAAGCCTTAAGGTAGTCGTATAGTAGGTACCCTACATTCTCTCACTTCTAAAAGTTGAGAATTCAAACTCTTCCTTGAATGAGAGAGCTACCCTCCAATTCTAAAAGTTCGTAAAGCGGACCTAACTTAAAATTAAAAAGTTATAAGTGTGCAAAAGTATATAGTCAACATATCACTTGCATAAAATATTGAACAATAAACATAACGGGAAAGATGGAAAGCTAAATATACATGAATTTCTTGTATAGCTTATGATTACTATAGAAATCCTCATATTATTTTCAATTAACTGCAAACATGTTTTTATTTCTTCTACTATGCTTGCATATTTCATTGAGCTCTAGCTCATTGGTAGTGGTTTTACTGTAAGAAAGAGGAAGAAGTCAGTGGGCTATAAGGCAAGAAGTTTGACTGCCCTCTTTGTGTACATAAATTTTGGATGTACATAGAGATCAAAAATAGAAGCTGTACGGACATACTTTTTGGGTATGTAAATATGAGTGGATGTTTAGTAAGCTCTGTATTTTATGTGATGTGTTTTAAATATGCTTACAGTTATGAAAATTTTACTCCAATTGAGAATTGAAAATAAAAATCCCTCGATGTGTTGGGATAGTCTGGATAGGCTACTTCCTACTCACTTGATCCTGATAGAAATATTTCAAGATGGGTGTTAGTAAGAGATATGTCTCTCAAGATTCTGCTTCTCTGTTACACTTCAGGTAGACTGTAGGAAGGTCAAAATGGGGTGTGACACCAAACATGTAAGAGGTATCCGTGCCAATAAAAATAAACTAATGGTAAAATGAAAATCCTACATTGAAATAACAGTTAAATGTGGTTAAACATCAACTTAGCATATTCCAAAATTGTGTGGCATGCCTTTCATCAAACCTGGCACTGTATAAAAACCTTGTCAAAGAAATACAGCTATAAATGAAGGAATTGAAGTCTATTAAATACACCCGATTACTCATCCACTAGATGAAAAAGAAAAACATCTACAAGTTTTGTAAAGTACTCCTTAGGTTTTCATTTATAAATATATTAAAGATTAATTGACTTCAATTTTTTAAAATTCTTCTTCGTGACTGACACCCCGCGCCTAATTCTAGCAAATTGCACCATGGCAAGCTAACTTATCAGAGTGAACATCTTATGGCTGGTATGAGCCTGTTAGCATTTTGTACTGGTGCAAGCTCACAGGTGCTAAAACAGACAATAACAAAATCGGCCAGCTCATAATGACAAGATCTCACTAAAATATACAAGATAGTGATGGTAAATTTGCACTTGCTCAATCTTGCCAGCACCAACACAAGCTCGCATTACTAAACTAGGACGGTGAGCTTGTCAGGCCTCTTTTTATTAACTATAATATTTTTTAAAATCTAATGTCAATGCCTGGGTTGCCAAAAAATAGGAGTGACATTTGTGCTGCCATCAACCTAAACATTTATGCTTGGATGGCAAGAGTACCAAAAAATCAATTAAAATGCAAAAGTGATGCTCGAGTTTCATTAACCCAAGCAGGCTGTAAAATATTTTGGAACTAACATCCGAGAAGCTGGAAATCATGATGACATCAAAACTTAGGCTTTCATAAATGGGTTTCCACAACCCCAAGCGAGAATGCATGACCTGCCAAAATCCTAAGTGTGAATGAATGGATTGGTTAAAAAACAAATGTTCGTTTAACACAATCCTACTTTTCTTTGTCTACAATAGAGCATATTAAAATCCTTATTTACAAACATTAACAAAACTTAACTTTTTCATCCAAAGGACAAATTCAGAACTGAAGATCTTATATAGAGCACTATTTATGAAAATGTAAAGTTAATTACACATTACTAAAAAACAGCACCTCCGGCTTTACAATTCTAGAGAGAGTCCACAATTCTAAAGAGAGAGAATCCTTTTTGAATTTCTGTTAGAACCATTTTAGCGGGAGGTTTGATGATCACCGTGGCAACCATGGCCGGAGTTGATCGGAAGCCACCTCCGGCTTCCATTCCTTCCGATCTGGTGTCTTCTTGCTCTGTTTTAAGGAAAAGTCTTGAATCAAGAATTTCGTCTCCTGGAACCCTTGTCATTAAGGAAGTTTCGGATCCTCCAATATCTTCTAACTTTGTTTCCTATTCTGGTAAAGGTAAAAATGTGTTGGTGAGTGACTCAGTTTTCCCTCCAATGCCCAATGGTAAGAATTCTTCAAAATATGAAGATCAAACTGATAAAGATATGTCTTCTTCGGCTGACCTGTATTGCGAGTTAACAGATTTTCTAATTCTGTTAGTGGGATTAAAGTTTCTTTGTTAGAAGAAGGAGAAATTGCATCAACAAAATCGGAATTGATTCTCAACCAAAATTTTTCTGTAGCACTTAAAAGAAGTTTCTGGAAATGCTCCTGAGAAGTCCCAACACGATGAATTGAATGTTGACACAGTAAAGCCAATTAATGTATGGAAGAAACCTTCAAATATTGTAGTAGATCCTTCAAAAGTGAATGTGGAATTGACTGAGGATGGAGTTGCTGTTAGAATGTTGGCAAGTAATGAACAAACCAATATCCATAGACTGTGAAACTCTATGGTGGTCTATGTGTTTGGAAACTCTATTCCGATTTGTTAATAAGCTCTGAGTTAAGAAGACAATGGAATAAATTTGGTGCTTTAGTTAAGTTTGGGAATGGACTGATTTCTCTGTTCGTTCCATTCTCAAGAGACAATGGAATTTGTGTTGAGTGGAGGTCTGTGGTTTGTTGGGAACCATATAATTGGTATGGACAAATGGAATACTCAATTTTCTCCTCTAACTATGAAGGGTTTGTAGAATTACTGAGAATGCTTCAATAGAGACTAAATTAAAAGAAGAAAATGAGATAGATATCGCTGTAGAAGCAGGAGTTGCTGAAAAGGTTGCTAACCCGGTAGCTCACGTTGTTAATAGCAATGGAACTTATAAAGTCAGTTCTGGAGAATTGAAGTCAGTGGACAATCTTAATAATACTGTTTCAGAAATGGAACCAGTGGGAGATGCTAAAACTACAGAAGATATTAGCACTTTAATAAGTGATAATGTCCCAGGTGGTATTGTTGAAGTGCATTCTGTTAATGTTCCTGTGTCTAATAAAGAAGAAGAAAATCAACTCTGTGTTGTCCGTGGAAAGGATTTGAATGATAATTGTAGTAATCTTTCTGATGGGAAGCATAAAGGAAAGCTATCCAAAGAATTAAAGAGATTGGGACCAGTCAAGATAAAATCAGAGAACAAGGAAAGGTGATGGTGGAACTGACTGGGCTGGGGCCAATACCCCATTTTGTAATTACTGTCGTCTATGGTTTTCTGGAATTGTAGGGGAGCAAAGAAAAAGGAAGCTTCCCACTATTTGAGAAGTTTGAAAGCTGAAAATGATGTTTTCTTCATTGGTTTAATGGAAACCAAGTTAGTAAATGTGGATAAAACTGAAGTTTGTAGAATTATTGGAAAGGATTGGGACTTCTTCCATTTTGCAGCTAATGGAATGTCGGCAGGTATACTTGCTCTCTGGAAAAGTAATATTTCCTCTTTTTCCATTGTTAATTCTTCTAATCAATGTGTGATAGGGAAATTACTTTCCCCTAAAGGCATTGAATTTATTGTTTCTATTGTATATGGAAATAAAGACCTGTATGAAAGAAGGAACTTGTGGAAAATGTTAGAAGATTATACTTCTAGTGGAACTTGTATTATAGGGGGGGGGATTTCAATTGCTTGCTTTCTAAGGAAGAAAAGAATGGAGGTAAAAGATTTTTATTTTCTCAAGGGCACAAAAAATGAAGAGCTGCATGAAATTGGTTGTGTGGGTCCGAAGTATAATTGGTGCAAAAACAAGGAATGCCTAGCTCGTATTTGGGAGAAACTTGATAGAATTTTATTAAATTATAAAGCTAGGGAGGAAATTCCTTTTGCTATGGTAAAGCATTCCAAGAGTTGCTTCTGATCATTGCCCATTGTAATTTAATCTCAATAATTAAAGAGTTCTCAAGCATAAGGAGATTAGATTTGAGAATGTCTAGTGTTCTTATGAAGCCTCAAGACGTATTGTGACAAAAGCTTGGAACAAAAATGATTTCGGGCCAGCTGCAGAAATTCATCAAAGGAAGGTGAGAAGATCTCTTAAAAGTTTATTTTATTGGAGCAAAAATAAGCTGAGGGAATTGACTGAATGTAAGGCAAAATTGCAAATGGAAATCTTATTGTTACAAGAAGAGGAAGCTTTGGAGAATGAGTTGAGCCATGAGAAGCTACTTATTCTTAGGAAAAAGTGCATGAGTTGAATGTCACTCTTGCTAGGCTTGCAACTTGGTGGAGGCAGCGTTCTAAAACTATTTGGATGGAAGAAGGAGATCAAAACTTTCGCTTCTTTCATGCATTTGCGACGGCTAGAAGAGATGGAAACATGATAAATTAAATTTCTCTTCCTAATGGTTTGATTGAAACAACCCAGAAAAACTGCAATTGATTTTTGAGGATTTCTATATGAAGAAATGGAAGAGAAGACATTGTGTATTATCTAATTGGCCAAAATTTGAAGTTCAAGACCAGCTGAATGATGAGATGAAAGCTCTAGTCAATTCTGATTTTACTAAAGAAGATTTATTTAAAACTGTTATGAAAATGAGTAATAATAAGTCACCTGGAACGGATGGAGCAAATGCATGTTTCTTCAAATCTTTTTGGAGTATTGTGAAGAAAGAGACTTGGAATGCAGTAGAAGATTTCTTTTCTATGGGTATTATGCCAGATAGTTGGAAAGAAACCATGATTGTTCTTATTCCAAAAATTCCTAATGCATATGAAGTTTCCAAATTTTGTCCAATAAGCTTATGTCAATATATCTACAAAATGGTGACTGGTATGATTTTGTCTAAACTCAAGCCTTGTCTCCCTAGTATTATTTCTGAATTTCAAGGTGCATTTGTTCTGGGTAGAGATATTTCAAAAAATTGTCTTTTGGCTCAAGGAGTGATCAACAAAATGAGATTTCAATTGCAAAGCCAGGTTCTATGCTTTTGAAACTAAACATGGAACAAGCCTATGATAGCATGTGTTGGGAGACATTGGATCAAATATTGAAGTTAATGGGGTTCCCAAATAAGATTATAAATCTTATTATGCAATATGTTACTTATCCAAAATTTGCTATTAAAATGAATGGGAATAAGGGAAAATGGATGGTTGCAGGTTGCAGTTTTAGGAAAGGCTGCCCACTATCACCTTGCTTGTTTATTCTGTGTTCAGAACTCCTATCGAAGGCTTTCAAAGATTAGGTGATCAGCTTGGAATCAAAGTGTCTGCAAATGCTGATAGACTTTTGTTAGACCGGTCCAGCCGGTCCGCACGGGACCGGCAGTTCGCGAATAACGCGGGATCTCCGCCTCCTGCGGAAATCTAGCGGCCCGACCGCCCCATTAGAGCATTTTAGGAAACTTTTTTGAGGGTTTTGAGAGGGAAATTTGAATGTAGGGACTGTTAAGAGATTTCCTTTTGATTTCTATGCATTAAATAGTTGATTTTCCTAGCGTTTGGGTATCTTGAATTTGGCTGAAATTTGAGATATTGATGTTTCATTTTGGAGTTATATTAATTGTCTTGTAATGTTTCTTTTATCTTCTTTATGTCCGATCTCTGTTCCCGCCTCGCACTTGCGAGCTAACCGGGCCGGGTCGTGACAGTTTGTTCACTGATTTGGGTTAGGTTTGCTTGCGAACTCAAGTATTACCTTAGGGTTACTTGAGAACTCAAGTATTTCCTATCAACTTTCTCATCTTCAATATGCTGATGATATCTTATTGTTTGCTAAGGCATCTAGAAGTAATGCTATAAAACTCAATCAGATTTTATCTGATTATTGTACCTGGACAGGACAGCATATAAATTTTAAGAAATCCATGATTCTCTATGGGAAGGTGGTATCAAGAAAGAGGAGAAGAAGATTGAATAAACTTTTGGGCTTCTCTCAAGTTGATGAAATAACCTATTTGGGTGTTAAAATGGGTTTAAGAAGAATGAAGGCTGATTTTCAATATATTTTGGATAAAGCAATGGTGAGGTTAAACACGTGGAGCTCTCGTTCATTGTCTCTAGCACGAAGAATATTGCTTACTAAAACGGCTTTTGCTTCTATTCTATCTTTTTTGATGTCTCATTCATTGATTCCTAAAAGTATTTTAGATGAAATTGACAAAGTGTGCAGAATTTTTTTGTGGCATAAGGAGCAAGGTAGAGAAGGAATGCATTACATCTCATGGAATATTGGAGGTTTTGGTGTTCAAGGTGCTGTAGAAAGACAGGATCCTTTAAGGGCTCGTATTGCGTGGAAATTCTTACAAAATGGAAACTCACTTTTTAGCAGAGTTTTAAAGTCTAAATATGGTGCTGAAGTTTGGGATGAAGAGCTAAAGAGAAATTCTTCCCCTTCATGGAGAATTATCAGAGATGGAGCTTATTTCTTAAAACCGATAGTAAGGTGTAATGTGTCTTCAGGTATTCATATTGATATTATAAAAGATATATGGTTATTGGATATAAGTCTTGAGAAATGGCCAGCTACTTGTAACTTTATTGATCTTCAAGATAAAAAGGTTTCAATACTTCTGGATGGTGACAAAAATTGGGATGTGATGCTTTAAAAACTAACTTTTCAAAAGATATGATTATTCTTATACTGACTACTACTATATTTGTTGAAAAAGAAGAAGACGAGCTGGAATTAATCAACACAAACTCAGGCAAATCTATTACAGCTTTGGCATATGAAGCTAGTTCTCCTTATCAGTAAAATAATTTAATTGATGTGAATTGGATGAGGAAGCAGAAAATTCCTAATAGGGAATATTTATTTTGGTGGAGATTAATCAATAATGCTTTGCCTACTAATTTTTGGTTGAATAAGAGGAAGCTGCAGCAAAATATTAACAGTCCAAGAGGATGTGATGCAATAGAAGATTCAGAGCATATTTCAATTCATTGTTCTAAATTATCTGAAGTTTTGGATATGTTGGCGTGCTGGGGGATTTATTTACCGAAATTCAACAATTTACAGCAATGTTGTGAAAATTTGAAAGGAATAGAATTTAAGTCGAGCATTACTAGAATTTACATTGCTGTTGTCTTTCAAAATTGGAAATCCAGGAATCATATTAAGCACGATAAAGTTACTTTTGTTTCTTCGATTATTGCAGCTTAAATTCTTTCATCATATTCGTCCTTTCACTTGTTTCCAATCGAAAAGAGCTGGGATATCAATCAGCAAGAGCTGTCGAATGCTTGGTGTCCCCCGCCCAAAGATTGAATCAAGCTTAATGTTGATGCTTCTTTGATGAGATTCAACATTGCGGGAATAGCTGGTGTATTGAGGGATTCTCAAGGCATATTTCTTTGTGCTTATGGGAAGCAAATAGTTCAATGGGATATTGCATACTTGGAATTGGTATCTATTCTTAGCTTCAAAAATTTTTTAAAGGATTGGATGAGGGCCAATATTGGTATTATCATTGAAGGAGATAATGTGAATATTATAAAGTTGCTTCAAAATTCAATGAAGATATCTCCGCATATGAAGAATAAAAAACAAAGTTTGGATCTTACTTTTCTAGACTTGTTTAGAAATGTTATTTTTCATTTTGTTCCTAGAAAATGTAATAATATGGCTTATTTTTGTTCACACCATGCCATATTGAGAGATTTTTATTAGGATCTTTTTTTGGGTAGTGAACTTCCATCAAGTTTTTTTCAGTTGATTAGGAAGGATTGTGATAGGGCTTTTATTTCGTAGTTGGTTGTATCTTCTTTCCCTTTATCTTGATTAATGCAATTTGCAAATCTTCAAAAAAAAAAACTAAAAAATAGCACCTGTAAAGGAACTAATTTTCTTCTTCCTCCAAGATCTTCAAAAAACAGCAGCAACAACAACAACAACAAGCCTTTATCCCACTACGTGGGGTCGGCTACATGAATCCTTTTTCTCCATTGTGTCCTATTAAAGGTCAAATTCTCGTTTAAATCTAAAAAAAGAAAGGTCATTCCTAATATTTTCTAACCAAGTTTTTTTATGTCTGCCTCTACCTTTCTTAACATAAGTCAAATCTAATACCTCTACTCTCCTAAGCGGGTCATTGGAAGGCCGCCGTTTTATGTGACCAAACCACTAAGGCGACTCTCTCTAATCTTATCTTCTACTGGAGCTACTCCAACCTTTTCACGTATATGCTCATTTCGTATCATATCTCTAAGGGTAAAGCCACTCATCCACCTGAGCATCCTCATCTATGCCACACTTAACTTAGTATTATGTTTCTCTTTTAATGGCCAACATTCAGCACCATAAAGCATTGCAAGCCTCACTACCATCTTATAGAATTTTTCCTTAAGTTTGAGGGGTACTTTTCTATCACACAACAAGCCCGATGCATTTCTCCACTTCAACCATCCAACTTGAATTCTGTTGATAATATCTCCATCTATTTCACCATCATTCTGAACAATAAATCCAAGATATCTAAAACGCGTACTCTTATTAATGACTTGATCGCCCAAAGTCACAATCCCCTCACTAGGTCTATTACTACTAAAATTACACTCCATATATTCCGTTTTAGATCTACTCAAGCGAAAACCTTTAGTCTCTAATGTTAACCTCCATAATTCAAGTTTACTTTCAACTCCCTCTCTAGTCTTATCAACAAGAAAAATATCATCAGCAAAAAGCATACACCAAGGTACATCCTCTTGCAAATGTCTAGAGAGAACATCCATGACTAAAGCAAAAAGATAAGGGCTTAAGGCTAATCCTTGATGTAACCCAACCGAAATAAGGAAATACTTGGTCAAACCACC
>NW_021319382.1:1327040-1632586 GCF_001605985.2 Dendrobium catenatum
CCACCTTGTGTTTGAACACATGTAATAGCTCCTGCATACATATCTTTAATGATTTGAATATAAGCATTATTGACTCCTTTCTTTTTAAGAACTCTCCATAGCACTTCTCTTGGAACTTTATCATATGCTTTTTCTAAATCAATAAATATCATATGTAGATCCTCCTTATTTTCTCTATATTTCTCCATCAAACCTCTTAATAAATGTATGGCTTCCATAGTCGACCTACCCGGCATGAATCCAAATTGATTTTGAGAAACATTAGTATCACGCCGCAACCTATGCTCCATAACTCGCTCCCATAGTTTTAAAGTATGACACATTAACTTAATACCTCTATAATTCGCACAATCTTGTGCATCACCTTTATTCTTAAAAATAGGAATTAACATACTCATTCTCCACTCATCTGGCATCTTTTTAGTCTTCAAAATAGTATTAAAAAGTTTAGTAAGCCATGAAATTCCTTCATCTCCTAAGCATTTCCACACCTCTATTGGGATATCATCAGGTCCAACAGCTTTTCCACCCTTCATTTTCTTTAAAGCCTCTGTAACTTCAGTTTTACTAATACGCCGATAAAAACATAAATCTTTATTTTCATTTAGGGTGCTAAGGTCACTATAGTCAATCTTATTTTCACAGTCTTTATTAAAAAGTTTAGCAAAATATCTCATCCATCTTTGTTGAATATCATCTTCTAAGAAAAGTATTTTTTGATCTTCATCTTTAATACACTTCACTTGAACTAAATCCTTACTACTCCTATCTCTTTGTTTGGCTAACTTATACATATATCTTTCTCCCTCTTTAGTATCTAATCTATTATATAAATCACTAAAAGCTAATGTCTTTGCATCGCATATGGCTTTCTTAGCATCCTTACGAGCAACTTTATATATTTCCCAATTATCGGAATTTTTAAAATTAAACCAATTTTTATAACAAAGCTTCTTATTTTTAATTTTTTCTTGCACATTAGGATTCCACCACCAACTATTTTTACTATTAGGAGCTTTTCCCTTTGATACTCCAAGGACATCTTTTGCAATATTCTTAATATCACTAGCCACTTTTTCCTACATAATATTAGCATCCTCATGCACAGACAAAATCTTACGATCTAAAATCTTATCTCCAAAAATATTTTTGTTAATATTCTTTAAATGCCCCCATCTAATCCTAGAAAATTGTTTTACTTTATTTTTTATTTTATGCCCCTTTATCTTAAAGTCCAAAACTAATAATCGATGTTGGGTACATAAATTTTCACTCGGAATAACTTTACAATCTTTGCAATCTAAACGATTTAATTTTCTAATAAGAAAATAGTCAATCTGGGTTGTACTATATCCATTTTTATAAGTGATGAGATGCTCATTCCTTTTCTTAAATAAGGTATTAGCAATTGAAAAATCATAAGCTAAACAAAAATCCAATATGGTCTTGTCACCTTCATTTGTCGTTCCAAATCCATGACCACCATGAATGCTTCTAAAATCATCTACCTCTCTACCAACATGTCCATTTAAATCTCCTTCAATAAAAACTCTTTCTTCAAGAGGTATCTTTTGTATTAATTTTTCTAAGTCATTCCAAAAATTTAATTTATAACTCATATCCAAACCTATTTGAGGAGCATAAGCACTTATAATATTAACAATCTTATCATCAACAACAATCTTTAAAGCTATAATTCTATCTTCAATCATATTAATTTTTATAACATTATCCTTTAAACTCTTATCTATAATAACACCTACACCATTTCTAGTACGACTCCTACCTGAATACCAAAGTTTAAATCCTAAAATATCAATTTCCTTAGCCTTCTCTCCAACCCATTTAGTTTCCTGAATACACAAAATATTTAACTTCCTATGAATCATAATATCTATTAATTTCATTAATTTTCCTGTAAGGGAACCTATATTCAAAGTTCCTATCCTAATTTTAGTTTCATGGACTAGCTTCTTTGCCCACGTCCGTCCTTGATGTGGGAACCCTTGCCTATTTAACACTGCACCCGGGCGCCGGTGCAGCGGCCCTTGCACACTTTTCAATGTATTCAGGCCATACAGCGCGTCGCTTCCAGGGGACGCCCTAGCTTTAACACAATTTCTTAAAGGAAGATCTTGAAAAAACAGCACCAGAAAAAAATTATTTTGGAGTACTCCATCTTGACGAATCATTCCTTGTGCTTTACATTTTAAACTCCATAACATTTTACAATTTGACAGGACAAGGCAAAATTTACAAGAGACTAACCCAGGAAATATTACTCCTGAGGAACAAATCCCTGCATATTAGTTAACATCTTGGTCGTCGTCATTACAACAGAAATTTTATTCACCCTTTAAATGTCGAATATTCATCGAAGTAGATACACTCATTGCCTCAGAATCATCGGGGTTCAAAAGACACCCAAATAAGCATGAAAAACTAATGCCCACAACCTTCACACCCTAAAATGTTGTAGACAGCCAACGAGGTTTTGCTTGCTTTGTAATTGGCACTAACTGTAACATTAGTAATAGCAAAGGTGCTACCAAGAGAGGATGCCTACATTAAATCAGCAAATATAAAACCTAGAAGACTAAATGTGATTAAGGAGCAAAAAAGGCAAGCGATACCTGAGTGTAGATACAAGGTGAAGGGTAAGTCTCGGGATCCCTCGACACGGCATGGAGGGAAATGGACAAGAAATCGACCGAGTAACACTTGTCTCTGTCTGTATCACTCAGCCATATCACTCTTCTGTTTCCAGAAGCAAGATAGTGAATAATAAACCAATTAACTTCAAGTAAACAAAAAGAATTAGATAGGTTGGGAAATGACCTGTTAGAGATGTAGAGCGTGCCGGGTGATTCTGGCGAAAGGCGACCAAGGGCAATGGTGATCCCGGGTTGTACGTGCATGAGCTCCTCGCCTCCGACAGAGTCGAATCGGGGCTGGCCGATTCCTTCGCCTATCCGGTCTGTGAAATGCCTAATCCCTACAATCATCGCGCTTTGCTTGTCTACTTCCCGTCTCACACTGAAGATTTTCGCTCTTTGCCACTCCCTCTACTTAAAAAGCCCGTATTCTCACTCCAATTAAAGAACTGAGGCATTTAGCAACTATTAAAGAGGTTCCTAAAAAAGATCAACTATTGGTGGGGCATCCCCCTTATTTAAATGATGCAATCAATGCTATAATGAAATTGCTGAGAAGCCCGCAAGAAGCAAGGGGCTATCAATCAGATTTGGTTCTGAATGTAGGGTGCTATTGCAGTTATTTGGCTGCCTTTGTGTGGATCATTCAAGGATGCTAGTTTGGTACTTCCTAGATGTTTTATTGTTGGCTTGATAGTGGGATCCCATCCCATCAAAGCTAATGGATGGTAGTGTTTTGTTCTTTGAAGTTCAAGTCTTATGTGTAGTAGTAGATTTGAAGAGAGTGGATATTTCAGGTACATGAGCAATAAAATTGAGAAGTTTCTATGTTTTCAAATGGCTGAAGAATTAGATTTTTAGGTTATTGTAATCTTTATGAATAATTGTTGTTCTTCTTTGAGCAAGGTTTTATCTATTAAGGGGAAGCCCAGTTTAACAAGCATTGAGCTCTATCTCTTAAGGGCTATTGAAGACTTATCTAGGATAAGTGATAAAGTGGTTGTGTTGGTTAGAATGTTGACTTCGATGAGGAGTATCAATATATGTGGTCCTAATAGGGAAGAAGTGGCAATATGGCTGCTAGGATTGGATGGTTTCAACTTATTTTTTAATTTGCATTATGAAATTAGAGTAAGAGAATTTGGGAATCTTCCTAGTTTTCACTTTTCACATAACTGAAAACTCTGAGATACTAGCCAACATATTTGGTTGTTTAAAATTTGGTGTTCCCAACATCTAAATTGGTTCAAAGTGATGAGTAGTGGATCTTATTTCAATTATGATATTTTCATTTTTGCTAATACTTTTTTATGCTTAGTTTGCTCTTCAATAATGTATCATTTCCCAATGTTAAGATAGGAAAGCCTTTTAGCTTTATGTATTTTTTAGTTTGTAATAGTTTTTTCCTTATCTTAATGCAATTTACATTTCTTCAAAAAATAATAATAATATTAGAAACTTGCGAAGGCAAGTGAATTTTTTTAATTGGATTTATTTTTTTTTTATGTCTTTTCAGTCATGTCGATCTGACCCAACTCATATTTTTATACATTTTTAAAGAGGGGTTAGGGTTGGTGCTCCATTTTAAGAAAAAACCTATGAAATCTCCCAAATTCAAATATTTAGGAATTCTGATACTTTTTAGAAAGAAAAAAAATGAGGTCCAACATTTCTATATTCGTAGAGATGGAATGCAAATGACATGAAGGATGAAAGGGGGTTTGGAAACATTCAGTAATCGTAAGTTAATTTGGCTAGAACTGCTGAGTGTTTCAACTTATCAGTAAAATTCTACATCATCCCAAGTTATTTTAAGGGTTTCCAAAGCTTTTATAAATTTATAGAGTTCTAAAACAAAGATGTGTAGAAAAAGGTACATTAATGCTCAGTACAAGTGTATACAAGTGCGTAGAAAAAGTAAAATAACACTATGCTTTTGCTACTGCACTTTCTTTGTGGAAGCGTGTTTATCGTACGCTTTCCCGGCTCCTTCTATGTGCTTTTGTTTCTCTTAGGCTACGCTTTTTGGGTGCTTTTGTTGAGCTTTTGATATTTCACTACACCTTCATTATGATTTAAATATATTTTCACTGCACTTTTTAACTAAGAAATGTGCATAGCAAAATTGCAGTAAAAGCACAGCAAAATGCATCAAAAGTGTAGTGAGAGCGCAGTAAGAGCCCACTAAAACTCAGTGAAAGCCCACTGAAAGCGCAGCAAAATCAGTCATTTTTAATAAAATTTACCTTAATTTTTTATTAATAAAGAAAATTTTCTAGAAAATTATTATAACATATTTCAATAATCGTGCTTTCATTGCACTTTCTGGGTGCTTGCAATACTCTTTTAAGTGCACTTTCACTGCACTTTACTTCGTATTACATACTGCTCTTTTGATGTGGTTTTGTTGTGCTTTTTCAACCATTTTGTTAACTTTCATTGTGCTTTTGTTGCATTTTGGTTGTGTTGTCACTACACTTTACTTCATATTACATGTTGTCTATAAAGATGAGAAAGAAGCATATGATGCTTATTATCGTTATGGCATAATACTGGCTTTAGTGTATGCAAGGATCATAACAATTACTGGCCAAATTCTATTAAGATTAAATCTACAGACTTTGTATGTTCAAAAGTTGGTTTCAAAAAGAGATTTGAATTGAATTCCTATGTGAAGTATCAAAAATCAGAGACAAGAATAGGTTTTCCATCTTTAGTTTGGTTTGTGATTAATAAAGTAGGAAATTGGAATATGAAAAATTTTATTGAATCACACAATCATGATATATCTAGGCCAGAAGATTTACACCTCCAGAGATCATGTAGGAATATTGATGATGAGAAAGCTTCAGTTCTAAAATCAAAGATAAAAGTCGGGATAAGAACGTTGTTTCATTTTCCTACCTTGTAGAGGAATTTAAAGGTATTGAGAATGATGGATTCTCTAAGAGGGATGCATATAACTTTATTCAGAAGAAGAAAAGAGTAAAGATTGAATTTAGAGACATGAATTCTTTGATTCAATTATTTAAAGATCATCAAGTGGATGACATCATGTTTGTAAGGGATGTCTAAATTAATGAATTTGATATATTATTAAAATTTTCAGGTTGAATGGATGGGTAGGATAGATTATGACTATTCTGAAAATATTATGATTTTTTATATTTACTATAGACTAAATAAATACATTTAGTTTATGCAAAATTTGTCGGTGCTAATAATTATTAACAAAACATTTTGCTAGAGATGGCCTTTTTAGTCAAAGAAAAAATTGAATCATTTATATGATTGTTTAGAATATTTTTATGAATAATGGATGATAAACATCTAATGACTATATTTATTAATCATGACTAAGCAATGACTAGGGCCATAGAAGTTTTATTACCTTACACTCATCATAGACTATACCAATGACACATCTCCAAAAAAGATCCATCAAAAGTTGAAAGCTTCAATAACAATAACAAAATTAGAGGATTCTTCTATAAGTGTTTGAGCAAGTGTGACTCTACTGAGGAATTTGAAAAAACATGGGCTGAAATGATTATGGAAGGGAACCTCCATAATTATGATTGGTTGGAGGATCTTTATAGGATAAGGAATAAGTGATCAATAACATTCAACGAGGACTATTTCAATATGGGTATTATATCCATGCAGTATAGCTAGTATACTAATAATGTGTGTCATGACATTTTAAAGCCAACAAGTTCTATAACTAATTATTTTCTAGACTTAGAAAAGGTGATGATGACTTGGTGCTGGAATGAATAGGATGAGTACTTCAAATACAGTCAGTCAAAAATAGTTCATGTAATAAAAAGCCGCTCAATATTAAAATAAGCTACTATATTTCACTTAAAAAAACTATATTTATTTTTTGAGGAATAATTTTGACTAAGTGTGGGTGAAATGAGTATAGACCTCGTCTTAAGTGATTCTTTGAAGTTTTTAGTCAAGTACATAAAGAATAAGGACCAATATATCCCTTAGGTTGTTGATTTTGATGACACAAAAGGTATCATTTAATGCATTTATATGAAGTTTGAGATGATAGGTTTGTTATCCTCTCACTACATGAGAGTTTTAAGGGAGCTGGATATGTGAAAATCCTTGAGAAGTACCTAATGTTGTGATGGTTAGCAAGAGCTCAAAAATATATATATTTAGATCACAATGGCATAGATATATAAAACAATAATTCTTAAGTAGGAAGTGGATTCATATTCAAAAATCATCTTATAGTAGATTTACATATCAAATTAGTACACGAGCGCGAGGAAATGAGGAGGCTGAGTAGTACATTTTGGCTGCAATAAAGGATATGGCTATAAATATAGACTTCATTCTTGATGGCAAGATAGAAAATGATAAGTTTGTTAGAAATAAATAAGGTGGTAGTGCAAATTGAAAGATCTACTAAAGCGTAGGCCTAAAGGCATATCTAATACAAGATTGAATGGCAATCAAGAAAAGAAGAAGAAGCTTAAGAATAAGATTTAACATCCTCACAATTTTCTTTACATTATATTTTATGCGATAATATATGTTTTATTAAGTCTAATTTTTTCAACAGAGAAACATTGCATCACTGAAAAAATAACATAAATTGATAATCCTTCAAAACAGATGAATTTATCTAGCATGCTTGAATACTTTGGTGAGTAATTCGTAATCGGGGCAATAACCATATAGCTAGGGCCTGAGTACATGAGCATGAGGATTGATATTATTTCTTCAGCTAATTATATTAAAATTTAATTGTAATAATTAATTATTATTTATTAAATAAAAAATAAACTTGTATTAAACTCAGTATTTCTATTAAATTTAGAATAATAAAATTAGATTTAATTTTTAATTCAATTCATGCTAGTAATATTTTTATAATATATATTCATTTAGTTCATGCTAGAATTTTTTTAACAATATACTTTTGATTAATGTATAAAATATTAACACTAGTAAAGAAGTGAAAGCATAGTAAAAGCATAATAAAAGTGCAGTTAAAGCTTAGTTAAAGCATAGTTAATCTATACTATCATTGAACTACATTTTTATTGTGCTTTTACTATGCTTTTGATGCACTTCAACTACACTTTTGCTCCTTTTTTATGCACTTTATTTCAACTAAGTGCGCTTTGGCTGTGCTATAGTGAAAAGGCTGTAAAATTAATTAACTGTGCTTTGGTTGCTTTATAGTGAAAACACAATTAATATAAATTAAAGTAATTTTCTAAAAAAATTTCCTTAATTTTAAAAAATTAAGGAATATTTTATAAAAAATTAATTAACTGCAATTTTTGTGATTTAGCTACACTTTTGTTGTAATTTAATAGTAACTATTAAATATAATTTAATTTTATTTAGAGGAAAAGCTTAGCAAAAGTTTAGTGAAAGCCCAATTAATTGTAGTTCTATCATTGAATTACGCTTTTGATGCACTTTCAATGTGCTTTTACTATGCTTATCTGGTGCTTTCAATGCGCTTATGTTATGCTTTTGATACGCTTTTGCAATGAAATTCCATCAAGAGTGTGGTAAAAATGCCTTTAATGACCACCTTAAGTGCAGTTAATATAAATTATAATAGTTCTTGGATGTGCTTTAGGTTGCTCTTTCACTGTGCTTTTACTACACATTAATTGCTCTTTTGTTGCACTTTCACTGTGCTTTTGCAAGTAGATATAATTTTATTAAAGAAGAAATCAATCAATACAAAATAGAATGAATAATTGATTCATCATAATAAAAGAATTCAAAATGTACAAAATTTATCAAGGAATATCAAGTATATACAATATTATTTACTATTTATTTCTTAGTTGAAAGGAAGAGAGCGTAAGCAAATTTGTCCTTAAATTTTAGCATTTCATCTTGCCAATTTTTCTATTCTACCCAATCCACTTTCCTTTTGAAAATAACTTTTTCCATATATTTGTAGAGGAACATTCTGCAATCAACACTATTCGTCTAGCTTGGAACTCCATGAACAGATTGTGTTTTTCATTTTGTTATATTTGAATCAAAGGACCCTTTCCTATCCTCATATATGTTTTTTATTTGAACAAAGTAAAGAACAAAAATTACTTCACTAGCCACATCGAGAAAAGAATTAAACATACTATAATGTTTTAACTTATGCCTGTTTGAAGAATTTTCTTCTGTTGTAGATTGGGAAAGGAATCATAAAATTTCCCAACTTTTTCCTTAAACCTACCTACAAGAAAGTTCCAGTGCTTATTGTGGAGGATGGGTTGAATTAGAAGATTACTTTCCTTCACCGAACCCTTATTAATATGTTGGAAGTATAATTAAGCAGAGTGATGGTATTCTTTGTATACATGTAAGAAGTCAATAAGGATAATGCTAACATATGAGAAAATAATATTATATATAATATTAATACTAATAATGTGCATCAGAGAGATGTATAAGAAGGGTTGTAATAAGTCAGTTCTAAGCTTAGTCTTTTCAGAGAACAACAAAGCAAAAACATCCACATGGTTGCTATATAAGAATTTATTAATAATTAATTTATCAAGATCAGCTTTCCATATCACAATGTTACTATTGACCTCATTTTTATACAAGGTTATTAGAACCAACCCAAATATTTACCCATTGATCTAATGGTTGACAAGCATTTAGTTGTCAATTATCCAGAGCATCAGTTCAATCTCAACAAAGGTGGATGAGATATTTTGCTAAACCTTTTAATGAAGAATGTGAAAATATGATTGGCTGTAGTGATCTTAACACCCTAAATGAAAATAAAGATTTCTATTTTTATTAGCGTATTAGTAAAATCAAAGATAGAAAGGCTTTAAAGAAAATGAAGGGTGAAAAAGTTGTTGGACCTGATGATGTTCTAATAGAGGAGTGGAAATGCTTAGGAGATGAAGGAATTTCTTGGATTAATAAACTCTTTAATATTGTTTTGAAGACTAAAAAGATGCCAGATGAGCGGAGAATGAGTGTGTTAATTCCTATTTTTAAGAATAAAGGTGATGCACATGTATGTGCCAATTATAGAGGAATTAAGTTAATGTTGTTGAAACTTGATTAGGTTGTTAAACCTAAACTAATGTCCCAAGGCTAACCAAGAGGGGGGTGAATTGGTAATTTTAAAAATTTCTCTGGGATTTAAAATTTGAAAGTTGTTGATTCTCGAAGAAAGTTAATTAAAGTTTCAAATAACTTTTCAACCACAAAAAAAACTTACAGTAAATAAATGTGGAAATTTAAAAGATACAAAAATGTATAGTGGTTCAGTCAAACACGACCTGCATCCACTCCCTGAAGACACCATCTTCAGGTATTATATTTTTACCAAAGTGTCTCTCCTTCTGCCTCCACAGCAAGGTGGAGAAATCTTTATAAAACCTCTCTTACACCAATTCCTGGTGCGGTAGAGACCCGTCGTCCTTTCACACTCTCCAAGTGTTGGCAGAGAATCATCATCCTTTCACACTCTCTAAGTGTCAGCAGAGAACCTTCATTCTTTTACACTCTCCAAGTGCCGGTAGAGAACCATCATTCTTTCACACTCTCTAAGTGTCAGCAAAGAACCGTCATCCTTTTCACACGCCCTCCATGTGTCGACAAAGAACTGTCATCCTTTCACACTCTCTAAGTGTTAACAAAGAACTGTCATCCTTTCACACCCTCTAAGTGTTAGGAAAGAACCGGATCTTCTTCAAAGATTTTCTCCCGAATAATCTAGAAAGATAAGAGGAAGAGTGAGAACAAAAATCACACAGAGATCCTTAACTTTGAGTAACTTTGTGAACCCTTCACACTCTATTTGCAAGAAATCTCTCTCAAACACTCTCTCACACTCTCTCTTTCAATTGCCCTTTAAAAATCATGAAGACAAGACTTTTCATGTCAGTTTTAGTGGACCTTTTATACTAAAGACACAAAAAATTATCCAGAAAACTAAAATTTTTAATTTTGAACATACACAATCGTACAGTACAATCGGAGTTCGTACGTACGAACAATTCAAAAATTATTGCGTACGAACATGTTGTGAAACAGTACGAATCAGTTCATATATGATCATCATCCAGTATAAAACTAGTTCATCTAGTATGAATAGTTAGAAAAGTTTCATATTCATCGGGATGAAAAGGGACCTCATAATTTCATATTCTGGAAGGCATGTACGAATGGTGATCATATAGTATGATCCATACTTAGAATAAATATTTTTTGGTCGAACAGGGACTCGTCCATTGTGTACTCCAAAAGGCATGTAAGAATTGGGTTCGTACAGTACGATCCATACTTAAAAAAAATATTTTTGAGCAAACAGGGACCCGTCCATTTCATACTCTGGAAGACATGTACAAATTGGGTTCGTATAGTACGATCCATACTTAGAAAAAAATATTTTTGTGCGAAAAGGGACCCATCCATTTCTTACTCTGGAAGGCATGTATGAACTGGGTCCATACAGTACGATCCATAGTAAAATTTTTAGTTATGTTCGTTTGACTGCTCGTTAGAAAAATAATTGAACAAATCATTCCATACAAAGTTCATTCATACAATACAAATAGTTTAAAAATGGTGAATTTAAGCTCTCCCCCGATGTGTGTGTACTCAATTACAATCACACTCTCTCAGGCCCAAGAAAAATAAAAAATATAGACGTCAATTACAATAAATTCTAAATTGATCTTGATTTTATGTCTTCAACAATTCAGAGTATGATTTCCCTGAAATGTTTGTACACACAAGAGCAATACAATTCTACCAAAATATATTAGGAGAAATAATAATCAAAGTAATAATATTTAGAATCATCAAATGCATACAAGTTGCAAGAATATGACTAAACAAGAATTAAATAGCAACTAACTCAATAATATCCCCCTTTTTTATGATCCCAAAATAATTATTATTTGAATAAAATTAAATACCTTAAATTTCTCCTTAACTCCCCCTAAATGAATAAACTGTGAATATAAGGGAATTTCTTTAAAAACAAATCATTTTTTTTAATTTTTCATAAATGACAATGACAAAACATAAAAGAATAAATAACCAAAAAATAATCAAACACAGATAATATTTCTCTCCCTTTTGACAACAACAAAAAAAGGAAGAAGGGAATTTTGAAATGAAAGAAGTCATAAAACCTTTAATAATTGATCTTGAAAGAGATTGAACAGTCTGATGATAGAATTGTGGTTAAACTCAATCCAGTTTTGGAAGCTAAGAATTCAGATGTGCTAAAACATTCGGTCGTGATCAAAGTCCTAGGAAGCAATGTGCCTTTCTCTGTCTGCAGCATTGAATTGAGAAGGCAATAGAATAAGTTCGGTGGATTCCATATGACTTCAATTGGCATGAATTGGATTGTCTGCTTCTTCAAGACAAATGAGGCTGTGGAAGAAGTTTTGAATGGGGGGCCATGGTATGTAAATGGATACATTGTCCGTATGGATAGGTGGTCTCCAGCCTTTGATCCGTATTCGTTTAAAGGGATTTCAGCTCTTGTTTGGATCAGACTCTCATGCTTGCCTCTGTATTGCTGGGACGAGGATAATCATGTGAGAATTGCCTCTCGTTTTGGCACACCTATGTATCTTGATGGAAATACTTTTAGGTGGGGAAAAAGAGAATACGCCCACATCTGTGTTAAGATCGACCTAGAGAAAAAACTTCCTAATGGAGTTTGGATTGATGGTCTTGCTGGTAGATTCTTCCAACTGGTGGAGTACGAGAAGATTAATTTGCTTTGCTATCAATGTGGTCGAGCGGGACATGGTGTGATTGAATGTCCTGAGAAGGTGGTTCTAGGTATCAAAGATCAGATGCTGGAAAAAATTGAAGTTGTAACAGGGAATGCGGAGAATGCTGAAGGTGATGCCAAGCCTTATGTGAATAATTCTGAATATGGGCCTTGGATACATGTCAAGTTTAAGAACAGACGTGTATATAGAGGAGGAGCAGTTAATAAAAGTAAAATCTATAAAAATGTGAACCGGCCTATAAACAGGGGAAGTATGAATCAGGAGAATGTTATGCAAGAGCAAACTATAAGTGGGAAGGAGATTGCTGATAACATGGAGAAATTAGTTTCGTGTCCAGAGATTAATCCAGATAAAGGAACAGCTGCTGAAAATAGTAGACCAGATATTTGTTTGAACAACTCATTTGCCGTTTTGAATGAAGATAGTGATGTAGACTATTTGGGGAAGCCTGAAGAGTCTGTTAAACAGCTGGACAAGGATAAGGAAGTTCAGAATGTTGATGCTGTGAATTATGCTAATTCCTATCTTAGTGGTTCTGCTAGAGTTAGACTTGCTAAGGAGTTGAAATCTTTGGGGACGTGTGATCCTGAGTATAAGAAGAAGAAAAGAGATGGAAGGATGACTTCCTTAATTGGGGTGAGTTCCCCTACACTTGCTTAATGTCTTCACTTTTATTTTGGAATTGCAGAGGGGCTAGGAAGAAAGAGTCTGCTCTATATTTGAAAGAAGCGGTAAGAGATCATGATATTTTCTTCATTGGGCTAATGGAGACTAAGATGACAAGTATTAGTATGAAGGATAATGATGGCCTTATTGTGACGGATTGGGAGTATTTTCATTTTCCTGCTGTTGGCCTTTCAGGTGGGATCTTAGTGCCTTGGAATATGAAGGTTGGGAATTTTGTGGTCAGAGAGACTTCTTCTCAGATGATCACCGGAGATCTCTCTATCCCTCAATTGGGGATGTGGAGGATTGGTACTGTTTATGGTAGTAGATGCTGCAAGGAGAGGGAGAGTCTTTAGAGCTTGTTGGGAAGCTGTATGGAGAGTTCTACTTCTATCATTGGTGGGGATTTCAATTGTGTGTTAAGCAAAGAGGAGAAGAGAGGTGGAAAAAGGTTCCTTTTTTTCTAAAGGATCTAGAGATATGAAGTGTTTTATGACTAATTTTGATTTTCATGATGTGGGAAGTATTAGACCAAGGCTCACTTGGTGCAATAATAAGGAAGGAGCATCCAGGATATGGGAAAAGCTGGATAGGTGTCTTCTGAATTCAGCTACTCTCCAATTGCTTCCTTCGACTGCTATTAGACATCTAGCAAGGGTGGCTTCGAATCATAGTCCTATTGCCTTCAAGTTGGATGACAAGGTGCGTATAAAATTGAGAACCATTAGATTTGAGGATACTTGGAGGTCTTATCCTGCAGCTAAAAGCATTGTTTATCATTCTTAGATGAAGAATGATTTTGGAGATAAAGGTATGGTTCTTCAAAGGAAGATTAATAGAACTTTAAAAGCTCTATTTTTCTGGAGTAAAAACAAATGTAAAGACTTGAATGAGTTAATGGAAAGGCTGAAAAAGGATATTATGGAGCTTCAGCATAAGGAAGCCATGGGAGTTAATTGGTCAGCTCATGATCTTCTTTTACTTAGAAGTAAAACCATGATCTTAATGTAACCTTGAAAAGGTTATCCACTTGGTGGAACCAAAGGGCTAAAGCTAAATGGCATGAGGAAGGTGACACTAACTCAAAAATGTTTCACAATTTTACTACGGCTAGAAGGAATGGCAATAGAGTGAATCAAATCAAAGATACACATAATGTGGTGTAAGTAGAAGATGAGGAGATTGAAAAGGTCTTCATTCAACACTTTGAAGCAAAGTGGAAATTTAGAAATTGTGAATTAACAGGTTGGCCTGAAACTTTGGCACATCAGAAGCTGATTCCTGAGGAAATCACGGCCCTTAGCACTGATTTTTCGTTGATGGAGTTACAGCATTCAGTCTTCCAGCAAGGGAATAATCGATCTCCAGGTATGGATGGTCTCACTTCTTCTTTCTACAAGTATTATTTGGATATTGTGTGGAAAGATTTATGGAATGCTATCAATAGCTTTTTTACATCTGGTTGTATGAGAAAGGATTGGAAGGATACTTTAATAGTGCTGATTGATAAGGTGAAAAATCCCTTGCTTCCATCCAACTATTGTCCTATAAGCCTTTGTCTGACTAATTACAAGATTGTAGCTACAATGCTTGTGAACAGTTTGAAGACTTGTATTCCCAAGTTGATTACTGAAGAGCAAATGGCTTTTATCCCAGGGAGATCGATTTCAGAACATTGCCTTTTGGCTCAGGAGATTTTTCACATGTTCAAAGTTTCCAAAAATAGAAAGGGGCTGATGGCTTTGAAGTTGGATATGGAGCAAGCATACGATAGCATGGGGTGGCCAACTCTTGATCATGTTCTTAAATGGTATGGCTTCCCTTCTATATATGCTAACCTTATTATGGAATGTATTGTTGATGTGAGATTTTCCATTATTATTAATGGGAAGAATTCCAAGTGGATCATTGCTCATAGTGGTTTCCGTCAAGGGTGTCCACTATCCCCTTATCTTTACATCATGTGCTCTCAATTGATGTCTAATTCCATAGAACAAAGGGGTCAAAATATTGGCATCCAAATCTCCCCTAGAGGACCAAGGATCACTCACCTTTTGTATGCTGATGATGTGCTTATCTTCTCACATGTTTCCAAGGAAATAGCAAAGGAGGTGAAGGGTATTGTTGAAGACTTTTGCAATTGGACAGGGCAGAGGATCAATGTCAATAAATCTCATATTATATTCGGCCATGGTGTTAGCAATCCTAGGAGAAATAAGATTGCTAAAGTTTTTGGCTTCAAAGTAGTCAAGGAAATGAATTATCTTGGGATAAAGATATCTCTTAACAGGTTGAAGGCTGATGACCTTCAGGATCTTTTAACCAGTGTTATGGATAGGCTTAATGCTTGGGGTAAGAAGTTTCTTTCCATGGGTGGTAAGATTACTCTTATCACTAGTTCTCTTTTTTCTATGCCTAATTTTCTAGTTACACATTCTTTGATCCCAAAGAGAGTGTTGGTTACATTGGAAAAGCTTTGTAGAGATTTCATTTGGCATAAACCAGATGGCAGCCATAGTATTCACTATGTTGCTTGGGATGATCTTTGCAAGACGAGAAGTATGGGAGGGCTGGGTTTGCAGTCTCCTGTGATGAAAGCTGGGTCGTTGAGATCAAATTTGGCATGGAATTTTTTACAAAAGCCTGATACCCTTTTTCACATAACAATGAAAGCCAAATATGGGAAGAATTTTATGAATGGTACTCATAATAAGATCACTTCTAAGGCTTGGCAGATTATATTAGATGGTGAAAGACACCTCAAAAATATTACCAGATGGAAAGTAGGCAATGGTGAGGAGATAAATGTATTGAATGATTTCTGGATTTTAGACAGATGTTTAAAACAATGGCCAACCTTTGTTGATTGTGTTGCTTTGGAGGGAACCTGTGTTCAGCAGCTTATTCTGGAGTATGGTCATTGGAATTTTCCCTTGCTTCAGGAGGTTTTTCATCCAGAACTTATTATGTTGATAAATCAAATTCAGTTTGATTCCAGCAGGGAAGATCGGTTGGAAATGCAGAAATTTTGTTCTAAAAAGACTATTTTTGCCATGTCTTTTGATCATGTGATAAGATGTAGGTTCAACTTAAGAGATGATGATTACTGTAAGTGGCTAAATAAACTCATGCTCAACAAGAAGGTGGAGATGTTTTGGCAAAGACTTGGGAAATCTTCTATTCCTACGAACCTCTTCCTTAGGAACCATAAGATATCGGGGATTGATTCCTGTGCTAGAGGTTGTCAAATGGTGGGGAGCTATGAACATATTATAGTTCAATGCAAGTATTTGATTGAAATCATTATGCAGGTGATTGAATGGGGTATCTCCATTCCTGTCTTTCATTCCTTGGACAATTACTTAAAGGAACTTAGGAGAATATCAACAAGTAATCTGGGCATAGTGAAAATTTATTGCACCATCATTTACTTATCTTGGAAAAATAGAAATGATGTTAAGCACAGCAAAGCTGCACTTCCTTGCTATGTGGTTGCAGCAAATGCTCTCTCCATGGCTATTACCAAGACCTGTCCTTATCTTTCTAACTGGGGCACTAATCTCCTTAGGGAGTCTCAAAACACTTGGTGCCCTCCACCGAAAGACTGGATGAAAATTAACGTTGATGCTTCTTTAATTAGTTCAGGCCATGCTTGAATTGGTGGTGTATTCATGGATTACAAAGGCAGATTCATCCTTGCATTTAGGAAGAACATGGTTCATTGGGACATAACTCAGCTTGAGTTGGAAGCTATTCTCTCAGTGAAGGAATATGTTAGAAGCTGAATGGTTGAATATAAAGGGGTGATTGTGGAGAGTGATAACATCAATGTTATTACTTACATCCAAAATTCTTTAAAGCAAAATAAAGGGCTTATGGACATCAACTCGGTAAGAGATTCCTTCTTTTTGAATGATTTCAATAAAGTTGTTTTTCTTCATGCTTATAGAAATTGTAATAAGGTAGCCAACTTGTGTGCTACTTTGGCTTTAGAAAGTGGTTTTTACTTTGATAGTTTTTCTTTTGATGATATTCCTTCCTTGATGTCTAATTTAATCAAGGAGGAATGTCATTCTTATGATTTTTGTAATTAGTTCTTTTTTCTTCTTAATGCAATTTGCACTTCTTCAAAAAAAAACAGAAGAAGAGATTGAACTATAATTACAATAATAGGATTAATGTCCATTAGATAAAAATAAAGATTCAAAATATTTAAATTAAAATATAACATAGACAAAAAAATAGATTAAGGTCATGAAGCATTATAGACAATGAGATAAAGATAATTATTGCAAAAGTGATGAAATAAAGATTAGATAATTTCAATTTTCACTATAAAATATAATTAAAAATTAGATTTATTTGAATTTTAAGATTAAAAGGTAAAGGAAAGAGCATCTTGAATTGTCAATATTGCGCATCTTTTCAAATATTTTTGACACACTTTATGCATCTTTTTTAATTTTAGCTAATTTTGTTCCTCTTTTCTTTGCGAACCATTGCACATTCTTTTGATTTTTTGTACACATTATACATTTCCTTTTGAAACCCCCTTTTTTTGAAATGATCTTTCCAAAATCAATAATCTATTAACTCAATTTTCTCTAATTACAAAAATAATTATATTTTTTTTGAAAGAAATGCTGAATTTACATTTAAAAAACCAAAGAACTACAAATCAAACCAATCCTAAAGCATCACATTCCTCCTTCAAGCAATATAAGAAAGAAGGAGGAATCATAACATCATGAAGATCTTCCCATAAAAAAGATCTCACAAGAGCCAAATTAGCACAAATATCCGCTAATTTGTTCCCATTCCTAAAAGAATGGGAAAAATACAATTTGCTTAAACTCAAGTAAGAAAGCCAAATTCTCATCAATTTTTCTACTAACCTTCCAATCTTTGACCGATTTTTTTAGTATTTTGATGATATTTAAGTTGTCTCCTTCAATGATCACTCCTTGAGCCTCCAACATCCAACATTTGACCACATTCTTCAGATCGAGAACAGCCATTAACTCCAAATGTGAAATGTCCCAATGCAAGGAATTGTTGCCAAAAGCCATCAAAAACCTCCCCTTTTCATCTCTGACAACGCCACCTATACCTGCCAAGTGATTCCTTTTAAGAGCTGCATCTATATTTATTTTAATCCATCTGGGAGGAGGAGAATGCCAAGGAGAATTCAGCAAAAGCCGGTTAGCACCCTAGTTTTCCGGTTGGATATTAATAAAGTTGCTTCTCACGGCAAAAGAAATATCATTAGCAGCAATGTAGTTTTCTGAATCCTCACAATTAACATGAATAAACTTGCACCTGCTCTTCCAAACCAAAAAAACCGTATTACAAAAAATATTTCCCGAAAGCAGATTTTTCCGCACGTCATTTTGTTGGCTGTGTAAATAGTCTTCAAAGCAGTGAAATATAGGGATGTTAAAGCCCCAACAATTCAGTAAATCAATTACTTTCCTGATTTTGGAGCAATTCCCAACTAAGTGATTATTGTCTTCTTCTTCCCCACATCCTCTAGGACACCCAGAAAAATTACTTGACTTTCTTTTGACCAAAAAAGCGTTAGAAGGAATAGCATCATAACAAAGTCTCCACCAAAAAAGTTCAATTTTCGGCTTCAACTTTAATTTTTTAAACCACTTACAGTGAACAAACTCCTCCTTATGATTCAAAGTAGCTTCATATGCCAATGCTATAATCGATTTCCCAGAGAATTTATCATTTAAAACAACAGAATCAGAATTTCTATCAGTCCAGATAGGGATTTTAAGTATAAGATTTAATAGATGTTCACCAAAAGCAATCTTCAATTTGTCCGTATCCCAATGGCAATTGGAAATAAAAGATTTAAGAAGTAATTCAGAATTATCCTGAGTGTTGATAAATGTCAGCCAAGAAGCAAGACTTCTATCTAAAATCCAAGTGTCCTGCAGCCAGTTGATAGATTTACCGTTGGATACCTCCCATCTAACAATTTTTTTAAGGAAAAAAGCACCCATCGTTATAATTTTCCAAGTCGGAGAGCAGCATTGCTTCACTGTATCCGACCACATATCTCCACCATATTTAGCTTTGAGAATGAGATTCAATAGAGAATTAGGCTTGATTAAGAAATTCCAAGCAAACTTGGCACGTAATGGACCAACCATTAAGGTAGCTGAGAATAATCCTCTACCCCCCTCAATTTTTGGTTTGCATAATAGATCCCAAGAAGCATAGTGATGACCGGCTATACCATTATTTTTACTCCATAGAAACCCTCTACACATCTTGTCAAATTCTCTAAGAATACTCAAAGGAACCAGCGAAAGAGTACACAAAAATAGAGGAAGAGAAAGGAAAGCTGATTTAGCTAAAATCAGTTTACCCTCCAAAGGAATACACCTTTTACCCCATGTGTTCAATCTACTGGCTGCAGCTTCCAATAAAGGCTGAAAATCTGATGCCACCATTCTTCTTAGAGTCATTTTAATTCCAAGATAGTTAATCTCCATAACAACAGTGAATTTAAGTAGATTAACAATTTTACCTTGGGTTCTTCTCCTTGTATTCTTTCCAAAAAGAATCATAGATTTAGAAGAGTTAACCTTTTGCCCCGTCCAACTACAATAGTTAGAAATAATTTTCTTCAAATCTTTCACCACTTTCATCCTTGCCTCCGCAAAAATTAATATGTCATCCACATAAAGTAAGTGGGAAACTCTCGGAGCTGAAGCATAAATCGAAATTCCCCTTCCATTCCGTCTTAAAAATAAAGCGTCAGACAAAATTTGAGAACACAATATGAATAAAAATGGAGATAAAGGGCAACCTTGCCTAAATCCACATTTCCCTTCTGTCCAATTCGTCTTCTTACCATTAATCAAAATGCAATATTTGGGATCTAGCACACATTGTAATAAAAGCTCCATAAATCTATTAGGAAAATTAAAATGAATGAGAAGTTGCCTAAGTGTTTGCCATCCCATGCTATCATAAGCTTGCTCCATGTCAAGCTTAATTGCTAACATCCCTCTTCTAGATTTAAACCATCTGAATTTGTTAAAAATTTCTTGAGCAATCAGCACATGATCCGATAAAGAACAACCTCTAATAAAATCTGCTTGGTCCACCGTGATTATTTTAGGAATGACTCTTTCTAGTCTGTTTAGCAACATTTTGAAAGTTCGTTCGGGATGTTAAGCCCTATGAACTTAGTCCCAAGCTAACCAAGAGGGGGGGGGGTGAATTGGTATTTTAAAAAATTCTTAAGACAAAGAAATAAATTCTCAAACCAAATCACACCACAAAAAAAAAATGCGGAATTTAAAAGTGCGGAAGCAAAAATAAGAACACAAGATTTATAGTGGTTCGGTCGACTAGACCTACGTCCACTCCTTGGAGGCACCCTCCAAGTATTGCACTACCAAACGTGACTCTCCTTTATCCCCCACAGCTAGGCGGAGAAGCCCTTACAAGAAACTCCTTTTTGCCACCCCGGCAAGGCAGAGAACCTACCTCCTTTTGCTTCCTCCTGAAGCTGGCAGAGAACCACAACCAAAAGAAAAAAAGAATCCTTAATTTAGACTATCTGTTTTAAGCCGATCGTCCCGGACGATATAAATATTGGCCGGGCCGATGTGGGCAAAAACAGAGTTTCTAAGCCTCTCAAGTGTGTGTGTGAAGGGTTACTTAGCATCAGTCTTTTTGATTATTACAAGTAGACTCAAAAGATGAAAAATAAAATTACAGACTGACTCAACCCTAAACTTATGCGATCCTGGACTTGGCTTCCTCTTGATTGTCCGATCTTCGATTCCTGAAAAGTTAGAAGCAACAAGTAGTCCAAGAGAGATAGTGTTTGTCAATCATCAAAACATAAGCCATAAAAATAGTTTGCAACACATTTTTGCTATGATTTTATAGATGGACATACACAAGCTGATAGGACGGAAGTGAGTAGGCTCAAGAGGACTTTTTATTTTTGGGATCAAAACAGTCAAGGTCTCTTTCCAAGATCGATCCATTGCACCAAAAATTAGAAAATGATTAACTGCAAGACACACATCCTCATTAAAAATTTCCCAAAAATCTTTAAAGAAAGAGAAAGTAATCCCGTCCAATCCTGGAGAGATGCTTCTAGCAGAATTTTCCACAACCATCTGAAGATCCTCTTTAGTGAATTCAGCATCAAGCAAAGTTTTGTCAACATTACTAATGACATTAGAAGAGTTCGGCCACCCCTCCAATGAGCACTTTCTTTATTGCCATTTCAACTTGAAAAAATCTGAGAAAGTTTTTTGGATCAAATCAACATCTTCCGAAATAACACCATCCTTAGTCTTGATATGACTAATCCAATTGGTGTTCCTTCTAGCATTGGCAAAAGTATGTAAGAAAGACAAATTACAATCACCTTCATCCATCTATCTAGCTTTAGCCCCTTTGTCTCCACCATGTGTTGAGTCTTGCCAAGGTCACATTGAGTTCATTAATTTTAAACCTCAATAGCTGTCGAACTCAGTTCATGAAGATCATTAACAATCATGAAATTACTGAAATCCTTCAATCCTTGAGTTAAGCAGAACTTCTTACCTCCTCTTTTCTCATCTTGGGATAACACACAATTGAAATCTCCTCCCACTATCATAGGAAGATCATTAGAACAAGGCCTTTCAATATCAATCCAAAGTCTTCTTCTTTCTTGGGCATCAGTACTGCCATAAATGGAAGCAACAATCCAATTTCCTTTGCCGTGAACTTCTAGTTTACCCAAGATCATCTGAGACGTAGCTTCAATAACCAAAAAATTAGCTAAGTCATTTCTCCATAACACCATGATTCCACCCAATAAGCCAACCGAAGGAACAGCAAAAGAATTCCAATTTGTGCCCAGAAACTTCATCAGGTGACTATTATCCTGAGAGTTAATTTTTGTCTCCAATAAACTTATAAAGAACACTCTATAATCCTTGACCATCTCCTTGAGATATAGAGCATCCTCCACCTTTTTGGCTCCTCTACAATTCCAAAATAGCAACGAAGTCATTGCTTGGTAATGGGGTAAGGCCCCCCCACCTTTTTAGTTCTTCCACTTCCCACCTTTCTGTTATGAGGAATAACGTTACCATATCCAAGGGATCTAAGTTCTTTAAAAAGTTTAGACTTTTTCTCAGAAGATTGATTTCCTCCCACAGATGGGTTAATAACAGGTAAATCCCTGTTTTCATTCCTAGAGACTTCAGGTTGCTGAATTAAGCCATTATCAGATCTATATTAAAAAGAGAAATAAAAAATAACAAGACATCAAAATTGTAATAATAATATTTAAATTATGTATGCCTAGAAAGAACTTGGGATTGATAGTCTTAACTTGATCGAGTTATAAATTAACTTAAATTTTTAAAAAATTAGATTTCATAATGAAATTAATTTTTGTACTGTAGTTTTAATTTATAATACTTTTTAGATCAATTAAAACATGATTAATATATAGGCAAACTAACATTTCACACAATGAATAAAAGCAACTAATGAAAATAAGACATATTTTATTAATATCAATTTAAAGATGAAATACATTGAAGCACAATTGATATCAAATCATAACACAATGATAACAAAACATCAACACAAAAATTAAATAAAGATAAGTACATAAAGCATCAAAAACATCACTAAGATTAACATATCTCAAAAGGCTAGCAAAGACAACACACAAGAAGTACATCTAGAAATTTGAAGGGCCCTGATTTGGAGGATGTGTTTGGTTGTAGATTCGAACTATCCTTGAATGCAACCCATGTTGTGCTGGTGCTGTACATCCTACTGGTTAAGGTAAGTCTGAATTTGATCAAAACATTGATTAAAATGACTCTCTAATTGGTCAAAGTGCTAGATCATCTCCTAAAAGTCAGATCCCTGAGCAGGTGTAGGTGCTAGTGCTGGTGCTCCCCCTTCTCCCTTAGTATCCTCACTTATATTGTCATTTTTTCCAAAAAGTTCTCAAAATGAAGCATCGATGAAGTAGATTGGCATTTCAAGTTGAGGCTCTGTGTGAACAAGATTGTACTTCTTCTCTAAGATATAGGTCACTAGATATCCTAAAGCAATATTCTTCTTCCTCTTATGATATGCATGCCCAATTTTAGAAAGGCCATGAATATAATCAAGAGTATGTTGGGCTTCATCTATTGGTTATGTAGTCATGATAAGATAGGTAATAGTGGACAAAAGAGGAGTAATGTTAATGTGATCACCAACCTTATGAATTATCAAAGTTCTAAAGACATGCTGAATGATCCTTACATTTTGGTGTAAGGTATATACCCTATGCAAATGACCTACTTGAGCAACCCCTCTAAGAACTATTTATTCGTACCAGTCAATATCAGATTTAGAGGTCAATGTGTGTGCTCTAATTCCTTATATTCTTAAATGAAGAAAGATTCCCAAATGTTCCTTAGTGATTTTTACCTTTTTCTTTAGGACATAAGATCTTATCCTACTCTCATCAGAACTAAAAGACATATTTGTTAGAAAATAGTGAAAGGTTTCTTTATTATAGGCATGAATCAAAGTCGGGATGAAGGCAAATTGAGTTGTGACGAAAGAGGCATTACTTGAAAGTGAATGTCTTATTGGAGTAAGAGTCTAGAAGGAGTAATTTTAGCAGAGACAAACCTAAGAAAAGAATCTTCATTTGCTATAGATAAAACATTTTTGTCTCCACTCCTAGAAGGCGATCCCTTAGTGACTCTACCATGCTTGCTAGAACTGGACATTACTAAGAAGTGAATGATTGAAAGAGGCTATTGAAGTGAATGAAAATGAATTCTAAAACCTTCCTATTTAAATAAAAATGACTATTCGTACGTACGAAAAAAGGTTTCATATAATATAAAAGTGTGTGCTCTAATTTCTTGACTTTTTAAGTGAAGAAAGGTTCCCAAATCTTCCTTAGTGATTTCTACCTTTTTCTTTAGGACATAAGATCTTATCCTACTCTCATCAGAACTAAAAGACATATTTTCCAGAAAATAGTGAAAGGTTTCTTTGTTGTAGGCATGAATCAAAGTCAGGATGAAGACAAATTGAGTGGTGGCAAAAAGAGTCATTACTTGAAAGTGAATGTCTTCTTGGAGTAAGAGTCTAGAAGGAGTAATTTTAGTAGACACAACCCTAAGGAAAGAATCCTCATTTGCTCTAGATAGAAAGTTTTTATCTCCACTCCTAGAAGACGATCCCTTAGTGACTCTACCACGCTTGCTAAAACTGGCCATTACTAAGAAGTGAAGGATTAAAAAAGGATATTAAAGTGAATGAAAATGAATTTTAAGGCCTTCCTATTTAAAGAAAAATGACCATTCATACATACGAAAAAAGGTTTCGTACAGGATAGTTAGTTCGTACATACGAAATAAAATTTTAAGATTGTTTTAAAGACAGTTTGGTTTGTGCCCCATATCAAATGACATGTGTTTCATATATATAAAATATAATTTTGTATGTAAAATCATTTATAGTAACTGATTTTGCCCATATAACCATCTATGTGTGTACAAACGAAGTAATACAAATCATTCGGGATGATATAAATATCATACATTATGATATATATTGGAAAAAAAAATTTATGCATTCAGTCCAAAATAATGATTGACATGCTACAGAATTCATACAGGATGAAAAAATTTTGTAAAGTACAAATAGAACACTTAGAAAAATTCACACAATCATTCAAAAAATAAAAATTTCGATGTGAAAATATGTCTAAAACATACAAGATACATAAAAAGAAAAAATAAAAACATACACACAAAAATAAAACATTAATAATCGAAAAACATAAAAAAACAGAAAAACATATCAAGTTTGCAGAAGATTTTGTTTAAGCATTAATATCGATCACACCTAGCTTTGTTCTTAATGTGCTAAAAGTATCAAAAGTTAGTGGTTTTGTAAAAATGTTTGCAAGTTGATTTTCAATAGAAACATGGTTCAATTCAATTTCTCCTATGGATATATGATTCCTAATGAAATGATGCCTTATATCTATATATTTGGTTCTAGAATATTGAATAAGATTTTCTAAAGTGCAAATGGCACTAGTGTTATCACAATAAATTAGAATTATGCCTATTAAAAATTCTAAATCAATCAAATATTATTTCAACCAAAGAATTTGTGCCACACAACTTCCCAAGATAATGAATTTAGCTTCTGTAGTAGATAGGGCTACGTAATTCTATTTTCTACTGAGTATGAAACTAAAGAATTTCCTTATAAATTGACAAGTTCCAGATGTACTCTTTTGATTAACCCTTCAACTTGTAAAGTTCAAATCTGAATATTCAATTATTTTAAATGAAGACCTAAACTTAAGATATCAAATCCCTAAGTTTTGAGTTCCGAAGAGATATCTCAAAATCCTTTTTATTATTATCTAATGTGATTCTTTTGGATTTGATAGAAATCTAGCACACAAATAAAGAGTGAACTTAATATCGAGTCTGCTAGCAGTCAAGTAAAGCAATGATCTAATAATTACTCAAAATTTCTTTTGATCGACAGATTTTCCCTTAGGGTCCTTATCCAACTGAACTGAGAAACTCATAGGTGTACTAACAGGTTTAGCATTATCCATTTCATACTTTTTGAGGATGTCCTTAATATACTTGACTGACTAAGAAATGTTCCTTCCTTAATTTGCTTAATTCTAAAACCTAAAAGTAACTAGGATCTCTCATTAGTCTCATCTCAAATTCACTACTCATTATTTTAGAAAAATCATCACAAAAATTTTTATTTGTAGATCCAAAGATGATATCATCAACATAAATTTGTACAATGAGTATATTGTCTCCGAATTTCTTCAAAAAGAGAGTGGTGTCTACACTTCCTTTTTCAAAATATCTCTCCAATAGGAAAGTGATTAAGCTCTCTTACCAAGCCCTAGGTGCATGTTTCAATCCATATAATACCTTTTTAAATTTTAATATATGATTTGGGTATTTAGAATTTTCAAAATCTGGAGGTTGTTCAACATAAACATCCTCTTGTATCACCCCATTCAAAAAGATACTTTGAACATCCATTTGAAACAATTTGAATAATCTAAAATAACAAAGTCTAATAAAACCCTAATTGCTTCAAGTCTCGCTATACGGGCAAAAGTCTCTTCAAAATTAGTCCCTTCAATCTGATTATACCCCTTTGCCACTAATCTAGCCTTATTTCTAACAACAACTCCTTAGTCATTCATTGTATTTTAAAACACCTACTTAGTTCCAACTACACTTTGATCCTTTGGCCTTGCAATTAATTCCCAATCATTATTTCACACAAACTCATTTAATTCTTCTTGCATTGCCAAAATCTAAAATTCATCTGAAAGTGCTTGATTTATATTTATGAGTTTTATCATTGAACTAAAGGTATAATGATTAACTTTCTTGCTTAGTCTACGCCTAGTCCTAACACCCTCGCTAGGTTCACCTAAAATCAATTTCTTAGGACTATTTTTAGAAAACCTTAAATCTCTAGACAATGGGTTTTCTATCTTCAATTTTTCTTCCAAATTAATTTTCTCAATCTTTTGGGATTTATTTTCTATTTCATCCTCTTCCAAATTTGGCTCTTCCAAAATTCCAAATTCATCAGAAACAACATGTATGGTCTCCTTAACTATCAAAGTTATTTTGTTAAATACTCTATAAGATTTTCTAACACTAGAGTATCCAAGAAAAAAATTTTAATCTAATTTTGGATCAAATTTTCTTAAGGTAGATTTTCTATTATTATGTATCAACACCTTACATCCAAAAATATGTAAATGTGACAAATTAGGTGTTCTCCCCTTTAGAATCTCATAGGGTGTTTTATTCAATTTTGACCTAATGTCACCCTATTCGAAACATAACATGCATTGCTAACCGCTTCAATCCAAAAATATTTAGGAAGTGAATAGTAAACCAACATGGCTCTAGCGGCTTCAATTAATATTCTATTCTTTCTTTCGACTATCCCATTCTACTGAGGGGTTCTAGGTGCAAAAAATTTTGATCAATCCCTTTTTCTTTACAAAAATCCTTAAAATTTTCATTTTCAAATTCACCACCATGATCACTTTGAATAGTTAAAATCTCACACCCTAATTTCCTCTAAATCCAAGCCAAAAAATTTCTAAATTCCTCAAATGATTCACTTTTATGAAATAAAAATTTAACCCACATAAATCTTGAGAAATAATCTACAATCACAAATTCATATACTTTTCGTCCTAGAATAATAGTACTAACTGGTCCACAAAGATCCATATAAATAATCTACAAAGGTTTACTAGTTCTAAGATCCTCATTAGACTGAAAAGAGGGCTTCACCTATTTTCATAATTGATATGCATCGCAAAGGTGATCCTTAATAAAGTCTAGTTTTGATATACCTCTAACGAAATCCTTTTGGGTAATTTTCTTAAAGCTTTTCATGCTAGCATGACAGAGTCTCCTTTGCCATAACCATGAATCATCTGAAATAATTTTTAAATAAAAAGTATTAGGAGTTTTAATATAATTCAAATCTAAATTATAAATGTTGTTTACCCTAATTCCATGCAAAATATCATTTCCTTTTATGCTTATTATGCACCTAGTGGGAAAAAGTTTTACACAATATCTTTTATCACATAGCTGGCTTATACTTAACAAATTATGCTTTAAGCCTTCTACAAGCAATATATTTTCTATTAAAATGTTTTTCAAGTTTTCGATCATACTAGTTCCAACCACTTTCCTAGTGGTGTTATCTCCAATTGTAACCTTGCCTCAGGCTTCCAACGATATAAATTGCTTAGTTTCTCCAATCTTATACTTTGAGCAACTACTATGCAGGTACCAAATACTCTCATGATGCCTTGTATGAGAGCATTCCTGCAAAACAATCAAATATTAGACTTGGGAATCCAAACAAGTTTTTGTTCTTCTTTTGGCAAAATAAAAATAGATACATGTATGATATGACTAGGTTTATGCATCTTAGGTCTCCACACTAAATGAGTTTTTTTATATGAAGTATAAGTGTGTGCAATATGTCCATTAATCCCACAAGAAAAACATTTGACACCCGAAAATGAATTTCTCAATCTTCTATAATTACTCTATCTCTTCCTGGGTTCTAAAATTTTGGATCTCAAAATAGGATTCATAAAATATTCAAGTGTTAGGGGATTTCCTATTTTCTTTAAGAGCTTTTACTGTTATTCTAAGAAATAAATTTTCATCCTTTAACATAGTGTTATTGAATTTCAAATAGTGCTCTCTATTTTTTGATTCATCCTTAAAATTTTTAAAATCTTTTTCCAATTTCATATAGGATGAATTTAAAAGATCATTCTTTTTGTTCAAGTCATTAAATTCATCAAGTAAGCTCATGTGGTTGTTATCTATCATGCGTGATCTTTCCTACGAATTTCATGCTCTCTTTGCAATTCTAACATTTCAAGATTTAAACTATCTTACATTTTTTTAAGTTTTCTATACGCATCATGAATTCTTTTAGAAACTTCTAACAATTCAGCATAAGTCAAGTCACATACCTCTTCTTGATCTGACTAATCAAGATTATCAGCCATTAAATATAGGTTGGTGAATTCCTTCTCCTTTTCTATTTCTACAAATCTGAAGCTGAGTCCGCCCAAAAAGCTCTCTAAAATCTCTTCTTGCCCTTCTTCAAACTTGCTTTCTCCTTTATCTTCTCCTTTATAGGAGTGACTTTGAGATTAGGGTAGTACAATTTTGTATGTTCAGGTTTCCTACATTCATAGCAAATCACACATTAGAAACCTTAATATTTTTGTTAAACTTACCTCTGTTCCACTGTTTATGTCTCTTTTGCTTTCTTTTTAGAAAACTTCTGAATTGCCTAGTCATTAAGCCAATGTTATCCTCATCCTTAGCTTGTGATAAATCACTCTCTAACTCCTCCACTTTCAGTGCAATGTTCTTCTCCTTTCGTTGTTCACATGTATCAATCTTCCTTTGACTTACTCCTGGATCGTAAGTAATTAGTGATCCAAGAAGATTATCAATTAAGTAAACATTTAAATCTTTAGAATATGTGATAATAGTTATTTTAGAATCATAAATAATAGACAAACAATAAATAATTTTAATAATCATTTAAGCACTCGTTAGTTGCCTACCTAATGCATATAAAGAAGTGATTATTTGAGTGAATCTTGTGTACATGTTAAAGATAGATTCATTGGGTTTCATGCGAAGTAATTCATACTCATGTAACAAGATGTTTAATTTAGATTGCTTTACTTTATTAGTCCCTTCGTAAGTAATACAAAGTCTATCCCATATGTCCTTTCCACTTTTGCAAGTGGAAACCAACATATAATCTTTTGACTTAAGTGCACAAAAGAAACTATTTAAATATTTTGTATTTAGTTATGCTAAGTCATGTTCTTCTATAGTCCAATCAATAAAGGGTGTTTCAACTCTAATACAATCAACTAATCTAGTTGGCCTAGTATACCCTTCTTGAATTAGGATCCACAGGCGATAATTAAGTGACTGCTAAAATGTAGACATGTGTGCTTTCCAAAAATTGAAAGAGATATTATCAAATAAAGGAGGTCTAGTGATTGAGTAATCTTCTAGTGTGTTTCAGTTTCCAAAAGTAGCCATTCTCTTTTTTCAAAAAGTAGCCTAAACTGATGATTTTGAAACAAAGCTCTAATACCACTTATTAAAACTTGATTAGATTGTTAAACCTAAACTAATTTCCCAAGGCTAACAAAGAGGGGGGGGGGTATGAATTAGTAATTTTAAAAATTTCTCTTGGATTGAAAATTTGAATGTTGTTGATTCTCAAAGCAAGTTAATTAAAGTTTTAAAATAACTTTTGAACCACAAAAAATAACTTGCAGTAAATATATGCAAAAATTTAAAAGACACAAAGGTTTATAATGGTTCTGTCAAATAAGACCTACATCCACTCCGTGAGGACTTCCTCTTTAGGTATTGCACTATTACCAAAGTGTCTCTCCTTTTGCCCCCACTGCAAGGCGGAGAAGCCTTTACAGAACCTCACTTCCACCAATCCCCAGTGCGGTAGAGAACCATCATCCTTTCATACTCTCCAAGTGTCGGCAAAGAACCATCATCCTTTCACACTCTCCAAGTGTCAGCAAAGAACCATCATCCTTTTACACTCTCCAAGTGTTTGTAGAGAACCGTCATCCTTTCACACTCTCCAAGTGTCAGCAGAGAACCATCGTCCTTTCACACCCACCAAGTGTAGGCAAAGAACCATCGTCATTTTACACTCTCCAAGTATCGGCAGAGCTGTTGTCCTTTCACACGCACCAAGTATCAACTGAGAATTAGATCTTCTTCAAAGATATTCTCACAAGCAATCTAGAAAGACAAGAGGAAGAGTGAAAATAAAAATCACATAGAAATTCTTATCTTTGAGTAACTTTGTGAACCCTTCACACTCCACTTGCAAGAAATCTATCTCAAACACTCTCTCACACACTCTCTTTCAATTTTCCTTGAAAAATCTTAAAGAAAGGGCTTTTTCACATCAGTTTTAGTGGACCTTTTATATTAAAGACACAAAAAATCATCCAGAAAACTAAAATTTTCAATTTTAAACGTACACGATCGTACAATACGATTGGAGTTCGTACGTATAAACAGTTCAAAAACTATTGCGTACGAACATGTTATGAATTCATACAAATTAGTTGGTATACGATCATCATCTGGTACAAAACCATTTCATCTGGTACGAAAAATTATAAAATTTTTATATTCATCAGGACAAAAATGGATCTCATAATTTTGTACTCTGGAAGGCATGTATGAATAGTGATCATACAGTATAATCAATACTTAGAAAAAATATTATTTGAGCAAATAAGGACCTTCCATTTCATACTCTGGAAGGCATGTACGAATTGGGTTCATACAGTATGATCCATACTTAGAAAAAATATTTTTTTGAGCGAACAGGGACCCGTCCATTTCATACTCTAGAAGGCATATATGAACTAGGTTCGTATAGTTCGATTCATACTTATTAAAATTATTTTTTAGCTAAAGGGGACCCATCCATTTTGTACTATGGAAGGCATATAGAAATAGGTTAATACAATACAATCCATACTTAGAAAAATTTTCATTTATGTTCATTTGACTACATGTTGATAAAATAACTGAACAAATCTTCTCGTATGAAGTTCATTCATACAGTATGATTAGTTTAAAAATTGTGAATTTTAAACTCTCCCCCGGTGTGTGCTCAGTTACTCAATTACAATCACACTCTCTCATACTCAAGATTTTTGTAAAATATAGACTTCAATTACAATAAACTTTAAACTGATCTTGATTTAAAGTTTTCAGCAATCCGGAGTATGATTTCCATGAAATTTTTGTACACACAAGAGCAATATAATTCTACCAAAATATGTTAGGAGAAAAAATAATCAAAGTAATTTTATTTGGAATCATCAAAAGCATACAAGTTGCAAGAATATGAATAAACAAGAATTAAATAGCAACTAACTCAACAAATGTGTCATACTTTAAAACTGTGAGAGTGAGTTATGGAGCATAGGTTGCGGCTTGATACTAATATTTCTCAAAATTAATTTGGATTCATGCCGGGTAGGTCTACGCTTATACATTTATTAAGAGGTTTGATGGAGAAATATAGAGAGAATAAGGAGGATCTACATATAATATTTATTGATTTAGAGAAAGCATATGATAAAGTTCCAAGAGAAGTGCCATGGAGAGTTCTTAAAAAGAAAGGAGTTAATAATGCTTATTATCACATCATTAAAAATATATATGCATGAGCTATTACTTGTGTTCAAACACAAGGTGTTTTGACCGAGTATTTTCCTATTTCTGTTGGATTACATCAAGGATCAGCCTTAAGTCCATATATTTTTGCTTTAGTCATGGATGTTCTCACTACACATTTGTAAGAGGTTGTACCTTGGTGTCTACTTTTTGTTGATGATATTCTTCTTGTTGATAAGACTAGAGAAGGAGTTAAAGGTAAACTTGAATTATGGAGGTCAACCTTTGAGTCTAAAGGTTTTCGCTTGAGCATATCTAAAATTTAATATATGGAGTGTAATTTTATTAGCAATAAACTTAATGAGGGGATTGTGACTTTGGGAAATCAAGTCATTAGTAAGAGTTCATGTTTTAAATATCTTAGATCTATTATTCAGAGTGATGGTGAAATAGATAGGGATATTATTAGCAAAATTCAAGTTGGTTGGTTGAAGTGGAGGAATGCATTGGGCTTATTTTGTGATAGAAACGTTACCCTCAAAATTAAGGGAAAAGTTTATAAGATGGAGGTGAGACCTGCAATGCTTTATGGTGCCGAATTTTGGCCATTAAAAGAGAAGCATAATACTAAGTTAAGTGTTACAAAAATGAAGATTCTTAGGAGGATGAGTGGCTTTACCCTTAGAGATAAGATATGAAATGAGCATATACGGGAAAAGGTTGGAGTAGCTCTAATGGAAGATAAGATTAGAGAGAGTCTCCTAAGATGGTTTGGTCATATAAAATGGAGGCCTTCTGATGACCCAATTAGGAAAGTTAAGGTATTAGATTTGCTTTATATTACGAAAGGTAGAGTTCTACCTAAAAAAACTTGATTAGAAAATATTAGAAATGTTTTTTCTTTATTAGATTTAAATGAGAATTTAACTTTTAACAGGACACAATGGCAATAAAGGATTTAGGTAGTTGACCCCACATAGTGGGACAAAGGCTTGATGTTGTTGTTATTGTTGTTGTATCAATTCAATCTCAATCCACAATTCCAGTTCAATTCAAAATCTAAACTTCAATTCAACTTTAAATTTAGATCAACCCAGACCTTTATTCAATGGCTTTTTAGAGAGTTCGTTTTCAAGAAAGAGAAGCTCACGGATTCTAGAGAGAGAAAGTGTTCGTTTTCAAATTTTTTTTTCCCGGGCTTGGTTCCGTTCTTTGTGAAATTGGATAATGGAAGGTCAATGGATGGCCGTCGGCCATCTTCGGCGGTGGGAGATGTAGGAATTGCTAAAGGAAGAAGATCAGTTTTGTCAAGAGAGAAGGATAGTCATCGTTCTTCTGCGGTATTGAGAGATAATAAGTTTGATGATGGGGTTTCTGGTGATCAAGATTTGGGAGGAATTGTTCGTAAGAAGCATATAGATGGTGCTTTCGTTCGGCCTTTAGGACCGTTGATGATTAAGGAGAATGGTTTGGAATCGGTCTAGAAGGTTTCGTTCATTACTGGTAAGGGGAAGGCAATTGTCGAAGAAGAGAAATTTGTTTCTCCTGTTACTGTTAGTAATGTTTTTGATCAGTTTTATATTGATCCTGCGGCGTCTTCTGCAGAAATGAATATTTATGTTAATAGGTTCGGCAATTCAAATGTAATCTCTGGTTTAGGCCATGGGATAAATGTGAATGTTTGTAATCCTGTTAACAAAGATGTTCAATTCTTTTCTAGTTCTGTTTTTTGAATTTTCCAAGGAGGCGGATAAGGTTACTGATGGAATGTCTATGAAGAAATTGGATGGGGTGGATTATAATCCGTGGAAGAGGAAGCCATATATTATGTTGGATTTTAAAGAGGAGGTTATGGTCTTCTCGGAAGACGGCAAATCTGTGAAATTGATAGAAGAAAGAGAGGTTTCTAATTCTCAGAAGCTAAGGAATTCTTTGGTGATTAAGGTTTTTGGGAAGGAAATTCCCCCTCATGTTGTTTCTTGGGAAATAAGGAGGCAGTGGAAAATGTTTGGTAGTTTTCATTTTACAACATTGGGGAAAGGATGGTTTCTTTATTCATTTGAGTCTAATGAGATGATGGAAGGTGTTTTATCGGGAGGGCCGTGGTTTTTCATTGGCTTTATTGTGGGGATGGAGAAATGGTCTTTGGAGTTTTCCACTCTTTCATTTAAAGGTTTAACTTCACCAATCTGGATCAGAATGCCTCACTTGCCCTTACAGTGTTGGGATGAAGTGAATGTGGCTCGTATTGCTTCAGCAATTAGTAAACTGTTGATGATGGATGGTAATATGTTCCAATGGGGTATAAGAGAATTTGCCAGAGTTTGTGTTAGAGTTAAGTTGGATCAGTGTCTTCCTCTAGGTGTTTGGGTTGATAGTATCTCTAGAAAGTTTTTTAAGAGATTTGAGTACGAGAAGATCTCGACTCTTTGCTATGGATGTGGAATGGTGGGACATCTTAAAAATGATTGTAAAGTGAAGGCTGATGGAAAATCTGGTAAGGAGTTGTATGAAAGTGAATATAAAAAAGCCAAGGAGGTAGTAAAAATTTATGAAGAGGTTGCTGGTCACTCTTATGGTCCTTGGATCATGGTGAAGAAAAAATTTAATAGAAGAACTATTGCTCTGAAGGATAAAATGAAACTTGCAAAGAAACAATGGTTGAAAGTGGGCTGTATCCAGGAGGAAGTGGCTGAAAAAGCTATTCAAGGTGTTGATTTTGTTGATAAGGTGGTTGAAATTGCTGTCAATAATCATTTAGAAGAAGGAGAGATACCTGATGTAGATGTTGAGGGAGATGCTGTATCAGGGAGCGACTTCGGCCGTACTCTGGAGGCTGTTGTTTCTTCTAAGGATACTTTAATGAATGATGGTATGGATTCTAATGTTAATACTCCTATTTTTCCTATCATTTTGAATAATTTTGATGTGTTGAATGAGATGGAGGATGATGGAAGAGGGAGTGTTTGCATTAAAACCAATTATGGTGGGGATGGGTATGTTAACAGTGAAAGGTGTCTTCTTAATGTTGATAGTCTAGTTGGTATGGGATATGATAAAGGCTGTGAAGGTAATAAGTATGCTGTGAATAGTGAGAAGGAGATTGTTTCTAGTGGAGACCTGGTGAAGTGTAAGCTTGCTAAAGAACTTAGAGCTTTGGGCCCTATCAAGAGCAGTTCTAAAGGTAGAAATGTGGAGGGAGGAATGAAGAAAAGAGGCGGGGGCTCTTCCCCTAGAGTTTCTTAATGAATTCAATTATTTTTTGGAACTGTAGGGGGGCCAAAAAAAGGGAGGCCTCTCTTTTTTTAAAGGAGATTATCAAAGATTACAATGTCTTCTTTGTTGGTTTGATTGAAACTAAGATTTCTTCTATGGATAGAGACTCGTTTGTAAGGATGATGGGGCAGGGTTGGGACTTTTTTCTGCTTCCTTCTGTAGGTCTTTTTGGTGGTATTATGGTGTTGTGGAGATCAGATATGGCGTCTTTTATGTTTTGAAAACTTCTGACCAATGTGTTATTGGTGAGCTCAATGTTTTCAATAAAGGAGATTGGATGATTACTACTGTTTATGCTAGTAAGGAGATTCTTAAAAGGAGGTGTCCATGGGATCTTGTACAGGAGGCTTCTCAGAGAGATATCCCTTCTATTATTGGAGGGGATTTCAATTGCATTTTGGCTAAAGAAGATAAAAAAGGAGGTAGGAGATTCAAGTTCAATCAAGGATCTTTGGATATGGTGAAGTTTATGAATGATAATGATTATCATGAAGCTGGGTTTGTTGGACCAAGATTCACTTGGTGTAACAACAAAGGGGAGGAGATCGGATTCTTGAAAGACTTGATAGGTGTATTCTTAATACCTTGGCCATCAACAAAATCTAAATTACTTTGGTTAGACACCTTTCCAGAGTTGCTTCGGATCATTGTCCGATTGTTCTGAAGATATTTGAGATGGTTTGTAAAGGTAGAAGTGGATTCAAGTTTGAAGACACTTGGTTGTCCTTCAAGACAGCGGAACATATTGTTTCTAGTAGATGGAAGAGAACTTTCTTGGGAGATGATATGGAGGTTCTTAACAAAAAGAGCAAAAGAACTATAAAAGATTTATTTTACTGGAGTAAGGCTAGACTGAAGGATTTCTCCTTGGAGAAAGACATACTGAAAGCCGAGATTATAAATTTGCAAGAAGAAGAATCTAAATGTGGTTGGTTGACTGATGAGAAGCTTTGGTTACTTAAAGCTAAGGATAAAGAACTTAATGTGGTTCTTAATAATCTTAACACGTGGTGGAAGCAAAGGGCAAAAGCTAAGTGGATCAAAGATGGTGATGCAAATACCAAATTCTTCCATTCCTTTGCCAATTCTAGGAGGAATGTTAATCGGATTTCCCAAGTTAAGGACTCTAATGGGATAATGACTGAAGACCCGAAAGAGATTGAGGAGGTTTTCAGGAAGTTTTTTCAGTGGAAGTGGAAATCAAGAGACTGCAGCTTTTCTAGATGGCCATAACCGTGGACATTGCTGGAAGACCGTGACAGGGAAGTGTTGAACAAAGATTTGGAAGTTGCTGAAATTAAAGTTGTTATAATCAATCTGGGTAGTAATAAATCTCCAGGCTATGATGGAATTACTAATTCCTTCTTTAAAGCTTTTTGGAATACTATTCGAATGGATGTGGTGAGAGCTGTACAACAATTTTTTGCCACTGGTTTAATGAATAAAGATTGGAAAGACACCTTAGTTGTGCTCATTCCTAAATCTCCTAATCCCAGTACTCCTTCGACTTACCGTCCTATAAGCTTATGCAATTTAATTTATAAAATTATTGCTAAAGTTTTATTGAACATAATGTTGGGAGTCATGCGCAGGATCATTTCTGAGGAGCAAGCGACTTTCGTAAGAGGAAGGGCAATCTCTGATCATCTTCTTCTGGCTCAGAAGGTTTTTAACAAAATGAGATTTTCCAAGGCTTGCAATGGTTTCTTGGCTTTTAAAGTGGATATGGAGCAAGCATATGATAGCATGTGCTGGTCTACTTTGGAGAAAATAATGCTTGAATTGGGATTCCCTTCAAGGTTTGTTCATTTAGTGTTGGAGTGTATTACAACTCCAAGGTTTTCTATTAAGATCAATGGTATGAATTCTAGTTGGATTCAGGGAAAGAGTGGCTTTCGTTAGGGATGCCCTCTATCACAATTTCTTTTTGTTCTTTGCTCCCAATTGCTTTCTAATGCCTTTCATAGGAGGGGTTCTGATGTGGGTATTAGGATCTCTTCTAATACCCATAAGATTTCTCACCTCTTATTTGCAGATGATATTCTAGTGTTTTTGGAAGCCAAATTGAATGTCATGAAAAAGGTTAGAGAGATTATGAAGAATTACTGTAAGTGGACTGGTCAAAATATCAATTACCACAAATCTTCCTTGGTTTGTGGTAGCTCGGTGGATAGAAGGAGAAGAATACAGATTTCCAAATTTATGGGTATCAAGTTGGTTAATGAATTTGAGTATGTGGGCATCAAATTGGCATTGAGACAGTTAAGGAAGGAGGACTTTCAGGTTTTATTGGACAAGTCCAGTAAAAGAATTAATGCTTGGGGGAATAAATTTGTTTCCTTAGCCGGTAGACTGGTTTTAATTAAATCAGTTACTCTTTCTCTTTCATTTTTTGTTATGTCTCATTCTATGATTCCAATGAAGATGCTGATGGAATTTGAGAAAATATGTAGAGATTTCATCTGGAACAAATTTGATGGCAAAAGGGGTATTCATTATGTAGCATGGGAACAAATTTGTAAGCCTAAACAGTTTGGTGGCTGGGATGTACATTCTGTTGTGGCTAGGAGGAATGCCATGAGAGCAAAGTTTGCTTGGAAATTAATTGATAAACATGAGTCACTGTTGAGCAGTCATCTTATTGCTAAATATGGTGTTAATTGGTGGAGCTATGGGCTGAGTAGGAGCAGTTCCTCTACGTGGAAGATAATGTCATCAGGATGGAATGCACTCAAGGATCATGTTAGATGGAGAATTGGTGATGGTTCCAAAATTAAAGTGTTGAAGGATACCTGGATTTTAGATAAGTACTTACTCAAATGGCTAACGTTTGTGGGTTGTTTTGAAGATGAGGATGTTTCTCTGGACAGTTTCATTTCAGATGGCTACTGGGACAGTGAAAAACTGTTTATGTTCTTTAGGACAGATCTTATTAATCTCATTTGTGAAGTTAAGATTGATCCTTATTTGCAGGAGGATTGTATGGAATTGAAACATAAGATGTCTGGTAAGTCATTATCTGCATTAATTATGCAAGATAACTTCAAAAACCTTGAAGAAGTGATGCCATTAAGATGGGTTTATAAATTGGGCTTAAATGCAAGAGTGGAGGTCTTTATTTGGAGAATGTTTACGGATGCTCTTCCATCAGGTGATTTCTTATTTAGGATGAAACTTGCTGATGATTCTTGTTGCCCAATGGGATATGGAATTGTGGAGGATGTCAATCATATTTCATCCAGATGCTATAAACTCAGGAAAGTGCTGTATGTGAAGAGAGGATGGGGATTCCAGGTTCAAGTTTTTAATGGATGGGAGGACTCCTGGAATAGTCTTCAGAAGGTCAAAGATGGGAATATGATGATGGTAAAATTGTATTTTACTGCTATTTGATTTGTTTGGAATCATAGAAATAAGTTTAAGCATGGGAATCCGGAAGTTAGTGAAGTGTTTATTGCTACTTCAATTCTTAGTTTTTTCAGCCAGGATAAACAGCATCTTGTTCAATCAAAGAACTGGGTTGTCAATCAGTCCCTTGGACTGTCTTTAAGTAAATGGCAACCTCCTCCACTTGATTGGATTAAGATTAACCTTGATGCTTCACTTAAAGGGAATTATGAGGCAGGTATTGGCGGTATTGTAAGGGATTGTAAAGGAAGGTTTCTTCTTGCTTTTGGGAGAAAGAAAATGCATTGGGACATTGCCCAGCTGGAGTTATCCGCTGTTTTAGCTCTAACAGATAATATACGTGACAGATTTGATGATGTTGGAGGCATTATAGTAGAAGGGGACAATAAAAATGTTATAGAAATTCATCACAAAATGCACAGTATACCGAAGAATGTGGATAGGAGATTGGATCTTGAAGATTCTTCATTTCTTAACAAGGTAAATAATGTGATTTTTCATTGGGTTAATCGTAGTTGTAATAGATTAGCTGATTTTTGTGCTAATCATGCTCTTTTTTTTTTTATTTTCTTTGGGATTTATTTTGTGATAGTGAACTACCTTCTTCAATTTGTGCTATATTAAAGGAAGAGTGTGTTAGTGCTATACACTATCAGTAGTTTGTACCTAGGTTTTTGCCTTATTTTTTCTTCTATGCAATATTAGCATTTTTAAAAAAAAAAAAAAAAGACCTTTATTCAAAACTCAATCTATACCTCAATTCAAGTCCCAATCATATTCAATGAAGCTTTAATTCAATCCTCAATCAAGCCTTAATTCAATCTTTAATTAAGTGTAAATCAACCTCCAATCAAACTTCAAATCAAACTTTAATCACATCAAATTAATCATAATTATTAATTTGATTTTGATTTTATGTTGGTAATTCAAACTCAATAAATCAAATTCAAAAACCCAACTCAATCCTTGAAATCCATACCAAAATCTAGAGTTAAAGGATTATATCATGAAAGTCTTTTTGAGTAAATTTTTAGCCTCTTCAAGACTCAGTCAAATGACCTTTAACTCATGATCTGCTAATTATATATTGATTAAGCATTTTCCTAGGTTCTGCCCTCCAACTTTGAGCTTAATCTAAATGAATATATTTCCAAGGGCGATAAAACCTTCAAATATTTGCAACTTATGCCACTATACCTGCCACTTTGTGGGATTTGACCTTGAGACCTTCCCCAAGAGCATTGTTCATGTCCATAGCTTCTTTTATGATAATGTTGAACATTAAATTGAATTTTTGTGGACTTAGTTTGACATATAGTTGACCAAGGTTCAAAATGACCAAAGTGCCCCTTAAGGGTAAAATTGAAGTTTTCTTTAATCTTTAATATGAACCAATCAAATCAAATCCTGAAACCTCCTCTAATGCATCCAAAACACCATTAGGAATGCATTGGACTCAAACCTAGACCTTCGTCAAGTCTGGTTAACCAAGTCAACCTAATTTAACCAAAAAACCCTATAATGATTTAATTGGTTATTTCAAACCAAATTCCCTCACCTTTTCATGATAGCACCTCCATTCAACTCAAAACATAATTTCAAACTTGTTGAGCCCAATCCCTGACCCTGGTCCAACTTGGTTGACCAAGTTAACTTGGGTTGACCAAATGTCCCCTTAAGGGTCTAGATGTTCATTTTCATTCAAATGATCACCCTGACCTTGAAATCATATACGTTAATCTCTAATGATCAAACCAAATTTATTGAGTCTAAACCCAACATCTGGGTTGACTTGGTCAAGTCAACCAGGGTTGATAAAATCAACCTATAAGACTTTTCTACATTAGATCAAGCCTCAATTATACTAAAACCTTATAAAAACACTTGATCACATTCCCTAATTATTTGGGGTTGACTGTTCACCATAACCCAATCAATAGTTGACCTAGTCAAATAGTTCCAAGTCTGGTCAAACTAGATCAAATTTAGCCAGATCATTGTATGTGACTCAATCAAAGTTCTCAACCACTCATACTCATTCCAATCTATGGTCCAAGAAAACCCAAACTAATCATGAGTCACATTAATATAAGTTTATCAAAGTCAATAACCTTGAGCTTGGTTAAACTTCCACATTTTGGTCAAACCACTACATGCATTCAATCAAATCCTATCAAGCCCATGATCTTATTCCATTCTATAATTTAAATTTATCCAAATTTCATACAAGTCAAATTTTAGTGAATTTAACAAAAGTAAACTTTGACATTTGATAAAATTCCCATATCTTTACTCAAATCTCTAATCTATCTATTTAAACCACTTGAAGCCACCTCAATAACAACTCAACTATTCCCTTGAGACCACCTAGGTCACCCTTCACCTATTGATCGGTCAAACCAATCAATAAAGACTTAAGACAACACTAAATTATCATTATAATTTCTTAAGCTATTTCCACTCAACTTCAAATCATCCCACCCATTTAATCACCTTATAGAGTCTTCCTAAATTGGTCCTCAGCCTTAGGTTCAAGCTTAAACCAAGCCTAACCCTCCACATGTACATATAGGGCCAAAATCACCTTTCCACCTAATATGCTTTGGTTCTTTGATTCCCTATCACCCTAAAAACTCCATGACACTTGGCATCCATATGAGAGTCTAGCCAAATGATCCCACCCATGCATTCAGCCTGGGGATGTTTGAATTGGGAAAAATACTTAAAATAAGGGATATTCTACACTTAGAACTCCTTATTACTCCATATCCCTCAAGCCTCAAAATCTTTTTGTTTGAGCTCTGAATATCCTACTTTATATTCCCTTAGTTCAAATCCACCACTCAAACCCCACTGAAGCTAATTCTCTGGTGAACTGAAACATATTCTATTTAAGAGCTTAGATAGTTCGATCCAGGTGTTTCTAGCTCATGGAGTCTTCTACAAAAGTTATACATAAACAATCATCAAATTTAGAGGGTTCAAAATTACCCAAATCCATTGGTTGGATTAAGTAAAATCTTAAACGCTAGTTTAGGACACATATATTTAAATAACTTTGTTAAAAGTGCATCTTAAATCATCAAATCATCCCCCCATAAATTTCTGTTCACTAGTACAATCCCTATTTAAAATTTTAACCAAAATGATCAAGCCATTTTTAAGAACGACTTAATTTTTATTTCAGGGTATCAGTTTAATGTATCAATGAGCTAAATATTTTATGGGACACTGACCTTGCAGACAACAGCCTAGATTACGTTAATTCATGGTTTATCAGAACAGTGTGTTTTGCTTGTTCGATCTAATCCCTATTTGGCTCAATAAGAGCCATCCATTCAAAATGCTAGAGGTTTGAATAGTGTCTACACTATGTTGACATGTTTAAGTGAAACCATGTGGGTCTACTGCCATACTAATCATTAAGCAATGATTGCGCCATCATGCAATCATTACTAATGATTGGCCTGTCACCACTGTGTAATCAATGCCAATGATTGGCCCATCACCTCTGATGTTTGGAATGACCAATCAGGGGCCATTACACATCCCTTCTAGCATCGCTAGAGCAATTAATTGGTCTAAATTATTTTTAAATCATTTTAATTAAAAGAAACTTTAAAAAATCATTAAAAAATTCATTTTAAATCCTAAAATTTAGTGCAATATAATAAATTACACAAAATTTTAAGCACTTCCATTTAAAATTAAAATTATTTTAAAATATTTATATATTTAAATAATTTCAAATATTAAATGTTTGCTATTTTCTTAAATATAAATCTAAATATTTACAAATTTTGAGGAAAATCATTTTCATACATTTATAATTTTATATAATTTTCTCCAAAATTATTTGAATTATATTTTTTATATTACTTTACATTCATAAAATTCAAGATTTATATTTCAATTTGTAATTTTAAAAAATTGCTTTTATTATATATTTTAAATCTTTTTTAGTACATTGAGCTTGGATTTGAAATTTTGAATAGAAATTATCATAATTAAATGTATTAATTGTGGATGGATTGATGGGTCATTAGGTTTTAATTTTTTTTATTATCCAAATTTCCAAATTATTTAAGTTGTCTTGATTTTGATTGCTAAGATTACACTTGCACCTAGTTTAAGTCTCTCCTTGCTCTAGGACATATGATTATGATATTATGTGATGCATTTGTGTTTTTTTAAGGGTTAGCAACATTGATTTTTAATCCTACGCAACCAAGTGTCACTTAAGGTCAATAATTAAGGGCTCATTTTAGTAATATAGATTAATTTTAGAAAATTAAATTGACATGTAGTAGGCATGAAACTTGAGACACTTAAACTTAGTGACACCCTCTACCCTAGTATAAATTCCCATTGAATTTTAAATCTTCAAGTCCATTATTTAACTAATTCAAAATTAAACCCTTAGTTAAGCTCAAAACTTCTAAAAATTACATTAAATTTAAATTAAATCATAAAATTTCAAGTAATATATCAGATTAACTAGAATTAAACCCTTATTCAGAGACAATTAAATATCCCCTTAATCGGACTTAAATTTTGAGCTTAATTTAATTTTGAATGAAAATTAATAATTAATTAAAAATAATTAAAATTTCAAAAATTTTAAAACACTTGAGAACACTCAATTTAGCTATTACTAACCTTTGGGAGTGATTTCAAGAAGCTTGGAATCAGTTTGATTCAAATCATTAAAAACCATTTAATTAAATAAATTAAATAATTCAATTAAACATCAAAACTTTGAAAATTCATAACTAATTATAGAAAGTTCCAAATTAAACAAATTCAAAGGCATTAGACTCCATTTAAGGTCTAGTATTTATTGAAAATGTCAGCCCTCGAAAAATCTTTTAAAGTCAAAATATTAACTTTTTAGTCAACACAAATTCAAATTTCAACTCAAACTTAAATAATTCATAACTTAATCCAGAAAAATCCAATTCTAGTAAACTTAGTGTTTAATTACTTATTTTAGGACCTAGTATTTTAGAAAATTATTAAAATTTCAGAACTTAATTTAAAAGTCAAATTTAACCCCTTTAATTAATATATTTACATTTTTTTAAATACCATAATCAACTTAATTTTCAGAACACATTAATGTTAATTTTTTAAATCGACAAATAATAAATTTAATTAAAAAATTATCAACCTTTAATATTCAATCAATTAAGTCATTTAATTAATACTGATTACTACTAGGTAACCCATGCCTATGAGGCTATTAACTTATCTCTAAGGAAGGTGAAATAAACTATATGTTTTTGATATAAACAAAGATAGTAATCATTTAACTCTTAAAATACTTTTTAATTTGACTTCAAAATATTAAAACTTAAATTCAAGATAAAACCCCTTAAGCCTTTCAACCAATCAAAATCTCAGAAAACTTTAACTAATTACCCAGTATAGGATATATCCAAGCCACTTAACCTTCTCTACACAATTTAGATGATTTATTAGGATAGCTAACTCTAGTTTTAGGCTAGGTCCGTGTTTACTTTTTTTACAGTGTGTGCTAGATTTTCATGATTTTCATGGCGTACTGGTTGCTAGAATTAGTTGATGTGATTATTTATGAAATTTTAATGTAATCTATGAATTTATGTAGGCATTAGATTACCCTTAGGTTAGGAAATATCTAATTTCTCACAATTTTTTTTAGATGGCCAAGCTCATACAGGGCTATAAAAAATGGGGGCAAAAATTAAGCTTTTAATTAACAAGTTTACTATAGGTGCTATAATTGCTAAGCCCCTCTTTAAATTAAAAGAGCATGGCTAAGCATGGCTATCATTGAGATTTAAATATTTTAATATATATAGCTTCTTGAGATGTTGATTTAAATTTTAATTACTTAGGATAACCTTGCAGGTTGTATTTAAGTCTAGATTTTCTTTATTTCATGCATATATAATTTAATAAATTTGAATTTAAGTTTGAATTAACTTATGTTAAAATGATATTTGAGATGAGATACACATCCAATTTGGAATCCTGAGAGGAGAAAACATCCTTTCAGGAAGAGTTCTTTTCCATTTGGAGATCCAAATTAGGATAATTTTGAGTATCTAAGGAGAAAAGAAAACACCCCTTCAGGGAGGAGTTTCTTTTCACTTGGATATACGAACCTAACAAATCTAAACAGCTTGCAAAAACATGAAGAAGTGAAGATAGAGAAGAATTCCATTCTCAAAGTCACTTGTAATTGTCTTAGGTGTAGAATTCTGGTTCTTATCATTGGTACTAGACTACTTTTAAATTCTACAGACCGTGAGCTGTAATATTATGTGGTATTTACCACACGGATATTCTACTTGATTTAATTGATTTGATTTGATTTATTTAAATTGATTACATTATAGAAATGACATATTTTTCTAGCTTTACTTATTTTATGTTGATCTTTGATTTAGCCTTGAATAGATTGGAGGCTCATGAGGTATGATTCAAAAATTTTTATTTTAATTAAATTAAAAATTTTAAGCTCACACAAACATTGAATGGCTTTAGGAAGTAAGTCTAGGAATGACTCGAGAGTTTGCATGTATCATTTTAAACTTTTTCTTCCTTATTAGGTACTTCCCTACCAATGGGTTCTGGCAGACCACCTAACCTTTTAAGGTGTTGTTCTATCAAGGGAATTTTTTGCAATCTTTAGGGAAAAAAAATATATTTTTAAGCTTTTTTAAAATTGCTTCATATTCAATTTTTGTATTCATTGTGTCAATTAGCATGCATTGTATTAGAAATAAACTAACAAGTTAAAAAATTTTTAATTATATTTTATTTCAAGCATCAAATCACCCTACATGTATTAAGAGGCCAATTAGGATCTACTTTAGATATCGACCTTGATTGCTAAAACTTAATTAATCAACTTCCCTACTACTCTTTCATAAAAGATCAGACTCATGGATTTTTAGCACTTAGGTGGTTGCCTAGCTCCCCAATTCGGGCCGGGGTAACTCCAGATTTGTACTATATTAACTAAGTTTGGACCATTATTGTCCAGTGCCTAATTTAGATTTAGGTTTTGAGGTAGATTTCGAATCTTAATTCCTCACCCTTCGAGAATCTAATCCTATTATTCTAATAAATTGACTAATTCAAATTAAAACCTCTCAAATAAAAACTTAAAGTTTAACATATCGGATAAATTAGGTGTTTTTGAATCCTAAAATAAGTGGCCCAATTTGATCCATTACCATTTAAAATTATAGTTTTAATCCTTTGATATCATTCTTTTAAAAATCTAAAAATGAAAATTCTGTGATTATTTTAATAGAGAGTCATCATAAGAAACTTAACTTTCCTATGATGTAATTAACTACAAGCTTGTGTTCATAGGAGATTTAAAGAACCTAGATAAATTTTTAAAATTAATTTTTTCAAAAACTCATTTAAATTTCTTTGATAAAATTAAATTTAATGATGATCATTATCATAATATTCAAATAATTGATAGTGAATGATATCTTCTTTCTTCAAAAAGATTTATTATTTTATTATCATAACTTTTATTATGAAATAATTATTCTTTATCTAGATTATCACAATCAAACACTAGATCAAACATCATTTTGAACTTTTGGGGTCATATGTGGTTATTCCCTTAATTTGACTATGATGATCATGATTAACCTATAATTTTATAATTTAAATCCATATGGGATTAATATTTTTGCCTCTCGAGGTGATATATCATTTATAATGATGTTTTCAATTTCAAAACTAAAATTTAAGAAATTAAATTCTCCCAAAGAAAATTAACTTTCAATACTCTTATTTTTAATCAAACAAGAAAATGGTGACTTTGTTGGGGATAATTCTCTCTCGCTCTCTCTCTCTCTCTCTCTCTCTCTCTCTCTCTCTCTCTCTCTCTCTCCATCTTTAATAATCATAGAATATTTATTGCATTGGTTATTTTGATTGTCTTTCTTCCTTTAGTCCCTCTACCCATTTTTATATTGGATGAGTGTAGCCAACATCAATAAGGCTTGTCAAAAGAGATGTGAGTGAGGAAACCTTTTTCAAACTTAGGCTTTAACATTTTTACCTTCAAGTTAATTGGTGGATCAAAATAGTTAAGCCAAACCTTTTCAGATCTTTGTGTAAATTTTGTAAGCATACATATATGAGTTAATCTTAATATGCTGAGTTTGAGAATTTATAGAAGATTTGTGAACTCTAATTTCAAAATTCAAAATTTTAAAGCTCAAACCTAAGCTTTAACATTTCACCTTCAAGGCAATTGGTAGAGTGAAAGAGTGAGGCCAAATCTCTATATTTTCTTATTAATTTTGTAAACCCTCATATTGGGTGAAACTTAATAAGTCGAGTTTCAAAATTTGAAGAAAATCTATCAATTTTTTAATATTAAAAATTCTTTTTAAAATTCATCAAATCAATTCCAGATTATCTTTGCCATATGTTTTTCTACGATATCTCCTTGTAGTCTAGCATATGCAATAAGAATTCATTTTTTTTCAAATCATAATCAACATATATATTTTGTCATAGTATACTTGACTATATCTTCTTTAATCTAGTATATGTGATAAAATATAAGATATTTTTCAAATTCAATTTCAAAATTCTAATTCAAATATTTTCTCTTCAAATTCCAAATAATCTAATTTTTGAAATGTTTCAAAAGGTAATCTTCTTAATTGACCATGATTTATATGTTAAGGAACTGTATGCAATAATTCAATCTAGTTTGGAATGGGTTTCAAAACCCTCAAGGTGTTTGTTAATGGGGAAATAAATGTTAACCTCATCACTAAGGGCGATAATGGCATCATTCTAGTTGAGATAATAGTCAGGGTGGGGACTGACCCCCCTTTTCCAAAAAAGGAGGTTACTGTCGCCCATATACCTATTGTATCCTTTAGGGAGGATGAGCAGTTGAAGTCTATTATAGATCATGCAGTCAAGTCTGTGTTCGAGAAGGGGTCAAGTTCTGAGATCCCCTTCACAAACCAAGAATCAACGGAAGAATTACCTAAGAAGAGTTAGAAAGAAGATAATAAAGTCTAAGAAGATTATTAAGTTGAAGGCTTTAAGCCAGGTAGAGCCTAAAGCTATTAAGGAGCTACCTATTCTTGCCTCCTCTCCACTTCTTAAAGGGAGTCATTTTTATTCCGTCACTGCTGCTGTAGGGGAGGGGATGGTCTCTTGGATAGTCAGGTCTCCACCATACTTGGTGGACTACTATGTCAGGAAGACCCCAAATAAGAAGAAAACGTTAAAAACTTGTATGTTAAAGCAGGTGAGACTAAATAATACTGTATAAGAAACCTAAAGGGTGTGATATCACACAAATTTAAGAAGGAAGTATTGAAGGAAGACAAACATGAAGTTGGGAACTTGAATTATAAGATGGTAAGGAGAAACAAGAAATTTGTCAAGTAACTGGTATCCTCTATTTTGGAGGATAGATACCACTAGGTGCCTCACCTCCTATTTATAGAGCTGAAGGAGATAGTTCTAGTTGGATATGGAAAGATCCACCCTTATAAAGATAGACCGCCAATCCCTATGTCAAGATTATCAAAGTTGGGCCTAGTTATAACTAAGTCTAAACAAGCCATTGAGATTAAAAATTATTTTAAGAAGTTAAGGGTAAGATGCCCATGTCGCCAAAGAAATAGTAGGTACCGAAGAAGTTCATTAAGAGTGATTATATTGAACCACCAGTAGATGTCCCTAGACTCCCCATTGAGGGATGTGAGGACTCCACCCTCCATGATGTAGGAGATACCACCTCTCAAGCTCCTTCATCACCTATTAAGGTGGATGCCCCTCATCCTATGGAGGATATGCCATGCTTACGACTACCGACCTCGAGTCAATTGGAGGGGAGTGGATTATTATAAACACATATGAGGAGATGCTTGAATAATTAGTAGTAGAGAATCTAACTAATGAAGATCTTAAGATCTATGATATCTTTTCCAAGTTAGAGGAAAAGGAGTTTGATGAAAGATTTGAATATAAAGGGTACTTATAAATCAACTCTAAATCAATTGATGGTAGATTAATTGATGAAGTTGTCTAGGATATTTGGAATATATTTAAGAAGAAAGTAATATAAGCATTTGATTCACATTCTGATGATTTGTTAATGGATGAAGATACAATCGCAACATATATATTATCAAAACTAGAGCGTCAGCTAAGGATGCTTAACTTAGTAAGCATCAATCTGACAAAGGGTAAGAGTTGGTAGGAGTTAATTCATATTCAGTTGGCTTTGTCATGTAGAGAGAGTTACTATTTGCATGTTTTACATTCTTGCAACTTGTATTATTTTGATGATTTCAAATATTATTATTTTTATATATCTCCTAACATTTTGGAAGTTTTATTTTTGCTCTAGTGTGTATTAACATTTTAGAAAAATCAACTCCAAGCGATGAAGACTTCAAACTATTCATTTGTAAATCATAAGTTTTTAAATGAAAGGAAGTGATTGTAATTGAGTGAAAAATCACAACACACACTCTTATCGGACAATTTTTGTGAACTGATCGTACGGGACGAACTGGTTCGTACGGGACGATCATGTCAATTAACCCCTCAGAAGAGCAATGGATTGAACATGCGAGGAGAAAATTTTCTAAGTCCTAATCATCCAGGACAAATTTAATATTCATCCCGGGATGAACTTCTCAGGATTCTTACGTGCACTGTTCATCCAGATGAAAAATAAGATTCATATTGAGACGAAACTCTCTGTATGAGATAATACAAGATGAAATTAATTTTTGTCCTTGGATGAAACTCTGTGTTTAAAATCGTCCCAGGACGAAACCTATTCGTCCTAGGACGAATTGAACCGACTTACGTCAGTCCTGTAGAATTTTTAGGAATCGACCTATGTAATAACCGTTTCGTACCGAACGAACATAGTTTGTACGGGATGATGATAGTATACGAACATAGTTCATACCAATATACATTAGGTTCGTTTCTGACACTTAAAGTAAAATTGTCCAGGATGATCCACGATCATACGGGACTATCCACTACGTACATAATTGAAAACTTGCAGTTTTTGGGCAGTTTTTCTTGTCTTTTGTATATATAGTTCAAATTAGACTGCCACCCAATCTTTTTGCCATTTGATCTTCATGCCTATTGAAATAAAAGTCAAGGAGAGAGTGTGAGAGAGCATTCAAAGGAGGATTTCTACCATTGGAGCGTGAGGGCTTCACTTGGTGTTCAAAGGTAAGAATCTCTACTTGTAATTTGGGATTACTTCACTCTTTTCTTTCTTCCTTCTAGATTTCTTGTGAGAAGATTTGTCAAGGAGATCCGGTTCTCTGCAGACACTAGGAGAGTGTGAAAGGACGAAGGGTTCTCTGCCCTCACTAGGAGAGTGTAAAAAGATGACGGTTCTCTGCCAACGCTAGGGAAAGTGTAAAAGGATGACGGTTCTCTGCCAACACTAGGGAAAGTGTAAAAGGATGACGGTTCTCTACCGCACCGGGTAGTGGTGAAAAGAGTGGTTGTAAATGCTTCTCGGCCTTGCTGTGAGTGCAAAAGGAGAGACACTATTGGTATTAGTGCAATACTCAGAGGGTGCCTCTAGGGAGTGGATGTAGGTCTGGTTTAGACCGGACCACTATAAATCGTGTGTCCTTTTATTTCACTGCTTTTTATTTTCCGCATTTAATTTAGTGTTTTAAAATTGTGGTTGAAAAACTTTTTATAAAAATTCATTAAATTTTAATTTCGGTTAAACTTATCAAAAGAGGGAAAATTTTTAAATACAAATTCACCCCCCTTCTTGGTAGCTTTGGGACACTAACTTAGGTCTAACAACCTATTTACTAGAGTCAATAGGTCAGATTGAGAGAAAAAGATATGTACATGAAGAGTCTTGAAAGAAAAGTTGAGGAGATGATGTTAAGGGTTGAACAAATATAGAGTCATCTTATGGCACAACAGTTTTATCCCGAGTAGTTGTAACCTATTATACACACTATAGGTGAGCAGAGTAAAAGATGATATTCAAGTCCCAGATTTCCAAAGTCTACACCAATAGTTCCTCTTGTAGCACCAGTGATTTCTCTAATCATTCCTGCTACACCAACGGATAAAAAGATGGATGATTGAAAACAGATAAGGGAGGCCCTAACACTTTCTCAAGGGATCATACATATTCTGAAGGATATGCCCTACCCTGAAGAAAAATATTTAGTCCCTTACCCAAAGGGCTTTATGCCACCTTCTTTTAAAGTCTTCAGTGGTCTTAAAAATCAAAGACAACATCTGACCCATTTCTGAGCAAGGTGTTGCAACGTAGGAGGGTTCGATGCTATACCATTTTTCCAATTTATTAGTATTTTATCTAGGATTATTTTTGAGTGGTACACAAATTTGTCAAATGGTTTAATGAGAACCTTCGCTGAGCTGGAGGGTCTATTCTTAGAGAGAATCTTTGGAGCCCAAAAATGTTTAAATGTGGGCAATCTCATTATCAAAAAACAAAAATTGAGAAAGTCTTTGGTTGAATACATCTTCTGGTGGCAAAACTTTTCGATGAAGTGCAAACCCCTGCTATATGAGTAATATGTAGTGGAGATTCTTCTAAAGAATATATATGTGCCTATTATTTTTCTACTAAAAGGGTTAACAATTATAACTTTTAAGAAACTTCTCAACAAAATGAATAACCTGCAAGAAGAGTCTTCTTGGATGCCATTCTTGAAGGATTCATTTGATGAGAAGAAGCCGAACAAACCACTTAAGTCTCTTAAGAAAAGGACAGCTATAGTCTCTGCAATTGACAAAGGAAATAAACCAGCTAGTGTTTAGTCTAGTGGTCCTAATAAGGAGCCTTAGCTAATTTATTTTAAAGAGATATAGCTCATCCTTATCTATTTAAAGGGGAATTAGTAAGGAAAATCTTTGAGAGTCTTTTAAAGAAATACCAGAGGCCAAGAAGTAGGTATAGGAAAAAAAAGGGATGACTCCAATTTTTTCCCTTATCACCACATGTTGAGCCACACAATTGAAGACTGTATGGTCTTTAAGGACTAGCTTGAAAAGATCTTCCATCAGGGTAACATCATAATTCTAAATAAGTAATTGGTAGATCTAGACCAGGGGTCAGTCAAATCAATCTTAGGTACAAGCTCTAACATTTATCTATCATTGAATATGGTTGGGATATTACTTGATCTCAGGCATTTAAAAAGTTAATAAACACATCTTTTCATCTTTCTCAATAGTTTTTTATGAGTGCCTGAGGCTTGATCTAGGAGGTTGACCTAGTGGCTTCATAGGAGGACTTTAAGATAATGTCCTCTCCAGTAGTTATAGGAACTACTATAAATTATAAAAATGTAAAGAGAGATATTTAGATAGAGAGGAAATGTGTTGATGAGTGATGTATCCGAGCGATAGATAGTGGCATAAACCCCCTATCTCCATTAATGTTATATGATTTTTAATTTTCCCCATTAAAGCTAAAGGGTCAAAAATCAATAAAAAATATCCTTTTATAAATATTTTAATTATTAATATCCATAATATAATTCAAAGTGTTATTTTTAATGAAGTTAATCAAAATTCAATTGATGTCATTCAAGATTTTCAAAAGCTTAACTTTGCAGATTTGACCCTTCAAGAGGGAACTAAATATGAGATCTTACTTGTTAGTGATAACCCTAAAATTAACTTTCAAGGGAGTCCTATCATGATAGAAGTTTTTAGATTCAGATTCAACCTCATAAAATAACTTTTAATCCCCTAAGGAGAGCATACTATTGTAATTTAGATTTCAAGATTAAGTTTTATATCATGTGATTTTTTGATGATACCAAAATATTATTATTATGATTACTATTTCTCCTAACATACAGTGGATATATGTTCTTTATGTTGTTTGTGTGTACTAAGATTTTAGAGAAATTATACTCCAAAATGCCAAAGACTTCAAGACAAATTAGATTAGGATTTCTTGTAATGAATTATATAATTTTTTATTTTTCTTGAGTTTGAATGAGTGTGATTGTAATTGGGTAACCTTGTATACACAGACTGAGGGAGTGAACAAAACTTTATATTTTAAATTTGATTGTACTATAAAATTTTCAAATCATGCTGGATGATGTGTCATGGTAGCTCCCTCTAAAATTAAGTTAATCAGTCATGCCCTAAAATATTTTTGTACTATTCATACTATACGATAATGTTTCATACAAAGAACTTATAGAGTACAAAATGTGTGCATACCAGTTCGTCCCAAATGAAACCATCATTTTTTGAATTGTTCATACTACACGATGATGGGTTTGTACAGACAACTCAAAGTATAGGAAATGGGTTCGTACATAATTATACTAGACGAACTTGTTCAGTTTTGAACTGTTCGTACAACACGATGTCAGTTTGTACAGGCGACTAACAGAGTATGAAATCTGGTTCGTATAGGATTGAATATAAAATTTGTAATTATTTGTATAAATAATGTACGATCATATTATATGATCTAAGTGCATTCAAATTGAAATTCAATTATTTGAATAATTCTTCTCGTCTGTCATATATAAGTGCCCTAAAAATGGACACTCCATTAATCTTGCTGTGAATTTCTTTTGAGAGTGGGAAAGGAAAGTATTTGGGAGAGAGTTTTACGAGTAAAGAGTGAGAGATCTTTTGAGTGAAAATTGTGAGGGGATTCACAAGGTTGCCCAAAGGTAAGGATCTCTTTATGTGTAAGTCACAACATATCAAATATGCATCTAGTTTTTATTTGTCAAGAGGTGAACCCAAATTCATTTGGGTTCCCAAGTCTAACGTTTGATAATTTTATAGAAATGCTCTCATACAAGTCCTCATAAGAGCATTTGGTACCTGAACAGTGGATGTTTGGAGCACATGATTGGATATACAACTAAATTCATATCGCTGAAAGCCAGAAATATAGGCAAAGTCACTGTAGAAGACCATACACTATAAAAGTGGTATGTACATGTATTATTGATAATAAGAACAATTTTTTTTATTGAGAATGTATTATTGGTTGAAGGGTTAAAATATAACTTATTGAGTATTAGTCAGATTTGTGATAAGGGTTATAGTGTAATTTTTTTCCTACATGTTACATTATAAGCCAAAATGGAATTATTATGGTGTATGGAAATAGGGTAACTAACGTATACATGCTTGATTTAAACTTTATTAAATATTTTAATGCTTTTTACCTTAACATAATCATTGATGAATCATGGTTATGATATAGAAGACTTTGTCATGCAAGCATGAAAATCTTAAGAAGATTACCCAAAATGAGTTGGTTAGAGGGATGCCTAAACTATACTTCGTTAATGATCACCTGTGTTTTGTATGTCAATTAGGAAAATAGGTGAAGTCATCCTTTCATTCAATTAGAGATCTAAGAACTAGCAAACCACTAGAAGTCTTACACATGGATCTTTTTGGATGGGTTTAAAAGTTTGTTTGGGTTGTTAAGCCCTTGTGAACTAGCCCGAGCCTAACCAAAGGGGGGGGGGGGGGGGGGAAAGGGGGGGGGGGGAGGGGAGTTAAGTGGCAGTTTTAAAAATTCTTAAATAAAAAGTAAGATATTTTGAAACCTTTTTAAATATTTTTTAAAACAAACATGATTAATCTTTAGTATTGAGGCGATTAACAAAACAAATTAAAGACTTTAACTATACGATCATCCACATGAAATTAAAGTGCAAAAATTAAAATGTGAAAGAATAATAAAAAATAATACACTAAATTTTATAATGGTTCAATCAACTTGACCTAAGAACACTCCTTAGAGCCTCTCCTCCAAGTATTGCACTAAAACTACTGTGACTCTCCTTTTGCTCTCATAGTAAGGCAAAGAAGCCTTTACAAACTCCTTTTTACTGACCCAATGAGGCAGAGAACTCAGACTCCTTTTACTTATTCTTGAAGTGGGCAGAGAACCTTGATCTCATGCTGATGAAGACATCCCTAGAGCAACCAAGGAACCAGGGATGATGACTGGAGAAGATGACTCAAATCCTTGCTTGGAGCAACCTTAGTGAACACCTCATAATCTCCCCCTCACGAGTCCTCTCCCTCTCTCTCTCTCTCTCAAGCTCTTCCTATCCTTCTCTAAGCTCTCTTAGGTCAAGAAAATAGCAAAAGATCTGTACATTAACAAATAGGAGATCTTATAATAAAGGCCTTAAAATTTGTCCTAATTTGTAACTTGCCATCAAAGATCATCCAGGACGATGGACCTATAGTCCTATATGTTTAGTTTATTTTAACCCTTGTGTGGTGGATGATTAAAAAACATTATTTATTCTGGACATCATCATGTACGATTAGTTCAAAATCATACATATCGTCTAGCACATTATTCAGGTTGCCCAAGAGATACATATCGGATGATGAAGAAATATAACTTATCATCTAGGATGATTCTTGGATCATCCTGTATGATTAGTTCAAAATCAATGATTATCATCAAGAAAATCATTTGGGTCATCCTGGAGATACATTTGGATGATGAAGAATTTTAACTAATCATCCAACATATCGTTCGGGTGATTTAAGAGAAAATAAAGGTTTTTCTTATTGATTGTCCAGGACCAGGATGATATGATCGTTTAATCTAACCTTAATTACTTAATCACCTAACTAATTTATACTTGATTGTAATGAATTATATAGGATGATATGGTATCGTCCTCTATGATTAAATCAAAATTCTAAAAATAAAAACTTACCTAAATGAATTTGCTAGCTGATCATTTCTAATTTTAGCATATTGTCTAGGATGATGTGATTATCATCCAAGATGATTTGCTTAATCTAACTGACTTAACATAGATGCCTAATTAGGGTTTCTATTTTTAACTGATTGTCCAAGATGATTATGGATCGTCCTATACAATATGATAAAAAAAAAAACTCTTAAACTTATAGAGTTTCTCCCCTTAGTGTGTGTCTGAAAGGTTACTTAGAATCAAGATCTATCTTATTATATTTGACTCAAGAAAAGGTAAAAACCACTAGAATTATAATTACAGAGTGAATTAATCCTAATCTATCAAATCTTGAGTTGGCTTGAATTACAATTGATCTTATGAACCTAAGAGGTTAGTAGACAGGGTAACCAAAATAGATGTGCAGTGGTAACAATAGTAGAAAAATAGGAATACTAGGAATGCTTGCTATCATCAAAATTATAATCCTTGAATTCAGATTTTCAACATGGTTTACACTGTAAGTCTAGGAGGTAAAATTTTTGGGTTTGCAATCATTGATTATTTTTTAAGATTCTCTTGGGTGAAATTCTTTTCTCGTAAGAGTTAATCATTTGATGAATTTAGAAAATTTTCTACTTGGATTCAGAGAAAGCTATGGTGTGAAATTTTATTAATTCAAAGTGATCATGGAAGAGAGTTTAAAAATGAAAAAAAATTAAATTTTTTTATAAAGAACATGGAATTTATCAAAAATTTTTAGCTCATATAACCCCTCAATAAAATATGGTTGTTGAAAGAAAGAACAAAACTTTGATAGAGGATGTTAGAGCCATGTTGGTTAAATATTCACTTCCAAAATAGTTTTGGGCTGAAGCGGTTAGTATAGGTTATTATATTCTGAATAGGATGAATATTAGATGAAAGTTGGATAAGACACCCTATGAACTTCTTAAGGGGAAAACACCTATTCTTTCATATTTGTATATTTTTGGATGTAAGGTGTTCATTTATAATAATGGTAAAATGTCTTTAGAAAAATTTGATCATAAATCTAATAAAGAAAATTTTCTAGGATACTCTAGTATTGGCAAATCCTATAGAGTTTTTAACAAGAGAACTTTTGTAGTTGAAGAGATCTTTCATGAAGTTTTTGATGACTCTAGTATGTTTGAAAAGCCAAGGTTGGAAGAAGAACATTTTGAAGAGAATTCCCAAGGAATTGAAAATAAGACAAATATTGAAGAGAATGTTAAAATAGAAAATAAATTGCCTAGAGAATGGGAATATTCTTAAAGTCATCCTAAAGAGTTGATTTTAGATGAGCCAATTGAAGGTGTAAGGACTAGGAATGGAATTAGCAAATAAGTGAACCATTCAGCCTTTTTTTTAATGATTGCACCTACTAATATAAATCAAGCGCTTTTTTATGAATTTTGAATTTTGGCCATGTAGAAATAATTTAATTAATTTGTTAGAATGATGTCTGAAAATTGATTGGAAGGCCTAAAAATTAAAGTGTGGTTGGAACTATGTGGGTGTTAAAAAATAAGATGAATGATTCATGTGTAGTGAGTAAAAATAAGGCATGATTGGTGGCCAAGGGGAATATTTAAATAGAAGGAATTAATTTTGAAGAAACTTATTCCCCTGTAACTAGACTTGAAGCAATAAGGGTATTACTAGCCTTTGCATGTTTTAATGGTTTTATATAATTTCAAATGGATATTAAGAGCCTTTCTTAATGGGATGATACAAGAGGATGTTTATATCAAGCAACCTTTAGATTTTGAAAATTCAAAATTCCCTAATCATGTGCTTAAATTGAAAAAAAACATTGTATGGACTAAAACATGCACCAAGGGCTTGGTATGAAGGCTAAGCACTTTCTTACTAGAAAGGTCATTTATTAAAGGAAGTGTGGACTCCACTCTCTTCTTAAAAAGGGTAGGAGATGACATACTCATTGTTTAAATATATATTTATGATATCTTGTTTGGATCCACAAATAAAAATCTTTATGCTGATTTTTTAAAATTAATGAGTAGTGATTTTGAAATGAGTTTGATGGTAGACTTAAGATTTTTTCTTGGTTTTAGCATAAAATAGAATGAGTATGAATTATTTTTTAGTTAATTAAAGTATATTAAGGACATGCTCAAGAAATATGAAATGGATAGTGCTAAACTAGTGAGTACACCAATGAGTTTCTCAATGCAGTTAGGTAAGGACTGAGGGGAAATATGTTGATCAAAAGAATTTTAGAATAATAATTGGATCATTACTTTACTTAATTGCTAGTAGACCAGATATCATATGTAGTGTTTGTTTATATACTTGATTTCAAGCTTATCTAAATGAATCACTTCTAATTACTGTTAAGAGAATTCTAAGATATCTTCTAGGAATTCAAAACTTAGGGATTTGGTATCCTAAGCACAATTCTTCATTTGAAATCATTAAATATTCTGATTCAGATTTTGCTAGATGTAGGGTTGATAAAAAAGTACTTCCAAAACTTATCAATTCATAGGAAACTCTTTAGTTTTTTGGTCTAGCAAAAAATAGAATTCAGTAGCCCTTTATACTATTGAAGCATAATACATTGCCTTAGGTAGTTGTGTGGCATAAGTTCTTTGGTTAAAAAAATAACTAATTAATTTAGGATTTTCTATTGGAACCATTCCAATTTTCTTTGATAATACAATTGGCATATGCATTTTGAAGAATCATATTCAACATTCAAGAACCAAGCATATAGTTATAAGACATCACTTCATTAGAGATAATGTGGCTAAAGAAGAAGTTGAATTACACCATGTTACTACTAAGAATCAACTTGCAGATATTTTCATAAAATCATTGGATTTTAAAACATTTAGCACCTTAAGAACCAGATTAGGTGTGATTGATATTAATTCTTAAAATTGTAATTCTTTAAATTTGGTTTCAAATGTACCTAATGTTTGTTGACATGTTTGGTTTGTTTCTTTGTTTGTGTGTTAGTACTTGTTTATTTTTCTAGTTTGTGCTTATTTTTCTTTTATTAGTATTATTTTTGTTTTTTTTTTTTCATTATTGCATGTCATGGCTCTTGGGGATTTATTTTTTAATAGAGTTTTTTTTTTAATTTTTTTATCATTCTTGATTTTCATTGTCTTTCTTACGGTATGAACCATTTTCATTTTGTACAAATTCTATGGTCTATACATGATGTTTTCCTGTGTTGAATAGATGAAATTGAATTTTTTTATAAGTCTATCATATTATACAATACATCTTCGTACTATGTAATATTTTATTTTTTTCATCTGTATGATTGAAGACGATTTTGCTAATGGCATTTATTTTTCACAAATCATACGTACAAAATTATATTTCATATGTACGATCATATTATCAGTTTTTTATATGGATAAACCTAACCGTTAGAAATGATCCTTATTATTTTGATCATCCTAGATGAGCGGGTGTTCTTCTATATAACTGTATGGTATGATAGGTATACAAAACAACTCCTCAGGAAAGGTAGTTTACAAAAAGTCATTTCATTTTTAGCAGTTTTTATTAGTATGTATGAAATTAATTTTGTCCCATAGAATTTTAAAATTGTATGTACGACCAAATTTTTATACTGCATGATAGGACATTTTTATTTAAATTGAAAGGTATTCACCAGTTTTTTCTTCAAAATCTTCTTTAATCTCAAACCATCTCGTGCCCTAACTCTAAAAATGGCTATCACCAGTAAGCACCCATGAACTTCTAAGGCCTCTTCCTCTTGTTCGGGTAGACTCTATAACAACTTTATCTCAAAAGGTAACGAGGAAGCCTATGGTCGTTACTTTGAAGCTAAGATTACCCCATCTCATCTCTTAATCAAAAGAGACATTAACTTTCCTGTTATGCCTCTTTTTGCTTCAAATCAAATTTCTTTCATCCTCACTTTGATTTATGCCTATCATCTTAACACATTTCATTTTTTCCTTGCAAACATGAGAGTGAATGAAGATCACATGCACTAAGATGAATTCATATGTCTTTAAGAAGTGAGTAGACATAACCATGGAAGATTTAGGCACCTTCTTACACCTTAAGACTGAAGGGGTTAGGGAGTACATAAGGACCTCTAGATCTAATTTTGACTGGTATGAAATTAATTAAACTCTTAGAGGTGTTTCTTAAGTCAATCATCTTTTCCATGTGTACACCTTGAACAAAAATGTTTGGATCATCCAGTATATTTTGATAACTTCTATTATACCTAAAGCTGGTGATCATGTCAACCTAACTCCTTTATTATCTACAGTCACATAGCTCATTGTGACCAACACTCCTATAGATGAAGCCCAACTAATTATGGAATATATCCATAAATGTTTTGATATTGGATTTCCTCATAATAGGAGAAAGAAAATATGGCTTTAGGACATTTGGTAGTCTAAATTCTAGAAAAGAAGCACAACCTAATCCATCTTGATCCTCCTACTCAACTTCCTATCTACTTTACCGATGCTTCTTTCTGTACACTTTTTAACTGAGATCAAGAAACTGAGGGAGAAGAATCTGATGAAGGAGGAGCAGTTGCTCCAGCACCTGCACCTACTTCTGGACTTAATCAGCATTTCTATCAAGAAATGGTCCAACATTTTGATAAACTGGAATCTCATTTTGATCAACACTTTGATCAAATTGAGACTCACCTAAACTGGTAGGATGTGAGGTATAATGAAGACATGGGGTAAATTATAGGACAATTTAACTCTATCAACACGCAAGTAGCTACTATAAATAGCTATTTTATGATGTTCTTCCCTCAGCCACCTCCAAATCAAGGTCCCTCAAGATTTTAGTTGATACTTCTCTGTTGTACTTATTGTTAGCTTTTCCATTTGATCTCATGTATTGGATCTGCTATGTTGTGGTTCTTCCTTTTTTTTTGGGATGATGTATTGGTTGTATGTGTTTTAAGTGTTTAATAAAATAATGTTATGTCTTGTGTTGAAATTATTCTTCTTGAATTGGTTTAAGTTCTTATAGACTAATCAAATGTAGTTGATATCTATAATGAAATTTTAAAATACTTTGCTTTACAAATTAAATTTTTTGCAAAATTTAATTTCTCAAAATTTTAAATTAAATTATGGTTAAGTGTAGATTAAAAGATCATCTTCATGTTCTTATAGATAAATTTTATTTAGTTATAATTATTGTAAAATATGTTTTTTATTTTTATATTTATTTTTTTTCAATGTGTTTATTTTTCTTAATTATTGGATTTCATTTTAAGACTTATTAATAATGGAAAGATAAAATATGTGAGAATATGCACAAAGCGTGCTAGGCTTGAAAAGATGCACAAACTATGCCACAAGTTTAAAAAGATATGTAATGTTTGCTAGAGTGAAAAGAGGCACAAAATAAGCCCAAACTGAAAGATGCACAAAGTGTGCTAAAAATTAAAAAGATGCATAATATTGCCAATTGAAAGTTTCATATGATTCTTTCCTTTATCTTTCTATCTCATATATAAATCCATATAATCATCAATAATCTGCACTATTGAATTAAAAACTAATTAAATTTTATTTCATCATTTTTTGCAATAATTATTTTTATTTGATATGTCTAGAATGAATAATAAACTTGGTTGAGTTTTCTTATCTTAATTATTCTTTAATTTAAAATATGAGACTTTCCTTTTCACATTAGAATGTTAATGTTTTATTTGCAAATTGTTTAAAATCTTTTTCTTAATCATATATTTGATTTACCAATACAAACTTATCTTTTCAAGAAGTACTTCCTTTTTTTTATTGTCAAAAGGGGGAGTCAATGTTTATTATTTAACTGTCATTTTTTTGTTGATTGTTATGTCTTGTGTATATGTATGTTATTTTTGTTTGTTTTTTAAATCTTGTGATTGTACTATTGTTATATTTTTGCGTGTATTGATTTATTTGTTTAGGCTTTTTTTAGGGTTTGTTTTGTTATTTGTTGTTATTTTGATTTTCATTAGAATTCTTTATTTTTAATTGAGTATTCTTTGAGGGGGAGCTTAGGAGAAAAATTGGCTTTAGTTTTAACTCAAACAAAAATTGTTTTTCCATCATAAAAAATGAGGAGATTGTTGCAACTTAGATTTCAAGTTTAAGTCTTATATCATGTAATTTTTTGATAATACCAAAATATTATTATTATGATTTCTGTTTCTCCTAACAAACTTTGGTTATATTTTCTTTATATTGTTTGTGTGTGTTAACGTTTCAGGAAAATTATACTCCAGACTACCGAAGACTTAAAGACATATTAGATTAGGGTTTCTTATAATGAAGTATGTAATTTTTCTATTTTTCTTGAGTCTAAGGGAGTGTGATTGTAATTGAGTAACTGTGGACACACACACTAGGGGAGTGAGTCTAAACTTTATATTTTAAAACTAATCATACTGTACGATTTCAAATCATACTACACTATTTTTCATGGTAGTTCCTCCAAAACAACGTTAATCAAATCATGCCCAAAAAATTTTTTGTACTGTTTTTACTATACGATAGTGTTTTGTGCATATGACTCATAGAGTATAAAATGGGTGCACACTAGTTCATCCCAAAAGAAACCATAATTTTTTTGACTTGCTTGTATTGTATGATGCTGGGTTCGTACTGTTGACTCATATTGTATGAAATGGGTTCATACATAATCGTATAGGATGAACTTGTTCAATTTTGTACTGTTTGTAAAGTATGATGTCAGTTCATACAAATGACTGACAGAGTATGAAATCAGGTTCATACATGAATTGTTAAACTATTCATAAAGATGAAGTATGATGGTATTGTACTATCTGAGTACATTCAAGTTGAAATTTTTAGTTTTCTGAATGATTTTTCTTGTCTATCATATATAAGTGTCCTAAAAATTAAAACTCAATTGATCTTGCTATGAATTTCTTTTTAATGTGGGAAAGGAGAGTGTTTGAGAGAGAGTTTTATTAGTGAAGAGTGAGATATCTTTTGAGTGAAAATTGTGAGGGGATTCACAAGGTTACCCAAAGGTATTTATTCTTCAAGATTCGCCCTACTTCCTTGACATAAACCTTGCTGCAATTTGCGCTCCAAAGGAGATTGTGGAGGTGTAACTGTGAGGCAATAAAGTCTTACCTCCTAGGCTTCCTCGTTAGGAAAAAGGAAAGCAAGTTACCTCTAGTGATCCAATTCAAGTTCCCACTCAATAATCAAATCCACTTTCCAATCCATTGGGTCCCAGTCCTGATGTTCTCAAGGTTTATTTTAATATCTTAGCTCATCTTAGGAAGTTATCTACTAAGTTGAGCATCTATGATGCCCTTATCCACTCAATGGAGAAGAGGGAATCTTTAATTAAAACACTTCTCGAATAAGAGATTTGCCTAGCTCAGTTAGCTTCAACTTCTCAATAAGAAGCTTTGTAGTTTAAAAAAATCTCAGGAGTAACCTTCTCTAACAAAGTTTTACTTTTGGGTAATGCTGATCATAATCACCCACTTTACATTATTATAAAGATGGGAAACTTCAAGGTATCTAAAATTTTGGTTGATCTGAGTGTATCAATCAACATAATGAACATAAAGACTCTCATATACCTTAGAGTTGATACCCATAAGCTCTCCAGTGATAAGTTGGTAGTATGTGGGTTCAATGAATAGGGAGAGAAGACTTTAGGTTCAATAACCTCCTTCCAGAGAAAAGAGAGTTAAAAATAGAAGAAAACTTTCATATAATCAATTAGATAATATCCTTCAAAAAAGTCCTCGGTAGGCCATGGATCCATGAATATTGGATGGTTCCATCTACCGTACACCAATACATCAAGTACGAATGAGATGATATTGAGTATGAAATCATGGGTGATCTATAACCATTCTATTTATGAGATCAGGATCTACGACGATGCCATTTGCTATGCACCTAAATGGTCCACTACCTATTCTAAGGGAGAGATCAATTTTAAAGAGTAGTAAATAGATGATCAAAGCTCAAAAGTAATTCAAAAGTAAAAGAAGAAAAAGTTAATAATAAAAAAAAAAACCAAAATGAAGTAGTGAAGATGACGTCGAGGGCGCGATATTTAGGCTTCCAAATAATTTACCTCAAAGAGGTTGGAGGATGGCCTAATGAGCTTATGGTAAAGGCTGTACTTCAGTTGAAAAAATAATACCCTTAATGTATATAGATCTAGAATTAAGTTTTGATGAAGAATCAAAAGTACGTGGTGGTAGAATTTCATTTAATTTTCCAAAAATAAATTCTCCTCCAAAATTTAATCTAACTTTAAAGCAAGATAGGTACCTAGAGGGTGACAATTCAAAAGTTCAAAGTGACAAGTCTGAATTGACTCATTATGAAAAGCTTAATAAGGCTTTTGAAGACTTAACCTTAACCCCACTGTCTACTGATAATGTCTCAGGGAAAGTGATTAAGGATGCTACTAACTTAGATGGTGAAGTAAGGAAAGTCAAGAAGTTCTTCCCTGGCTCCTCTTCCTTAAAGAATGAAGATGATTTAATCCATAAGGGGCAAATTTTAATGAATTAATTAATTTTCCTTTTGGCTACTTTCTTATTAGTGAAAATATCTTATCTCTAAATGTATCAAGATGTATCGATGAAATAAGGTTCAAGCTAGATACCATAAGAACATTTGGCATTCAAAATACTAAAAAAATTGAAAAAGTGATATCATCTTTGGTATCGTTAGTTAATTTGATGATGATGAATATTGCTTAATGATAATGAGTTGTCCTGAATCTAAGAATGTCTCTATAGAAGTCATTGATTCCCTCGATAGCCTTTATTTGGAAACTTCAAATGACTCTAATAAACTTAAAGTTTGGGATGCGCCCCTTGAATTTGAAGAAGAGATTAAATCAATAATTGATGATCTTAATGAAATTAACCCTGGTACATAGGATGACTATCGCCCCAATTTCATAAGTTTTTAATTGAATGAGCATGAGTCTAAGGATCTAATTCAACTTCTTACTGAGTTTAAGGATTACGTCATATGGACATATAATGAAATACCAAGCTTGTCCATTGACGTAGAAGTTCATAAATTTTGTATTCTAGATAATGCCATTCATATAAGGCGAGATCCTAGTCCCATGCATTTGGAGGTTGAGCAAAAAGTCTTTTTTGAAGTAAAGAAATTGGTTGAGGCCAAATTAATTTGAGAGGAACAATATCCCTTTTGGGTAGCTAATGTCATGCCAGTTTGAAAGATGATTGGTCAAATTTGGGTCTATGTTGAGAATAGGGATCTAAATAAGGCATGTCCCAAAGTTGAATTTCCTTTACCTATAACTGAACTAATGATGGATATTTCCTCTTGGCATTTTTTCTCCTTTATAGATGGCTAATCTAATTATAACCATATCAAGATGTCCCAAAACATAAGAGAAACACTGCTTTCAAAACCCCATATGAGAAACTTTTGTTATAAAGTGATGCCATTCAGCCTTAAAAATGTCAATGTAACATATCATCGGGCCATAACTCAAATTTTTTACTACTTAATCCATAACTAAGTTGAATGTTACATCGATAATTTAGTTTTTAAGAGAAAATTCAAAGTGGCTCAGCTTTATGACTTAAGAATAGTCTTCAAGCAGTTATGCCACTACAACCTTAAGATGAATCCCTTGAATTGCTCTTTAAGCATCATGTCAGGGGAATTTTTAGGTTTTGTAGTTAGGCACCATAAAATTAAAATTGATCCTACCAAAATTGAAGCTATCTTAAATATGCCACCTTTTAATAGCCTTATGCAATTAAGCTCTCTTTATAGAAGAATGATGTATTCAAGAAGAATCATTTATAACCTCTCTAGAAGATGTTAACTTTTCTCTGTACTAGCTGAAAAGGATGAAAAATTCATATGGGATGAGATATGTCAATATGCTTTTAAAAATATTATGCAATACCTCTCAAATATGCTAGTTTTGACAGCCCTCAGCCCTCGATGAGTCTCATGGTGCTGTGCTAGCTCAAGTCAATAATGAAGGGAAAGAGAATGCTCTTTAGTACCTGAGCCGAAGACTTATTCCTATAGAAATTTGGTATCCTTCAATTGAGAAATACTATCTTGCTTTAATTTTTGCAGTCCAAAATCTAAAGCATTACATGCTTTTTGACCAGGTAAATCTTATTTCTAGTATTAATCCTTGTAATACCTTACAACCCGGCTTATATATCCAGGATGTTTAGCATGGGGTTCTATGATATTACTTCAATTTGAAATCACTTTTATTCCCCTGTATGCTATGAAAGGATAGGTATTTGCTGACTTCCTTGCAACACACCTGTTGTTGATAAAATCTCCTCTAAATGATGATTTACTTGATGAAGAAATTATGATTTTTGAGGAATCCTATAATCATATCTGATAATTATATTTTGATGGTGCAATGACCTCTTGGTGAGGCAATGCGCTAAAATTTACTATTCCAGGAAATGTTGAAATTAGCATAATTTTCATAATACCAGATAAGGGAATGATGCACTTTTCCTAACACTTATCACAGCCTTGCATGAATAATGAGGCTAAGTATGAAGCTTTGAGAACTGGCTAGGAACTTGTACTCTTGATAGAGGTCAAAGAAATTAAAAACTCTAGTGATTTTTAACTGGTGATCAAATAGATTACAAGAACCTATAAGGTTTTGAATTCTATGGTCATAAAGTACCACCAGTACACCAATCACCTTCACGAACAAATACCTTCTATAAATTTGTATAGGATTTCCTTTAGAAGAAATTATGTCGTGGATGCCCTAGCAAAACTTGCAAAGGAATTTGCCAATTCAAAAGAACACTCCATTCCTATAGAGATTCAGGTTCACCAAGTTCTATCTCCTGTAAATTTTGAGTACATCATCAAGAAATCTTTTTAGGCCCTATCTACCTCTTCAATAATCGATGAAGAAGGTGAATGGAGACAACTATTGATCAATTCAATTCAAGAAGGCAAACTCTAATACGATAGGTCACTTGCCAATCAAATCAAGAAAAGTGCCCAATCATATGCACTAGTGAACAATATGTTATATCATAGATCGTTCTATAAGAAATGGCTCTATTATCTAGACAAATGAGAGGTCCTGAAGATTATAAATGAGGTTCATGCCGAACTATGTATGCTTATTAATTGGGTCCTAATATGAAAATGAAAATCAAAGGACTTGGATATTACTAGCATACGATGATTAAGGATTGCATGAACATTATAAAAATTCAGTTCCAGATACATGGTGTGGTTTTAAATCTACCATTTAATGTGCTGCATCCCACAATAGCTTCGTGGCACTTCAAAAGTTGGGGCATTGATGTTATGGGGCTTATTAATCTTGCTTCTTCAAACGGTCGATGTTAGGGACTAATTACTTTTCAAAGTGGGCAGAAGTAGTTCCCCTACACAATATAACATCACACCATGCATAAAATTCTTTCATGATAATATCATATATTAATTTAGCATACTCCGTAGAATCATATTTGATAATTGCTCTACCTTCAAGTCTACAAAAATAATAATTTTATAAACTTCCATGATATTGAATTGAGATGTTCAATAATTTATTATCCATGGGCTAATAGGTTGGCTAAGGCCTTTGAAAAAACTTTGGTGTAAATCATCAAAAAGACCTTGCATGATAACAAATGTCATTAGGATGAGAGGTTGATGGAAGCCTTGTGGGTTTATTGAACCCCAACTTAATCCACGCTGTTCACATTAGTGTATGGGTACATGGCTGTACTCCAAGAAATATAGATTTATTCACTCAAAATTGAAATCCAAAATCAAATCATGACAAAGAAAAATGATCAACTCTGGTTAGAAGAGCTCAAAGGCCTTGAAGAATGCTGTCTTCAAGCTCAACAGAACTTAGAGTTTTATAAAGCACAAATAGTTTAAGCTTACAATAAGTTAGTGTAACCTTGAACCTTCCAAGTAGGAGACTTGGTCTTGGTTCTTTAAAGTCCTATATTAGCTCGCCAAAAAATTAGTGGGAAGTTTGAACCAACCTAGGAAGGACCGTTCATTGTAGAAATTTTCTATGAAGGTTGCTCGTATTAGCTAGTCAATTATAAAGGAAATCACCCAATGTTTCTAGTCAATGGGCGTTTCCTCAATACTATGCTTGATGTAACTCAAATTTCAAATTAATGAAAAAAATTCTCCAAGTTTTTAATTCAATTACCTCAATTTCTTTTAAGTATCAATTCAAAAATCTAATTTTCTTTTCCTTAAGGATAGATGTGAGTCATCATACCTTCTTTCCTTAGGATTAGATGTTTTAGTGATGTAGTACACCCTCTATTGCACCATCTTAACTTTTAAATTCATCTTTGATCCTTTGTGGGTAGCAATGCTTCCTTCCCTTATGATCTTTTATTTTTCTTTTCCTTAAGAATATATGTGAGTCATCGTTCTTTCTTTTTTTAGGATTAGATGTTCTTGAGATGGATCTCACCGTCTATGTCACCACCTAGCTTTAAAATCTAGTTTTGATCGTCTGTAGGAAGAAATGTTTCCTTCTCATATAACTATATACTTTTTTTTTGGTAATGATAGATGTGAGTCGTTGTTCTTTCTCTCCTTAGGATTAGATCTACTAGTCATGGAGGATGTCCTCTATGGCACAATCCTAATTTCATTGCCTTGGAATTAATTCCCCATTTAATTTCAAATCCATTAGTGATGGAGCATGCACTCTATGGTACCATCCTAATTTGGAACACCATATTTGATCCTTTATCAGAAGCAATGCTTCATTCCCACATGATCTCCCCATTTTGTTTTCCTTAAGGATAAATGTTAGTCATCATGCTTTCTTTCTTTAGGAGTATATATTTTTGTGATGGAGTATGCCCTCTATTGCACTATCCTAACTTCAAAATCTAGCTTTGACCATCTATGGGAAGCTTTGCTTCCTTTCCACATGATCTTTTTATTTTCTTTTCCTTAAGGGAAGATATGAGTCATTGTGTTTTTTTTCCTTAGGATTAGATGTTCTAGAGATGGAGCAACATCCTAGTTTCAACTTTAATTCTAGAATCTAGTCTTCCCTTCCTTAAGGATAGGTATAAGTCTCTATGCTCCCTTCCTTTAGGATTAGATTTACTAGTGGTAGAGTACTCCCTTAGTGTCATCACCATAGTATCAATTAAAACTCAATCAGTTAGGGTTAGATTTTTATTTCCCTTAGGATTAAAAAACCCCAGATTTGCCTTTATATTTGGTTAACACAAATATGTGCAGTTGAAATTCATTCTACTACACATATTGTGGATTCATTTGTTAACAAACTTTTTGTATGAGGTCATCATGACCAACCTAGATTTCTACCCAATGATCTGATGATTGACAAGCATATAATTGTCAATCATCCAAAGCAACAATTCAATTTCAATCCACAATTCAATTCAAAATACAGATTTCAATTCATCTTAAAATCCAAATTAACCCAGACCTCTATTCAAACCTCTATCCATACCTTAATTTAAACCTCAATTCAAGTCCATATCATATTTAATTAAGATTTAATCTCCAATCAAGCCTTAATTTAATCTTCAATTAAGTGTCAATCAAGCTCCAATCAAACTTTAAATCAAACTTTAATCACATCCAATTAATCTCAATCATCCATTTTATTGTGATTGATGTTGTTAATTCGAACTAAATCAATCAAATTCAACACGCAGCTCAAACCCACCATAAATCCAGACCAAAATCTATAGTTAAAAGGCTTATGTCCTAAATGTCATTTTGAGCAATTTTTTAATCTCTTTAAAACCCATTTGAATGACCTTTGATTCATGATATATCAATTATATATTGATTAGGCATGTTCATAGGATTAACCCTCTAAATTTGAGCTTAATCTGAGGTCGCTATCCAAAAAAATATATTTCCAAATGCTGTAAAACATTCAAATATTTATAGCTTATGCCACTAGTCATGGCACTTTTTGGAATTTGACCATGGGACCTTCCCTAAAAACTTTTATGATGTCCATAGCCTTTGTTATGACATTTTTAGCATTAAAATATATATTGGTGGATTCAATTTGACCCCTAGTTTACTAGGCGTCAAAATAATCAAAAGGCCCCTTAAGGGTAAAATTGAAGTTTCCTTAAAAATTTAACTTGACCCAACCAAATCAAGCCTTGAAACCTCTACTAGTATATCCTAAACACCATTAGGAATAAAATAGAATCAAACCCAAACCTTGGTAAAGTCTAGTTGACCAAGTCAACTAACTTTAACCAAAATACTCCTTAAAGGTTTAATTGGTCATTTCAATCCAAATGGCCTCACCTTTGCATGAGACCACATCCATTCAATTCAATAAATCATTTTAAACTTGTTGAGTTCAAACCCTGACACTAGTCTAACTTGGTTGACCAAGTCAACTTTTGTTGACTAAATGGCCCCTTTAAGGGTCTAAATGATCATTTTCACTCAAATGACCACCCTGACCAGTGAAATCACATCCATTGGTCTTGATTAAACAAAATTTGTTGAATCCAAACCCAACCTCTAGTTTGACTTTGTTAACCAAGTCAATCAGGGTTGATGAAATTAACCTTTAAGCCCTTTCTACATCAGATAAAGCCTCGAATGTACTCAAACCTTATCAAAACCCCTTGACCACATTCCTTAATGATTTGGGGTTAACTGGTCACCCTAAAGTTAATAGCTGACTTATTTAATTATTCCTAAGTCTAGTTAAGCTTATAAAGAATATTATTTAAAATTGATATTATTTTATTCTTATCAATGGTAAAAGCCATGATTATTTTAAATCAATTCATAGTCTTAGACAAGGGGATCCACTGAATCCTGCGCTATTTATTAATTCTATTGAAAATCTCTATAGAGGTCTTAATAATTTGTTCATGGTTTATCCTAATTTGCAGTTTAGAACTCATGATGGCTTTCCAATTACTCATTTAAGTTTTGCTAATGATTTTATTTTATTCACAATGGTTCAATAAAAATGCTTTATATCATTTTTAAATTTCTTCATCAATTCCAAAGTGCTATTGGTTTGAAATTTAATCATATGAAGAGCTATTTTATATCCTCCAAATCTATCGCTGGTCAAAGAATTAATATTATTCATGATAAGTTTTATTTTTCTCATAAGAGTTTACCTTTCAAGTATGTAGGATTACCTCTTTTTAGAGGTAGAAAACATCTCATTTATTTAATGAAAGTTTTATTACTATTTAAAATAAGTTATCCATATGGGCTTTTTATTTTATTTCTTTTGGTGGTAAATTGATTTTAATTAGTCATGTTCTTTATGCTATTCCTATCAATCTTTTTCATACTTTATGGCCTAGTGTGAATGTTTTTAGTAGAATGAATAGGTTATTTAATAATGTTTATGGGGTGCTAAGGAGGCTAAGGCTACCGTCATATGGTATTCTTAGACTTAGTTTATGGGGTTAAAGAGGAAGGTGGGTTTGATGTTAAAAACATGGTTGATTTGGCTAAAGCGTTCCCTTATAAACTTTGGTTCTCCTTTAGGACTAAGAAAAGTCTATGGGAAATTTTTTAACTTCTAAATACTATGCTGGTAGAAACCAACTCACTTGTCATTTTAATAAGGGGACTGTTATAATTATAGAAGTCTTTGTTCCATTAAGTGGAACACTGAAAACTTCATTTAATGGGGTATGGGGGCTGGTTTTTTTTTTTTGGAAAGATAAATGGTTGAAGAATTTTTCTATTGATAGCATATTGAATACCCATTCCACTTCTGCTTGTAAAGTAAATCATTTTGTTCATGAGGGGGTCTAGAATTTTGATTTACTTACTGCTACAGTCCCTCAAAATATTTTGAATCTTATTCTCAATATCCTTTTTCAGCTAGATAAGGAGGAGTGCAACATGTTTACTCATGCTAATGATGGTAATTTTTCCTTGAAATAAGTTTAAAATTCCATTAGGTATTCTTCTCCTAATTCTTTGTTGTATTTCTCTATATGGCATCATGCTATTCCTTCCTCTTATTCTATTTTAGTTTGGAGGATCTTATAGGATTATCTTAATCTTGATTCTATTTTAAAGATAAAAGGTTTTTATATAGCTTCTAAATGTTTATGTTGTTATCATGTTGAAAATCATAACCATGTTTTTGCTCAAGGTCTTATATCCCTTAAAGTTTGGTTATATTTTGATAGTTTTTTAATGATCATTTTGCAATAATTACAATTCCATAACTCATATTTTACAAGCTTGGTTTACGCCTTTTAAAGGTCATATCTATAATGTTTTTCCTGTCATTATTTGTATTGAATGGAAACCCCACTTACTACGCGCATAATCTAAATTCAAAGAAGAAAGTAAAGTTTCAATTAATACAAGCATGTCAACATTATGAATCCTATAAAGGTTTCTAACCCTATCCTTAGATAAAGTGTTCCCACCCCCTAATATTCCAAATGAGAGCTTTAACCATTAGAAGTTGAAGTAACATTTGAAGCTTCGATCACCCTCTGATTGCATTCAACCAAAATCTTATTAGTTTTTTTTTTTTTTTGAGAGGCTTTAACGAAAGCCTCTTCATAATTCTTAGCATTATCTTTAAAGTAGGAGGGGATATAAAACAATTATTAAGGCCATCTTGATTACCCAAAAATGATTCAGTGTTATGATCCAAGGTCCCCCTATCCTCAATATTGTCCCCCTCTGTGCGGCAATGATCATTTAATATTTTAGTATCAACTCCATTAGTTTGAGTCATATCACACTCAGCATGAGACAGCTTGTAAATACCATTATCTTTAGTAATGACATCCATAGCAGGATTTCCAACCGATTGAGGCTCATGAGAAATAATTTGTTCTTGAGTATTATTATCACCATGTAATCAACTCAACAAAGGTTGAACCATGTCCATAAACTTATCATCATTTCCCAAGGATTCTTGAATTTCAGCATTGGTTTCTAAACCATTATTACCCTTACTAGTAAAGACTAATTCCTTACTGGATTTATCAGAAGGCCCATGTTCTATGTCATTCTCACAAGCCTAAATGCCATTATTATCCATCAAATACGGTAGAGAACTCAAATCACCATGATCCGTTTGTTCCATATCATTGTTTTTTACCATAACATTGGAACCCTTATTGGTTTTTACTTGAGTATAAGCCATGAAACACTTATTAACTGGATGCACGTGAACTTTGGAATGAGCACTAAAATATAGAATGTTTTTTAAACTCAATTTTTTGCAAGTAACCAGATTTTTCAGGACCAATCCATATTTCCTTTGGGTGTTTTTTGGTAATGTCTAATTCCATAAGGATTCTTGCTACAGATGGACTAAGTTGAGAGGTTGTGGATTGATCAAATTATAGAGGTATACCAAATATTGAACCTAAGACATGTAAAATATGGGAGTTAAAAAATGTAATTGAAGGTTTGGAAAAGAAATCCATATTGGCACAATAAAAAATTCTTCTTTAATATCAAAGTATGGCATCCACTTGAGCAGTCTCATTAGACATATGTTAACATAGTAAGTTTTCCTTGTAAAGACCATACTATAATCCATATCATTTGATAATTGAATGGCAACATGTCTAGCATGAAGTAACCCAATTGAAAAATACAAGATAACTTAATATTTTCAAAAAAAGAGAGAATCACATCAAGATTAGGTCTACGAACCAAAAATTTCCCCACAAAAGTAAATTGATAAGGACTTGCAAGTTTAACAATATCTTCTTTGGACATTAAGATTGCAAGAAATCCTCTAACATAAGACTTAGTAAAAGAAATAATAAGATCATTTGACGAGGAGGGGCCATATTGAACATCATAAAAAGAGCTAGATTTGGAAGAGTTTACATTACCATTCAAATAAAAAAAAAACCTTTATTCAGGAGCACCTTTATAGTAGGAAGGATACTCCAAAGATTTGGTGTCGCAGATGATGGCAACACAACCATGGAGAAAAAAAAAACACCAAAAAACCTAAGGACGAACAGCCTCAGGGAAAGAAAATGAAACATAATCAAGAAAAACCTCTAAAAAATATGACCTAAAAAAGTAAAAAACCATTCCCAATGAATAAGAAAAACCATGAACACCAGAGCACCAAAGCAAAGGAAGTGAGAGAATGTGGACGTTGGAGTTTGTGACATAATATTGAAAATATTAGGCTAATTATACAAGATGAATTGAGGTTCATAATTTTGACAGACCAAATGACCTCAAATTCCCTTAAAATATAAATTATGGTTTATTTAATACCCTAGGTTTAAACCCTAGAAATTTCAATCCATCAAAGTCTTCCTAAGGGTTTTATTTATTTTCCAATGTAAATTTAAACTATGCTTTAGAAATTTAATTTGTACAAATAGACCATGTATTGGGTTGAAATTAGTAACCAACTAACTCTTGGATGCTAAACTAGTACGCCACAAACAACCATGAACTAGTGCTCTATAAAGTTTGATTTAAAAATTTCTAGAGATCTAAGTTAAAAAGATCTATACCCTTGTAAATTTGACCCATACAAATTTACTTTTTAAATAGACCTAGGAAAATTAGGGTAGGTTAAGAATATACCCGAATTTAACCTAGCCAAGTTTGAAGTAAATTGAATAAAGGTTTAGGGAAAATTTTTCAAAAGATAGTGAACAAATAAAGATAAATTACTCTTTATCCACTCATTTTATTGACTTGATTTTATTTTTATACTTATGATGGTTCCATAGAGCCCTTACATGTAATTTTCGCTAAGTGTGTGTTTTATAGTAAATTTTAGAAGTTACAACCAAATTTTCCATTAATTAAATATTTTAGAGCCTAATAATTAGGCCCCTTTATTGTGTCACTAGTTTCATTCCACCACCAGTGCACCATCCTTGAATGTGCCATGTGTATTTGCGTGGTTCACCACTACTAAATTGAAGCCTTCGACCAGTTAACCATTTTAGCACATGATCTATGCCGTTGGATTGTTTGTAGTTTGTGTGGATGGATTGGATTATGTTAGATCGATGGATAATCCATAATGCAGTTTGAGTTAGTAAGATTAATCTCACCATCTTGCTGGATCAGGGCCATCTAATCAAATTCATGTGTGATCAAAGGGTTCAAAAATTAGCTAGTTTATTAAGATTAAATTTAAACATATATAAAAGAGGTATTTAAACATTTTATTTATTAGACCAAATTGGATAAAATTTTAGGCAAGGATTCTAGCCTATTTAATTCGCTATTTATGAAGTTTGGAGGCTCCATGATATAGGAAATTAAAGCTATTTATGAAAGTTCAATTTATGGTTGTTAAACAACTTGAGCTATAAAGGCACACCAAGAAGGGGATGAATCTGTGTTTTAAAAATCTTTTTCAAAGATTCTCTTTTGAGAAATTTAAACAAAATTCATAACTTAAATTCAAAATAAAATTTGTAATGTGAAAGAGAATATTAAATAATTACAATTTTTTGTTTTGATTTTATAGAAAAGTAAATATCTATATTTTTTCTTTTCTAATAGAAGCTAAATCTAGAGCAATTTCAATATTTTTTGTATCGCAAGAATATTAATAGTCGAATCATTTTTTCAAGAAAGTAAAAAGTGCAAGGAAATAAAATGTTAGTTAAAATTATAGTGTAGAAATAAAAGAAATGAGCACACAAAATTATTATAGTGGTTTGATCAAGTTGACGTCCACTCCTTGGAGTCCTCCTTTCCAGTTATTTTAATAAAACTCTTTAGTGTCTCTCATTTTACTCCCATGACATGCTTGAGGCTGAGAAGCCCTTGTAAGAATCACTTCCACCTTTCCCCGGTGGATGGAGTAGCTGAATCCTTTTCACCTTCCATGGTGGGTGGGGCAGCCGAATCCTTTCATTTTTCTTGGTGTGATGGAGTATTCAAATCCGTTGACGTGATGAGTTTCTTCTTGGAATGTCCCTTAAGATTAGTTTCAACTTATGGAGAAAGATGGTGGATATTGGTCAGAGAAACTGTGTGTAGACTATCTCCCACATGACCTTACACCCATAAGGCTTTTCTCCCTCTTTGTCAACAACACCTCTCTCTCCAGACCAAAAACTCTCTCTTCAAATCCTTTCTTATAAAAGAGAACACACAGCTGGACTAACAATGTCTATATGAAATGAATTAAGACATTATTAAATAATAAATGTTAAAAATACCCCTAATTTTCAATTATCCCATATTTATTCATACAATATTTCTGGAGATCATGCAATATAAATAGTTCAATAATCCCCTCTTAGTATTATATGATGAATAATAATCAATATGATTAGCTCAAGAATTTTGCACTGATCGTCCAGTATAAATTCATATCATAAAAAACTATTAGTTTAATTGAATAATAAATTGTCCAATATGAACCCTGAATTATTAATTATCATCCCGGTAGTTGCTCGGGTCATAAAGTATGAATTCCCTATTGATATTATAATCACTAATTTTTAGTTAATTTTTTAATTATTTCTTTATCATAGGGATAAAATTTGGTAAGATTTCAATAATATTATAAAACATTATTATATTTGTAAAATACGAATAAACCAACTTTTAAATTATTGCCTTATTTTAAATACTAGTTGGATTCTTGATTATAATTGATCATCCTTTATGATTAAATTCATTAAGTATAATTAATTCATTTTTTAATTTTTAATTTTAATTCACTTAATTAAATATTTTAATTAATTTATGATTAAATAGATCTTATAGTACGTTCCATATGGTTCAATATAATCTTCAAAAAAATTAAAACATTTGATCTTATATTCCTTATGTGTATGCACGGTTCCTATGCTAACATACACCTTTTACATTACATTGACTCAAGAAAAATAAGATTATGGACTCATTAAAATACATCAAACATGCACTACCCAATCTTGAGCCCTTATTCTCTGATGGTGCTTTGTGCATGCTAAATCTGAAAGGTTAGAACACATAGAAAAGATATGTAATAATAAAGTGCAGGAGAAACTAAATTTTAATTCAATAATATTTATAATCATGAAAACACATGCTCAAGCTCTCAAATTGTAATAATTTAGCCCATTTTAATGATGTCAAATATTGTTGGTTAGATTTGTAAATTAATTTTTATTTTCTCCTAAGCTCTCCCTCTTACAAAGTCATCGCTTTAAAAATTAGGGAGAAACTCCAATTTTTTATTTTTTTGTTTTATTTTATTTATAATAATAATAATAATAATAATAATTATTATTATTTAAATAATAATACATCACTACCATAATAATCAATAATAACACAATGAGCAATGAGAAGCACTAAGCAATGAAAATAGTCAGTACAGACCAAAAATATCTTTTTTTTTGGGGAAAATTGGGGCCAAAGCCCTTAAATTTCATTCAAAATAAGGTTACAAGTAAAAGAAATTACATGTAAGAGAATAAAATCGAAACTACCCATCATAAGAGAAAAATACTTATGAGGAACAAAAGAAAACCTATACCACCCAAAAGAAGTTTATAACATTAAAGAAAACAAAACTGTGGTAAGACCCAGAATAACATGATCTTCAGATGCAGCAGAACGTGCCAACTCATCAGTTTGAGAACACGGGAGATCACCCAAGGGAATGCAGCTCCAAGGCAGCCAAAACTTGCAGTGAAAAACAGAGACAGAACCAGCTCCCAGGCAATAGAGACTGGATTCAGATTTATATTTAGCACGAGGAAACCAACTGTTGGAGGGTCCCTGGTTTCCAAAAGACCATCCAAGGGACCAATCCAACGGAGCTTCATCATCATCCAGTCTCAGCCAAAAATGCATATCGAATGGACAGAGGGACCCAAAATGCACGAGGCACTTATAATTTTTCCCACAGAACATTTGCATTTTTCCATTTCATAATATTCTCAAACATAATATGTTTGGTATTATTTGTAACCGTAGTGGAGAACTGAAAATTGCCTCCAAACCTCCTGCTATTTCTTTCTTTCCAGGAATAATAAATGATATAGCATACCGCCAATTTATAAAATTTCAAAATCTCAGATTAACCACTGAATTCCCCATTAATCTAGTCTAAGGTTTGCATAATCGACGGCCTCAACAGGAAAATCCCAATCCCAGGAATAATACTTTTCAGTATGTTGAAGGTGTAGGAGCATTTGAAGTAAAGATGGGATACAGATTCATCATGCAAATTACATAAGCTGCACATAGAAGGAACAAAAATCTGTCTAAATCGAAGCGCCTCAGCAGTTTTCAAGCCACCCATAATAGCTAGCCAAGCATACACAGAATGTTTTAAAACATGCTTTTTGTTCCAAATCAAATGAAACCAATTGCAATCCGGAATGTCCGAATAAAATTCAAGAACATAAGCTGCACATAGAATGTCCGAATATAATGTTTAAAATGCAATCCGGAATGTTCGAATTACTGTGGAATGACCAAAAATATCTTACTCCATCTTTTGACATCACTAAAAATGAGAACTGTAGAATGAACTCTAATCGAAACAAAAATACATAAAATATAAAATAAATTATAAAGAGAAAAGCTACACCACACATCATACACTACTTATATAAAAGTCCTTGATCAGGTGGAGGTGTAGATGGCTGGACATACTAACCAAGCATGATTAGTCTCTTGCTGCTACTATTAATGGTTCTACATCTATTCTATTATATGTGTCTCCAAGCATATATCTAGTCGATAAAAATGTAGAGAGAGTTTCTATTTGCATGTTTCATATTCTTGCAACTTGTTTTATTTTGACGATTTCAAATATTATTGTTTTTATATATCTCCTAACACTTTTTAGAAGTTTTATTTTTTGCTCTAGTATGTACTAACATTTCAGGAAAATTAACTCCAAGTGGTGAAGACATCAATCTATTCATTTGTAAATCATATTTTTTTTACATGAAAGGGAGTGATTGTAATTAAGTGAAAAAATCACAACACACTCTTTGGGGACAATTTTTTGTGAATTGATCGTATGGGACGAACCATGTTAGTACGGGACGATCATGTCAATTAGCCCCTCAGAAGAGCAACGGACTAAACATACGAGGAGAAAATTTTGTAAGTCCTAATCGTACAGGACGAAATTTATTTTTTTTCCTGGACAAAACTCTCAGGATTCTCACTCGCAATGTTCGTCCAGACGAAAAAAAAGGTTCGTACCGGGACGAAGCTCTCTGTATGAGTTCGTACCGTACAAAATTAATTTTCGTACCGGGACAAAACTCTCTGTATGAGATCGTACAATAAAAAATTTATTTTTGTCCCTGGACGAAACTCTCTGTTTAAAATCATCCCAGGACAAAACCTGTTCGTCCCAGGATGAACTGAACCGACTTAAGTCAGTTGGTTACATCCTGTAGAATTTTTGGAAACCGGCCTATGAGATAATCGTTTCGTACCAGACAAACATAGTTCGTACAGGATGATGTGCATGTACGAACTTAGTTTGTACCAATTTATATTAGGTTTGTTTCTGGCACTTTAAGTAAAATCATCCAGGACGATCCATGATCGTACGGGATGATCCATTGCGTACAGAATTGAAAACTTACAGTTTTTGGGTGATTTTTCTTGTCTTTTGTATATATAGTCCAAATTAGACTGCCACCCAATCTTTTTGCCATTTGATCTTCGTGCCTATTGAAAGAAAAGTCAATGAGAAAGTGTGAGATAGCATTCAAAGGAGGATTCCTACCACTGGAGCGTGAAGGCTTCACTTGGTGTTCAAAGGTAAGAATCTTTACTTGTGAATTGGGATTACTTCACTCTTTTCTTTCTTCTTTCTAGATTTCTTGTGAGATGATCTGTCAAGGAGATCCGGTTCTCTGCCGACACCAGGAGAGTGGGAAAAGACGAAGGGTTCTCTGCCCACACTAGAAGAGTGTGAACAGCCAAAAGGGTTCTCTGCCCACACTAGGAGAGTGTAAAAAGACGAAGGGTTCTCTGCCCACATTAGGAGAGTTTGAAAAGATGAAGGGTTCTCTGCCTACACTAGGAGAGTGTGAAAGGAAGGACAGTTCTCTGCCAACACTGTGGATTGTGTAAAAAGACGACGGTTCTCTGCCGCACCGGGTAGTGGTGAAAAGAGTGTTTGTAAAGGCTTCTCCGCCTTGCTGTGGGTACAAAAGGAGAGACACTATTGGTATTAGTGCAATACTCAGAGGGTGCTCTAGGGAGTGGATGTAGGTCTGGTTTAGAATGAACCACTATAAATCTTGTGTCGTTTACTTTACTGTTTTTTATTTTCCATATTTTTTTTTGTTTTAAATATTTTGTGGTTGAAAATATTTTCTATAAAAAATTTCATTAAAAGTTTAATTTCTGTTCAACTAAAACTTAAAAGAGGATTAAGTTTTTAAAAGTACCAATTCACCCCCCTCTTGGTAGCCTTGGGACATTAACTTAGGTTTAACAACCTATTCACTAGACTCAACAAAAAATTCTTGATTAAATCATTATAAAATATTTGTTAGTAAGGTGGTGCTAGCTCCTATTCTCCCCTACCTCCTCCTATTCAAGCTCTAGCACATGATATGACTTACAACACATGTGACTATAAAATAAGTGAAAGGAACAATTTGAGTAGAAAACTGGAGTGATAGGCTAGTGCAGGGTAAATCAGGCCATACTTGGTGTCTAAGATCTAGGCCATAATATGTCCTAAAACTAGTTTTTTCCTATGTGAGACCCCAAAATATCTAATACTAGTTAGGTTTTTAATGTAGTGGATAACCATGTTTGCTAAATTGTATTTAGTCCCAATTATTAAAAAAAAAGGAAATAATGGATAGGAGAGGTGTGATGTTGACCTTATCACCTGCATTAGGAATAATTATGGTTTTAAAAATGTGCTAGATAATGTGTTCATTTTGGACAACAGAGCTAAGTAAAGGAAGTTGAATATTTATTGGAGTATTTCTTAGAGTGAGATTTAATTATAGGCACCTATATAGGCTAAGATGTGCGATTTTTAATTAGTTATGAAAAGATGCAAAATTCTATCAAAGTCATGGTGGGTAATGGTTATAGCCTATCTACATACATAGGATTTTATTGTTGCACCCTATATATGTTAATTTTAAGATTTGTTAAGAAATCAAATAAATGCTCTAAATTAAAGGGAAATGCTAACGTGAGTATACATAGGAGTGTCATCCAAATAAAAAGATCTAATGCCCGAAAATTTAGGATCTCATGTTTTAGAACTTTAAAGGTGGTAATTGTGGCAACCTTATATCTAAGATAGGCATTTTCTTCTACTTCTTCTTGGAACCTATCATCTACTGGATATCAGGAGGAACTTCCTATAAGAGCTCTACAGTGCTTATCTCCAACCATAAAGAAATTAAGCAAGGGTTATAAGGATAGGAGACTAGGAAGAAGAGAGAATTAGAATTTATTGTGCTTGAACATTTAGGTTGCCCATTTTTTAAATAGGCATCAGTTCCTTGTACAATATGTTTAACATCATATAATATAATCATAACAAGTTAATTAATCCTGGCTGAATAAATCAAATAGGTAGTCAAATCATATAGTATGATCAAAATCATATTGGATAATCTTCATAAAAGTGTTCATCCTGAGTGGTCAGCCGTTCAATTATTGACCAAATGGATCATTCTGTATGAACATATTTTCATATAGAACAAATCATATTAATGAATCATACCATGCAAATTAAAGGGTCCAATGGTCACTATCATATCTATCATATAGTAGAAAAGTATTCTTATACAGTACGATGATCAATAATTTACTAAACCTGACCCATTGGATTCCTTGACCAGTGCTGATGTGTTGATTTATGTATATCTTTTAGTAAAAAGTATATCACACAATACAATGTGAATAAAACTAGTGTTTGTGAGTTATGATCTGGAAAAGATCCACAATCTAAAATAAGCACACAATAATATAATAAATAAGAAAAATAAACAAAATAATATAAATAAAAACAAACATACAATATAAATAAAATAAATATGTTTACAAACTTTTAATCACATGTATACCCTAATTTCTCTAGACATTAGTATAAATTACACTTGTTTTTTTCTAAGTGTGCTAAAAGTGTCATAATTGAGGGGTAATAATACATGCCAATTATTTTTTTGTATCCATAAGGTGTAATTTTTTCACCTTTTGCCACATAATTCCAATGAAATGATGCATAATGTTAGTATGCTTTGTGTAGGAATGTTGGATTAATTTTTTTGAGATACATATAGCGTTTGTGTTATCTAACATGATAGAGATAGTGCCAATAGAAAGTTCAAGGTCAAGATCTTACTTCTTTATCCATAAAACTTGGGAAACCTAACTTCCTACAACTTTGTATTTCACTTTAGCAGTGGATAAGGTTACCTAATTCTATTTTCTACTAGACCAGGATACCTAGGTTTATCTTATGAATAGTTAAGTTGTAGAAGTACTTTTCCTATCTACTTTACACCCATAAAAGTCTAAATTTTTAATATCTTATAGTTTAATAGGTTGTTCTTTGTCTAAGATACCAAATGCCTGTGTTTTTGGTGCCTATCAAGTATTTTAGAATCATAGCAGCCATATGGGATTTTTTTGGATTATCTTAAAATCTAGCATATAGACAAACATAACATCTAGTATGCTAGCATTCAAATAAAGAAGTTATCTTATTAATCCTTTTTTCTTCTTCTAATAAACTAATTTTCTATGTACATCCTTACATATTGAATGGTTGAGCTCATTGGTGTATTTATGCTCTTAAAACCTTTTATATCATATTTTTTCAATAACACCTTAATATATTTGGTATGACTATAGATGGTACCATCCTCTCTTTGATTTATTGTAAATACAAGAAAATTTCTCAGCTCTCCCATCATACTTTTTTCAAATTCTTTACTAATAGTAGCTAAATACTAATTAAAAAGATTTTCATTTATAGATCTGAAATGTATATCAACATAAATCTACACTATGAGTTCATCATCTCTAATGTTCTTAAGGAATAATGTGGGGTCTATGCTACCCTCAATAAAGTATTTTTCTTGGTGAAAGGTTCTAAGCCTCTCAAACCATTCCCCAAATGCTTGTTTCAACCCATATAAAGCATTTTTTTAATTTATATTTATGATTTGGGAATAAGGAATTTTTATGGCGTAGGGGTTGCTCTACATAGAAATCTTATTTGATAACTATATTTAGAAAAGAACTATTCACATCCATTTGGTAAATTTTGATGTCTGTAAAATATGCAAATGCTAATATAACTCTATTGGCTTCTAACCTAGCTATAGGGGCAAAAGTCTCCTCAAAATTAATACCCTATATCTAATTGTATCCCTTAACTACTAATATAGCCTTATTTTTAATCATTGATATGGAGTCATTTAACTTATTTTAAAATACTCATTTAGTACCAATAATACTCTAATAAGTGGATTTAAAAATAGCTCGCATACATCATTTCTAATAATTTTTATTTAACTCCTCTTGTATGGCTAAGATTTATAATTCATCACTAAGGGTTTGATCAATATTTTCTACTCCATGGGTAATCTCAACTTCATCATTATCTTCTATCCTAAAATCAATTGGCCTATTTGATTCATTAAATACCACATTAGTGGATTCCTCTACTATTAAATTTTTTTTTGAAGACCCTATAGGCTTTACTTATTGAGGAATATTCTAAGAAAACTTCTTCATTTGCCTTAAAATCAAACTTCTATAAAAGGAATTTACTATTTATAGGCACAAAACATTTGTAGCAAAAAAATATGCAGATGGGATAAGTTTGGTGTGCTACCCTTAAGTAGTTCATAAGGTGTCTTATTTATCTTTGACATAATGTATCTCCCCCTACCTTAGAAAGATAATAAGATAGGACAAGCCCCTGTAATTAATTACTTCTCTTAAAAGAATACTCTCGATTAAAGTGAAGATTAAAGATTTTCAAAGACATGGATTCAAATAAATATTTGGGCTGATAAGATTTAATGTATAATCTTTAGGTTATAAATTCTTAAGTTTTTCTCTAAATTTAGATTTTAGATTTTTTTTTAAAATTTTAAAATAATTGAATTTAAATATTCAAATATTAAAGAGGTTTACAATGATCTAGACTTTACATACTTGTAGTGAGTTGCCTGATAACTATCCTAATGCATAATAAATCCCCTTAGATCTAATGCATGATAAGCTAAGCTCTCAAATTTATGACTCAAGATGAGTACTTCTAACTTTTAATTTCAATGACTCTAGCGTGAAGACTTACTACGAACTCTAAATTTTATTTAGTTAATTTACTTAAATAAATTTTCTAAGCACTAAAATTTCTTCAAAAATTTGGATAATGATCCTAATCCAAAGGAAAAGCATAGCATTCTCTGATTGTAAGGAGGAGGACCTTTCTACGTTACCCATGATGGGAATAAATGTTTGGCTTAATATTCATTACAATAATTAAAATGTGTGCATGTAAGCATGATTGAGTAAACGGGTTGTTTATTCAAGACCTACTACTATATCATCCTAAAACTACTATATATGTTGCTTCAAAGCCCAAAATATTTACACTGAAAGAAACTTCGAAAAACTTTACCCACTAAGGAAAACTATAATCCATATGAATCTAATGCATGAAGCAATATAATAAATGAAAGACTGAATATATACAATAGAAATTTATTTATTCATTGACTTGATAATTTACAACAGACATAAACACTATTGAAAAGAAAGGTGCTTAGGCTCCACCACTACAAACTTGGGTTTCTAATCTTACTATATATATAGATTCAAATATATTTGCTTATGATATTCAAGGTTCAAGTCTTCTATGGAATTACAAAAGAGTGTATCCTCGCAATAGAAGGATACCATCTTTTGTAGTCCCATTTATATATGTATAAGTAGGTATACTTAAATTTTTTATAACTCAATTTGTTGTGCAACTCAATTTATATATATATTACTTTTATAATGACTCATACATGTATACATCATTTTCAGGTACATTTTATTTTGGCTATTATAAAAATTTAAAGGTAATATAAAAGCAAATAAAGCATGTGAAAGTGCAAAGCAGTTGTGTAATAACCTATTGCTTCTAATACAATCCTTAAAGAGCATAAGTGATCCAATAGGAATTTAAAATGTATGACTGATGGGTACTATGGAGAGAAATTTTTTATTTTGTAAAAATCTAGTGCTCTTTAATCCCTAAATAATGCTTAGGTTTTCTTTGACATAAAAATATAATTCTGAATTAAGATATGCATGTGTACATGTTGAATCGAGTAACAAAGTATAGCATAGCGTCAAATCCATGAGAAAATATGCTTACTTGCAACTTACTACTACTATTACTTTAATTATAATAATTATCCTCCTAAATATAAATTATAATTTTGGGAATTATAAAATAGTAAAAATATTTAATATAATATTTAATTATAGTGTTTTGGATTGATGAGTGTAAATTACATTTATTTTCTAATGTGACTCTTAATTATAGAAGTGATTAAAAGCATATGTGACACCAGATCTCTATCGAGCTTATAGGGGTGAAAATGATATATGTTTACCTCCTATAGTTATAAAATTTTCTTAATAATTTAGAATATTTTAGATCCTATGTCATGGCATACGAACATCCTATTTCAATATTCTTAGTTGTTCTTACATTCCTCCATCATATCACACTTTATTTTAACCATATATATGGCAACTATATACACTAAAAAAAAGAGCGAGATAATATTAAGAAAATCTTTTAACAGTTATAGAATAAGTGTATTTATTAATACTTATAATAACTTATGAATCCAAATTATATCAGTAATTTAAATGATCTAAGTTAGTTAATTATTAGTTTTTAAATCTATGAGTTATAAAGTATTATTCATTTGAACTATGATATAAGGTTTTATTATTATCATAACTTTATAGAATTTTTAATTATCTTTTTTAATAAGATTAATTAAATAATCAAAATGCAATGATATTAATAAAAGACAACAAAAAATGTAAGTAGAAGGAAAATTTTATCAAATGTAAATAACAACACAAAATAATATTAGAAAGTACACATGTTTTCATATGAATGATAGAAAAATTATAATACATGTGATATATATAACAAGTTATAATACAAGGTACAAGACAAGTAGTGCTTAATAAACCACTCTAAACATTATATGAATTAGCACTCTAAGCTATAATTCCAATCATATTAACATAATAATATTACTCCAATCATGTCACTAGAATCCCCCCAAGCACTGAAATGAAAAAAGAATCAAAATAAAAATATGCTATTTAATAAAAGTAGAATATAATCTCTCTCTCTCTCTCTCTCTCTCTCTCTCTCTCTTTCTTTTTCTCTCTCTTCAAGCTAAGAATAACTCCTAACTAGCTGAGTCTAGGTCTTCCTCTTCCTCACCACATCATCTTCACGGACTCTATTACCAGGTTCCCCAAAAAAGGATCATAAGATAATACAGATGGAAACTGAAGTTGATTATGATGCTCCATAAAAAGAATTACTTCTAAGCACTCCAACAAGAGCATTATTAAAGCAGTAGTGTATTTGTAATGCTCCTCCTTGATGGTCCATAATGAGCCATGATCATCCTCATCTCAAGCTACCAATCTTTTGATTCCTCATATAATTGAGTCATCTTTTCCATTTTCCCTCTTAGTTTAGCTACATGATCTCCAAAAGTTTTTGGAGTTCTAGTATTGTTGCTACTGCTGCTATTACTAGGCCTCCTAGACCCTCCAGGCTCAATAAGGTCTCCTTCCTCCATCTCTCTCTCTCTCTCTCTCTCTCTCTCTCTCTCTCTCTTTCTCTCTCTCTCTCTCTCGCTCTCTCTCTCCCTCTCTCTCTCTCTCAAGTTTCTTGAATACAAAAATTTTTATTTTTGTAAGATCCACATTGAGGAATAATTGTTCTTCAATTTTTACCTCCTTACACCCACTACAACATAAAAAGAATATACTAGAGAGGGTGCCCTAACCCAACATAAGTGGTACTCCTAATGATATACTTGAGAGAGGAGAAAATAAGCTTACCTAAATTAATGGAATACCCATTTGAATAACATATTTTAGTTGGGCATAGTCATGGGTAACTTAACTATTATTTTTACTAGGTAGTAAATGATCTGAAATGAAATAGTGTCAGGCCTTTGAGGTTTGGATTAGGTAAGTGGAAAAGAAATTGATAATTTTATTCTATATTTTTCCAACTTCCTATGCTATTATTTCCTTAAAGTATATTTAGAATATCTTAAGGATCTATAGGTGTCCCAATAAAGTTAGTGTATTAGTCAAATTCAAAGTCTCTGAGTTTTTAAATTTATTTTTTGCCACAAAATACAAAGGGATCCACTTACCCCTGACATAACATTTTTTATTCACTGCCTCCTTTCCATTTATAATAAATCCTCTATCTGCATTTATAATTATAACAAAAGTCTAGTCACAAAATTGTTCAGAACCCCTACTAGAAATGATTTTCATGATTTGGTTGCTAGGACTGTAAAATCCCCTCACTCGAATTAGTTGTTTAGTCACAACTAAATTAGAAAATATAGATTCGACCTCAATAGAAATGAATTTTCTCTTATCATAGGAAGAGGAAACCATCTTCTTGCCAAACATTTTAGGGGCCATCAAGCTTGAGTGGATTAGAAAGGAGAAGAGTTTTAAGGAATGGATATGACATGAGGAAAATGATAAATATAATCCACCATTTTATAACTCGATGGAGCACTGTGACACTAAGGGAAATGGAACCATGGTGCTCAATCTATGAACAAAATTATTAAATGGTCAAACATACAATCCAAGCCACATGGAACAACACTGCTGGTTTTGGGAACTTATAATGTCACTTTGGAATTTGTCACCACTGCAGTGTCAAAAAAATGTTAGTGTAGTGAAGCTTCAGTTAGCTACCACAATGATGATATTAATTAATTAATAATGAATTAGTAATGGTTCAGTGGTGTTAGATATCAACATTTCAGTACTCTCTAACGTTTCATAATTAAAGTTATGATTGTACATCATCTATTTAAATTGGTAGAACCATATTTTTTTAATTAAATAATTAGGCATTATGGTGCTAAAATAATTAGTGATGTTGTAGTAATTAACCAAGAAAATAATGCTTGAAATGAGCTTTACCTAAAGTTTTTAGTGCTGCAGCAGTAGATTTCATAGTTATGGCGCTTGGTGGTGTAGCATTGCGACATAAAAATTACACAGTATTATGGATCTCAATTAATTAAGTATTGATTTTTTATTTTCTAAATTTATATTATAACTTTAATTATTTAAAAAAATGCAAAATATGACAAAACCAACAACATATGCAACATGAGTTGTGTAAATTTAAATAAATTATAATGACACACTAAATATAAATCTAGGTTGCCTCCCACACAGTGCTATGTTCATAGTCTTCAGTCAGACTTGACTAGATTTATCAATTTGGCTGGGGTAAATTTCTACCAATCTTCAAATGATTATCAATTGGATATTTTTTTTTGCTTTTTTTGGTTAACTTTAGTATTGCTTGGTGAAGATCAAAGAGTTCTACTACTGACTGAAATTACAAACTGATTTAATTGGTTTCCTAATTTTTAATAGAAGCGGTTTTATTTTATAATGGAATCCATAATTGTATCACTACATCTTCTAATGGTGATTTTCTACTTCCAAACTATTTGCTTCGATTAAATCTTAGAGGATATGCAAGGATAGAATTAATAGTAGGATGTTGAGGCTTATTCCAATTTCATCCTTATTTGTTTTGACTAGAATTCTACCAAATTAATATTTTCAATCCCTTTTATATTAATATCTTTAATTAAATTTTGATCCTCCAATTGCATGAACTATTCAATTCCTAAATTAGAATTCACTCCTATTATACTCAAATTCTTAGAAATTGATATAACTTGTATAATTAACATAAACAAAGCCTGAGATTCATAAATTTTTGTTGCTCTCTTAAGATTTATTATATCAGTATGCCACTAGAAATCATTAGTAGTCGTTTCCTTTATTAAGTCAAATGATTCCTCAAATGGCTTAGACATTAATGATCCTCCAATTCTGATATTTATGATTGCTATAAAAGATCATACTAATTATAAAATATTTAAATAACCCACCAATTAGGAAATGTATGGTGAGAGAATTTCCGAAGTATTTTCTTAAATCTCTCTCTCAACTTTGATAAATTGATTCTTCTTTAAAATGGGTAAAATAAGTGATATCATTTCTATGTTTGGCAATCTTTGAAGGTGAAAAATACTTAGCAAGAAACTTATGAGCCAACTGATTCTAAGTGATTATAGAACCTCGGGGTAAGGAATTCAACAACATCTTCTCTTTATCTCTTAGAGAAAATTGAAAAATTCTAAGTTTAATAAAATTATCATTGATACCATTATACTTAAATGTTGCACAATTTTTAAGAAACTGGCTAAGTGTAAATTAAGATCTTTAATAGGAGTTCCCCCAAACTAAGAATTTTAAACCATATGAATTATGGCATATTTTAATTCAAAATTATTAACTTAAATAGTAGGTCCATTAATGCTCTGATGAATTCCATTTACTATAGGAATAGAATAATATTAAAGAGGTCTAGTATGATCTTGATCTAATATAAGTTCATCCATTTTCACTATCTTTTTAGTTTTTTAAATTTTTGAAAGGGTTCATTCAATTTCAGAGTAAAATAATAAAGGTTCCTTTCTAAGTTTATAAAACATGCAACCGTGAATACATAATCAACAAATAAAATAAATAAAATAAAAGATTCAAGTAGAACTAATTATGTAATTAATTTAATAAAATAATTAAAATAAAATAATACTTCCCTAACAATGGTGCCAAAAACTTGATGGAGGATGTGGAGTGAACTTTTTAATTGTATAAAAATTTAGGGTTTAACCACCCCTAAATAATACTTTAATTTTATTTGATATAAAAATAATAAACACCACTTAATATATGCAAGTATACATGCCAAATCAAGTGATAAAACGATTGAGTAGAGTGAAAACACATGAGAAAATAGGCATACTTGCAACAAACTTATACTATTTATTCTAATTATAATAACTATCTTACTATTTTTTTTTTTTTTTGAGGAAGTTCAGATTTGCATTAAGAGCTGAAAAGAAAGAAATTATTACAAACTAATCTTAAAATGCAATCCTCATATTCCTTCTTCAGAAGACAGCATAATGAAGGAGGAATATCAGGGGAAGAAATGGAATCAAAACAAAAAATATTGTTCAAAGTAAGAGTCGCACACAAATCAGCAACTCTATTATAATTCCTAGAGGTATGAAGGAAGATGACCTTATTGAAGTCTTGGAGGAAATAAATCTTCTAAAAAATTTGGTTTATAACCTTTTATTTCATCACAGAGTCATGGAGATGCTTGATAACATTGTAGTTATCTCCCTCTATTATTAACCCTTTACAATCAAACATCCAATCATGGTTGAAGTCTTTCAAAGAATAAACTACTTCTAACTCAAGTTGGTTGATATCCCAATGGAGAGTTTGCTTACCAAAAGCTAGAAGTAAACTTCCCTTAGAGTCATGGACCACACCCCCAATGCTGGCTGAATTAGAATCCAATAACAATGCCTCAACATTGATTTTTATCCAACTCAGTGGTGGGGGAATAACTATCTTACTAAGAAAATGATATTTTTGGAGATTGTATCACTAAATAAAATTGTAAAAATATTAGATATAGTATTTAATTAAAGTTTTTTTTTTTAGATTTATGAGTGTAGATTACATATATTTCATAAGAAGAATCTTAAGTATAGAACTGATATAGGGCATATGTATTTCTAGTTCTCTATCAAGCTTGTAGGGGCTACAAGGATATCTGCTAACCTCCTATAGTGATAATATCTACTTAAAAACCTAGAACATTTCCCATCATATATCTAGGAATACAAACCTCCTATCTCAGTATTTCTGGTTATTCTTTCATTTCTTTATCGAGGCTATACATATAATATATTTTAACTACACATATGACCACTATGTGTATTAACTAAAGCACAAGATAATATTAAAAATATACTTTAATAGTTATAGAATAAGATCCTTCATTAGTACTTAAATATGCACTTTACATCATCAATCCAAATTAGGAGAACTAGCTAGACATAAAATGAATAATAATAAAACTTATTTTGATTAAACTCATGGAAGAATGAAAATATAAGAGTTATATCACTAGGAAGGATAAAAGTATATCCTCTATACTCTTCCCATTAACTTATAGAGTTTCTTTAAGAAACACTGGCTAGACACTATAAATGATTGTATATTATACTTCCTTAGCCTTCCTTAGATTTTACTCTAAAAGGGAACTTGAGAAGTAATAAAAAAATACTAAATTTACACAAGTGATTGAATTATATTATAAACATAATAGCATGACTATTTATAAGAAAATATAAAAAGGTAATCTAGCACTGTAGTGCTTATTAGATTGGCACTACAGTGCCCTTAAAGTGCACTAGCACCTTGGTGTTAAAACTTCATAATTGTCATTGCTCTCAATGATATGGATCACTACTTAGTGAACATCCACATCTCTTTACTTATAGAATGTAGCCCTTCAAAGTTACAACTTTAATGTTGTAGTGCTATAGACATTTGAGTGTTGCGATGCCTAAGAGGCAAAAATGGTGCCATGGCATAAAAAATTATCGCACCATGGCATTTAAAAATAGATAATCTAGCATTGGTATGTTGACTTTCTAATGTCACGGTACTGATAATGTTGTGACAATATTTTTGTTGCCATTACAGATCTTACAAATAAAGAACTAAACATAATATTTTATTAAAGTTTTTATTTAAATTTAATTCATTATTTAATAAATTATTTAAGTTTATATTTTATTATTTATATTCTATCAAATTTCATTATGGAGTTGCCACAACGAACATGAGCACCTAGGCCTCGTTAGGATAAGTAGCCCCATATCTCGAGGTAGTCTAGCACAAAAACTTTATAAGCAAATTTGTATGTTATTTTTTTTTAATTTTATTTTTTAATTTAATATATTTTTTTATTAATTATTTATTAAAGTTAAAATAATTTATTAATTTTTATATTTTAATACATGAATATTCCATTTTTTAACTTTTTGATTTATATTGGTTTTAGAATTTTTATAGTTTTCATACATACTAGGCCCACGGATGAGTCTAATGCCTTTGGAGTTTTCTAAATTTAAATTTTTCTATAAGTAGTTATAAATTTTATAAGTATGATACACTTTATAAACAAAGTCTGATCTAATTACTAACTTTTTTATTTATAAGAAATTCTAGTGGTTTTATATTTTTCATAAATACTAGACCCATTAATGAGTCCAACGAGTTTTTGTATTTATTTAATTGATTAATTAGAGGTATTTTCTTATTTTTTACCAAATTAATAAAATATTTTCCAAATTTTAGAAATGATCTCTAGGGATGATTTCAAGTATTTAAAATTAATTTTTGTAATTTTTATATATTTTTAAATATTTATTTTCATTAATTAGTAAATTTTAGTATTAATTTTAATTTTGGATGAATTTGAGTGGGCTTTAAATTTTCCTCTATTGTGCTTTTTATTCTAAGTACTTTAATGTATTATTTATAATATTTTAATTTAAGATAAATTTAATATGATTTTTTAAAGATCCCAAGTTAATTTTGTACATGAATATTAAGTTAATAAAATATTGATCAAATCACTCTCCTTCTTGGTTTGTTGGAGAGAGGCTCCCAGATTTCAATGAGAGAAAGTTTGGGTTTTAAAAAATTTTTTTGATCCATTTTTCCTGGTTTGTTCATATGGTGGCGGATGATCACTGGTCATTGACTTTTAATGTTCAAAATAGCTCCAATCCCCTATCTGCTAGGCATCCTAATGATTCATTTCATGGTGGATCCAAAGGCATATGTTAAACAAATTGGGATGATTTGATTAAACATCATCCTTTGGTCATCACTGAAGGTCATTTTCCTCCAGTGTGCAATGTGGTTTTGGTGTTAGGTAAGGGAAAATAATTAATGGAATCTCTTGTCCCAGATGACATGGGGAAGGATTCTCATAAGGCCGTTATTTCTTCCCCTTTGAAAAATTTTATGTACGGAATGGCAAATGATTCAGAGGCTTAATCATCTACAGGTTTTAAGTTTTAGGTTAACCAATTTTCTAATCCTTCCTGTGCTGAATTCTTTGTAATGCAAAACAATAAGAAGATTTGAATTTAAATACGAATATGTCAATGCATAATAAGTGTTTGAATTCTTAAGTTAAAACTCACATGGAGAAGATTATGAAGGTTTTACCAAACTCTGATAACATGAATTTTGGGTTGGTGAATGAGTGGGTTAAGACCCAACATATCCAAGTGACTCATTTGGATCTAGATCCTAAAGAAGGTGTTGATGCTAATGTGGTTAATCTTAATATGGATAAGGTATGTGAAAATGTTAAATTATTTTAGAAATCTCTTGTGGTGAAAATGTTTGGAAGAAATGTTCCTTTTTTTCTTTGTAGCATTAAGTTAAGGCATACATGGAGTAAATTTGGGAGCTTTCATCTTACCTCATAGGGCCTAGATTGGATTTTGTGTTCCTTTCAATCCTCTAAAGTTATGGAAGAAGGGCTGAGTGGAGGTCCTTGGTATGTTGGAGGACATATAATAGGGATGGATAAATGGACACCTCAATTTTCTCCATCCTTATTAAAAAGGTTATCCTCATTGATTTGGATCCAGTTGCCACATTTGCCTTTATATTGTTGGGATGAGATTAATGTTACTAAGATTGTTTCAAAGATAGGAGTTCCTTTGTTTTCGGATGAAAAAATGTTTAAATGGGCTAGATGTGAATTTGCTAGAGCCTATGTTCGAATTACTCTAGACTCTAAATTATCTCAAGGAGTTTGGATTGAAAGTTTATATGGAAATTTTTTTCAAAAAGTGAAATATGACAAAATCTCTTCATTGTGTTCTAAATGTGGTAAGATAGGCCATAAATTTGATATGTGCCTGGATGTTCATAAAGAAGTACAAACTAAGGTTGAAGAGGAAGTAATGAGTAATGGGAATCAAGTAATGGGTTCAAAATTTGCATGTAGAAGTTTTGATAAGAGTTTGATTGATAAAAAGGCTAGTGCAGATTCACAAGCTTTTCATGGTCCTTAGATACAAGTGAAGTTTAAGAAAAATAGAAGAATGAAGAGTATTCAGAATCATAAATTTGGATTTCAGCCTACGGTTGGGACTCTTGGGAATAATTCTTCTAAAGATCATATGGCATCTACGGAAATACCTTCATCTAATAAGTTTAATGTGTTGTCTCATGTTTATTCTGAGGAGTTAGCTAGAATGGATGCTAAAGTTGAAAGTATTCCTGAGCCTGTTAAGCAAGACAAATTGTATGATATGGATACAACTATTGAAGATATGGTTTTGGAAGGGAGGATTCCTATTTTAAAAATGTTCAAAGAACCATATGTTCCTGATTACAAAAATTTAATTGATTAGGGGAAAATTTTTCCTTATCCGGTAGATGGTGGAACTAGAATTACCATAGATGATGGCATCAAAATGGAAGTGGTAATCCTTAATGATGGATGTAATGTTGTGTGTTCTGAAACTATAGTCAAGAAAATAGATAAGCAAAGATTTGAAAATATTAGTGGAGTGGGATATCAGTAGATAGTTAAGGAGTCTTCTCCTAGGCTTGATATTCCAAAGATAAATTTAGCTTCATATTGTCCTATTGATAGTAAAAAGGATATAAGTTTGTTTAGTGTTAAGCATAAAAGCACTAATCAACTTAAATTTTTAGCTCATATTGAAAATTTTCCTAGGAAAAGTAAAATTAATTTTTAGGTGGTTAGGGGTGATTCTTTAAACTTTGTCTCTCGATGACGGATATTATGGATTGGCTGGAGGAAGGAGCTTTTATGAGGAAGTATTCAATTTATCTCATTACTTTGGTTGGGAGAAAGAATTCTGCATTTGCTATTTAGTTGAATCTGAAGCTTATGATTTAGATTTAGTTATTATGATCCTATTTTTTCAAGAAGATTGCAAGTGTATTTTTGAAGACTTAGTTCTTTATTATTGTTGGAAGTTTCAGCTTTCAGTGGATTTAGATGTGGATGTACAGGATTTTATATTTAATCTGAAGCTAGATTAGAGCTTGTTGGCCTCAAAGGATGTTGATGGAGGTTCATTAGGTGTTTTGGCGACTATTTTAGTTGTTCTTTTTGTTTTTCTTATAGTAGTGTGTTGTTTATTTGGTTTTCTTGTAGGTTTTTGTTTTTGCCTTTTTGAGATTATTGTAACGGAATGTGGGATTTTAATTAGTTTTCATTTTTTATCTTTTGGGAACTCTGGGATTCTAACCAACATTTTAGGGTTGTTTAAAATTTGGTGTCCCTATCACCCCAATTGGTTTAAAATGGAATTTGGTAGATCGCATATCCATTATGATAGTTTAAAGGGCTTGTTTTTTGTTTTGCTTTCTAGTTTGTAATAGTTATTTCTATGTTTAATGCAATTTTCATCTCTTAAAAAAATGTTGTAAAATTTGCAACATAAGTACATGAATACATGTTCTTTAAACTCATTAAATTTGGGCTCATCAATTCCTTTCTTGGTTGAAAAATTAATCACCAAAGTTAAATACATATATAGTTTTGGTGATTTGTTTTAGGAGGCACACTTTCTGAATTGGGTGAAATTAGTGACAAATTAACTTTCATATACATATAAACACACCGTAGAAAAAATGAGAATATAATTGTAAACGCATGTAGATGCATGGATTTTGAAAATTATGGGTCAAAAAATGGACCCATGAACATAACAATTCAAATCACATAAAATTTGGTAATGTGAAGACCCAAGAAAATTAAGGTAGGTCAAAGATATACCCTAATATATACCATCCAAATATATGGTTAATTTAACCATTAGATCTTAAGAAATTCAAGAAAATAAAAAACTAATCATCTTTATTCTCCTCAAACCCCATTGGTCAAAATTGCTTGAAATTATTTTTAGAAAATAATAGAGCTCAAGAGCCCCTCAATAAGCCTAAGAACACTTAATTTGGATGAAAAATGAATTTTCATTTTTTTTTAAAAGTTGTGAGCACTCTTTTATTTTATTTTATTTATTTTATTGATAAAAGAGCAATGATTATTACGGGGGCAATATATGGTGCAAATAGCAGCTTGATAGTATTTGAATGACACATGACACAATTTGATTAAGCTACTTGCAACATAAATAAATGGATTAGGTTGTTTGATCCATGTGGGATTTGATGGGCGGCCTAGATGGCACCACGCAGTGTGCGGTCTAGCCAAATAATGTAAGGTCGACACCCATCAGCTGCAACATGTAGTTTAAATCGATTTAGGCCATTCTATCGTAATATATGCACAATCAATCAATCCAGATCTAGCCAGAAATCCTAGTTCAAATTGAACTAAGATCTCAAATGTTCATAACTTTTGATCTAACTTTTCAAATTTGATGAAATTTGAAAAATAGGATATAAATAATATAATCTTTTAATGCATGGAGTTTTGAGGCTCTATGCATTCAAATTTAGGAGAAAATGTAATTTGTATTTTAAATATAAAATTAAGATATCTCACTATCTTGTATTCCAATTCCTTAATCTTGGGCTCTATGGCAAGATGAAGAGATATGTGTCAACTTCTTAGAAGACTCTAAGAGCTAAATATGGCTAGATTAGGAGATATATTTAAATTATCCTTTCTCTCTCTCTTATTAGTTTACATTTTTCTTGATTTGGATAAGGCTGGGAAAGACTTTGGTAGAAGTAGGGGGCATGCTAGGATGCTAGGGAATCAATTTTATCTACCCTTGGGCCTTTAAAAGTGAGGGTATTTAAAGGAGAGAGAAAATAAGACCAATGGCTAAGATCTTACCACATAAGATATGGCCTGCCTCCAAATCAATTAGGGATTGACTAATAGAAGCTCAAGGAACGTTCTAAAGAGTTTAAATGTGCATGGGTTATTATTGAGGGAGTTGAGCTTACACCAATCATTAGAGAGAGGTTATTTTAGATGTTTGTTGGTGGAATTTTGAAAACAGGTTTTGAAAATATCAGATTTCTTTTGGGATTTTAAAATTGAGATTTAATTCTAATTCTAAAGTCGAATCAACCCGTTAGAAAAATTATATCACCCCGAAGGATGAAAATTAAATTTCATAGCGGCGTTCACACTTAGAATTATGGAACTCATCTTGAATATCATGATCGGATTCTAAAGAAAAATTTCATATAGCCCCGAGGGAACAGAATGAAATTAAACTAAATATCCAATTATAATATTCAAGAAGTATGATCATCGAATTCACATTTAAAGTCTTATCAAAGAAGGATGTATCTCCCCGAAGGGAGATAACACCATTCAATGATAATCCTCCTAATGTAATAACGACAGTCATTTTTTACCTTTTCCCAAAAAAAATCTAATAAGGTTTTGGAAAATCAATTTTAAAATCAGGTGCGTGTGTGGTTCTAAATCTCCTTTGAGTGCAAGCCCTCATAGTTAATTACACGTAGGGAGATAAAGTTCCCCACAAAAACTCTCGATTAAAATAGTGGCAAAATTTTATTAGATTTTCTAAGAGTGATATCAAAAAGAGAAGGTGAATTTTGGAAACTGAAAAGGGAATAAATCAAGATTGAGCAGTTATTAACAGAGTTAGAGGAAGAGAGGTAAGGGACACTTTGAGATTCCAGAACCATCCGAAAGTGTCCCAACTTAATCTAAGTGTTGGGCTTTATGTTTTGGATTAAAATGATGTTTAATTAGAGTTGAGCATTTTATTAGAAATTTAGGATTAGATTCTCGAAGTTTGGGGTCTTATAATCAAAGATTTGCCTTGGATCCTAAATCTATTTTGGACACTGGACCACAGTCGTCCGAACCTAACTAATGCAGTACAAGGTCTGGACTTACCCCGGCCTGGATTGGGGAGCCAGCTAACAACCTAATCGATTTAAAAGAGATGAGTCTGGTCTTTTATGAAAGAGTGGTAGGGATGATGTATTTAAGGTTTTGGAGAGTTGGGGCCGACATCTAGAGATTCTCCTAATTGGCCCCTTTGACTTATGTTGGGTGCAAAATGCTAAGGACTATGCAATTAAAATTTTGACTCTTTTAATTTGTATCTAATGCATTGCATGCTGGTTAATAACTTCAAATCAAGTATGCTTGAAATTTTAAAAATAGGCTTAGAAAATAAATTTTTTAGAAGACTGGGATTCCCCAGGTCTGGTACCTTGTCCTCATAGGTCAGACTATCTGGACTCTACCTGCAGGCGGGAAAGGGTCTAAAGCAAGGAAATAGTAATGAAAAAATATGCATGCGACCCCGGGGTTAGATCCCTGGCTAATTCCCTAAATTCATTATCTTTCTATGTTATTTAGACTCACTAAAATTTTAGACTTTAGAGTTATGAATATAAAAAATTTCACACCCTCACGAGTCTCACGTATCCAGGCGAAAATAAAAGAGACACACAAATGCCAATAAACTAAGAAAAATAAGCAGTCTTAAAGGCAATCAATTCATCACATCAAATATTAAATTAATTAATCAATAAATGTCCATGGGAAAAGTTGCCTTGCTTATTACAAATCAGAATTTTGCAGAAAGTAAAGTGGTCGGGCACCACTGACAACAACCCAGATTCTAAACCTAGTAATGACGCAAGTAGTTTTGAGTGGGATACTTTATGTCTTCAATTCTTCAATCTTGTTCTCCTTCAGGTTCCTTGGATTCTTCGTAGTAGACTACCCAAATGGATAAGAGGGCACTTCCTTTAACGGGAAGGCCACTCTTTCCTCTTTAGGGAGGGAAGAAGTGTGATCCAAATTTGGATTTCCAAATAGAAAAGGGCAACTCCCCTAAGGGGCATCCTTTTCTCTTCGGAGTTCAAGCTTTGGACCTACGTATCCCAACTCAAAACTAACTTTCACAACACTTACCAATTACATAAATTATATTTGTATGAAAATAAAATTTAGACTCACCTACAGGGTTATCCTAAGCAGTTAATAAATAAAAAGTAATTATTCTTAAGCAGTTATATATGTGCAGAAAAGAAAGTAAACACACTGGCCACGCTTCTTTTATTTGGGGGCTTTAGCAGCTGAAGCACCTGTGTAAGCATTTATAACAATTGATTTTTTTTATTGATTTAGCCCCCTTTTATTTCCCTGCATGAGCGTGGTGACCTGCAAAAAACTATGTGAACATTCAGATCGCTCCTAACCTAAGGGTAATCTAGTCGCCAAACACATCAACCATCCATAGAGTGCAGTAAAAAGGAAGCAGACACAGCAAAGCAATTTCATCCACAACATGCAGTAAAAACTACGAAAAATCTGGCACACAGTAGTAAAGTAAACACCGGCCTAACCTAGATCTAGAGTTGGTTATCCTAGCACATCATCTAAAGTGTGTGTAAAAGGTCGTGTGGCTGGGGTAGGTCCTAAAGTGGGTGATTAGTTAAAGTTGTCTAAAAGTCTGGGTTTGTTAAGGCTTAAAAGGGGAATTTAGATTAATGTTTAAATATTAATGTATTAAGAATTTTGATTGAGTGTGTTTTAAGAGTTAATTGATTACTACCTTTATTTCACACCGAGGCCATGAAGTTTATTTCACCTTCCTTGGGGCTAAGCTAATAGCCTCGTATGCTTAGGTTACCTAGTAGCAATTAGGGTTAATTAAGTTGATTTAAATTGGTTGGAATTAATAGAGTGGATTAATATAAAAAGGAGTTGGTTACTTATTTTAATAGGTTGGTTGAGAATTTTATTAGCCTATTAAGAAAATTCTGGAATTTGGGGAAGTTAATTGATTTTGGAGGTTATCTGGATATGTCAAATAAGGGGTCAAAATTTAACTTTTAAATATAGAGTTAATCTTAAAGGTTTCAGATTTTTAATATATACTAGACCTAATTATGAGTTGTTAGACAGGTGGCACACTCAATTCAGAGTTTCTGTCAAAAGTTATGATTTTTAGAAGTTTTGACCCGGTTCTAACCTAGAGTTGACCAAAATGTTGACTTTTTGACTTTGACTAGATTTTGAGGGTTTGACATTTTTAGAAAATACTAGATTTTAATTAGAGTCATTATCCACTGGGTTTTATTGTTTTGAAATTTTTTATAATTAGTTATGAATTTTGGAAATTTGGGATATTTATTGGAATTAATTAATTATTTCAATTAAGGGACCTTTTAATGATTTGAACCCAAATGAGTCCCAAACTTCTTGAAATCAACTCCAAAGATAAAAAATGATCTAAGGAGAGATTAGAAAGTGTTTAAAGATTTTTTTGGGATTTTTAATAATTTTTAATTAATTAAAATTGATTAAACATTGATTTTAACTTAAAATTAAATTAAAGTGGATTTTAATGTCAAATTAAAGGAATTTCAATTTTTAATGATTAAGAGTTGAAATATGATTGATTAGAGGTATTATGAGTATTTTTTGGAATTAATATAAATTTATGATGATTTATTGAATTTTTTAAGTCCTTAAAGGGGCTGAAATTTGACATGCTCAATTTTCTAAACTAATGACCTCTAAATTGAGTAAAACTTAAACCCAAGGTATCTGATGTCATTAATTTTACTATGTTCAAGTTCCACCCCTATTGGGTGTGTGTACAATCCCCTATGAATTTTCTAAATTTTCTAGACATTTTTTAATTATTTTTCCTAGGTGTCTCTACTATTTAAATAGGTATCAAACTTGATGTGTCTAACCCTGACATACATTCAATCATACCAGAGAAATATCACAGCAAAATACTAAAACCCTAAGGACTTATGAATTTTCAAAGTTTAGGATCCAAAATAGACCCTTTACTTTAATAATTCATATCACAAAAATCTATTGAGAATATGAACCTAGAAAAATTGTTAAGCATGCCTAAGATACTTAATAATCATCCACCAAAATTTGGATTTAATTTGATCACTGGATTGTGAGAAAATTGCAATAAATGAAATTTAAATAAAGTTAAATATCTCACAATACATAAATAAAATCAATATAATTTTAATTTTAATAAATAATACATTAAATTATCTTTCCAACGAGCTTAAGAATGCCCTATTTGGTGGAAAATTCAATTTTCTGTGAATTTTAGAAGATTTAGAGCATTTAAAGAATTTTTTATCCAGATTTGGGTCAAATCAGCTGTCAGTGACGTGGCGGCGTGGCATGATGCCACGTGTCAGATCCAAGATGGACCCGCATTTCACCCAGAGGAGGACCACGTGGTTTGGGGCGACGTGGCCATTTCTGGGCTGTCCAATCGCGTTACAGGCTCGATCGGACGGCTGTGGTTGAACCATTGTTAAAAAATTTCAAATGCCTATATCTTTCAAAATACTTAACAAAATTGTAAGAAATTTGAACTGTAGCTAGAGGACAATATGATCTTACATTGCCTGGAGTTTGGAGGCTCCAGTCATTGTAAAATAGCTACAGTTTCAGATTGAAATTTAAACTTCAAATGAGCATAACTTACAATCTAACCGTCGGATTTTTGCAATTTTTTGGCTTGTTGGAAAGCTGCAGCAATCTTCTACAACTTGGATGAAGACTCCAAAAGTTGGATTTTCCTGGATCGAAAGTTATATTAAAAAGTCCTCTTTCTCTCTCTAGAATGTTCTCTCCTCACTAAAATAGTGATTTGGGGCTTGAAAATGGTTGGGAAAAGCTTGGGAAGGCCTTGGAATGTGCTGGAGTGTATGAGAGGGGCTCTTAGAAGGTTGAGGTCTGCTGGAGTTTGGAGATTTTGATGATATGAGAGGGAATGATGAAGGAGCCACATTTAGGTCAAGTTTTCACCCACTTTACCTTTGGCTTTTGGATTGGATGGTTGAGATTTAATTTGGGGTGATTTTGGATGAGTTCCAAGTGTCCCCTATGCTACTCAAAGCTATGGAATAGGGCTGATATTGTAGTGTGATTTCTCTTGGTCCATGGGAAGAGGGGACCACACCTTTTTCCTCATTTAGATCAACCAATGCTTGGCTTGGTTAATGGAGCTTGTTTAAGGATTAATTAGGGAGGGAAAAAGCATATTCCCATCAGCCAAAAGGAGATTTTGGCTTGGAGAAAGGGTTTGCTTTATGGGATGATGAGGTGGTCAAGCTATGACATTATTTCAAGGGTAATTTTTGACCCATTGACTTGTTGACTAGTCAATGGTGACTAGGATGTGCATGAGGGAGGTCAAGAGTGCTACAAGACATCTTACCAAGGAATTTGAATTCAAGGGTGTATAATTAACCAATTTTGTATAATTAACCAATTTTGATGGGTTGAATTGATTCAAAATAGCTTGAATGGTTAAAATTGGTAAGTGTTGGGTTAAAGGGTTGATTTGGTCAACCATGGTTGACTTCGTCAACCAGGTCAAACCAAAGAGTAAGTTTGGGTTCAATGTGTTCCTAAAGTCATTTAGGATCCATTGGAATGACATTTGAAGAAGATTTCAAAGGTTGATAAGTCAAATCAAGTTGAGTTTAGGCCAAAAGTCCAAAAATCCCCATTTAAGGGCATTTTGGTCATTTTGGACTCAAGTCAGTTTTGGGTCAAATTGAATCTAAAAAGATGTAGATCATTGCTTAACAAGTCAATATCAAGGTATTAGGTGGGATAAAAAAATTTGGAGGCGGATCCAAAGTCAAATTCCACTAGGTGAAAGGCCTAGTGGCATGGATTATAAATATTCAAAGGTTTTGCAACATTTGGAGTTGGATTAAGTTTAAAGGGTTAGAGTCCTTCAGATGACCTGAAATTTAGAGGGTTGATACTATAGATATGTCACATCAATATGAGATTAATAGACACTGAATCAGATGTCAATTGACTGGGTTTGAAGGTGATGGAAAAATCACCTAGAAAGGGCTTTAGGACCTAAGTCTTTAGCCTAAGAGTTCTGGGTTTGGATTGGGTTAAGATTTGGATTGGGCTTAAGGGCTAAGAACTAGGAAGATCTTAGGATCTAGAACTTATGGAGGATTTAAGAGTGACCTCATACAAAAATGAGGTCAACAATGTTATTACCACATTAATAACCCATGTGGCATGAGATGGTTTGGGCATGTGGAATGAAACTTTTAGAGCCTACCCATGTTCTAGCTAGAGCTAAATTTGGTTGGGTTAGGTTGGTGCTCCATTTAATTATTTTAAAAGGCTTAGTTCAACCCTTACTTTTTACCTATGTCAAACCATGGGTTCAAACACTCGGGGTGTGTGTATGGGTTTAATATACAACATTACAACAATTTTTAAATTTATGTTGATAAAGGTGGTGATTTAGAGAAAGAAAATCCCATTTCTAGTACTTTGTTCAACCCTATTGGTCAAACCATGTGGGCTCAAGGCTTCAAAAAAGTTGTCTTGAGTTTGGTCAACTAAGTTTGACCTTGTTTGGTTCATGAGTTTGGTTCAATGATTGGTCAAAATCATGAGAAATGAATTTTTAAGTGTATAAGGTGAGTTTGGTCAACTAAGTTTTGTTGAGTCTAGTGAATAGGTTGTTAAACCTAAGTTAATATCCCAAGGCTACCAAGAGGGGGGGGGGTGAATTGGTATTTTAAAAATTATCCCTCTTTTAGATGAGTTGAATCGAAAATAAACTTTAATGAATTTTTATAAAAAGTTTTTCAACCATAATTTTTTAAACAAAAACAATTGCAGAAAATAAAAAAAAATAAACGACACAAGATTTATAGTGGTTTGGTCTAAACCAAACCTTCATCCACTCTCCAGAGGCACCCTCTGAGTATTTCACTAATACCAATAGTGTCTCTCCTTTTGCTCCCACAGCAAGGTGGAGAAGCATTTACAAACACTCTTTCCACCACTACCCGGTGCCGCAGAGAATCGTTGTCCTTTTACACTATCCCCAATGTTGGCAGAGAACCATCCGTCCTTTCACACTCTCCTAGTGTGGGCAGAGAACCCTTCGTCCTTTTACACTCTCCTAGTGTGGGCAGAGAACCCTTCATCCTTTCACACTCTCCTAGTGTGGGCAGAGAACCCTTTGTCCTTTTGCACTCTCCTAATGTGGGCAGAGAACTCGATCTCCTTGACAGATCTCCTCACAAGAAATCAAGAAGGAAGAAAGAAAAGAGTGAAGTAATCTCAAATCACAAGTAGGAAATCTTGCCTTTGAACATCAAGCGAAGCCTTCATGCTCTAGTGGTAGGAATCCTCCTTTGAATGCTCTCTCACACTCTCTCCTTGACCCTTCTTCCAATAAGTACGAAGATCAATGAGCAAAAAGATTGGGTGGCAGTAAAAATTGGACCTTATATAGGAGAGACAAGAAAAACCGTCCAAAACTGTAGAATTTTAAGTTAACACGAATGGATCGTCTCGTACGATCATGGATCATCCTGGACGATTTTACTTAAAGTGTCAAAAATGATCCTTATAAATATTGGTACGAATTGTGTTCGTACACGATTATCATCCCGTATGAACTAGGTTCATCTGGACGACCAGTTATTCCATAGGTCGGTTCAAAAAAGTGCATAACACTGCCAGATACTGAAGTGTTGATTCAATTCATCCTGGGACGAACAGGATTTTGTCTGGACAAAATTCTTACAGAGAGGAAATCATCCCAAGACTATTTTTGAGTTCGTCTGGACAAAATTCTTATAGAGGCCAAGACGTCCTAGAATGATTATAGATTTCGTCTGAATGAAATTCTTACAGAGCCTAAATCATCCTTGGACGAAAATAATTTCATCCTGGACGATCAGTACTTAGAAAAATTTTCTCGATTCCTGATCGTTCCATTGCTTGTAAGAGGAGACAACTGACCTGATCATCCTGTACGAACTAGGTTCGTCACGTACAATCAATATAACTTATGTAAAATCTCCTTATGTGTGTGTGTATTTTTATTCGCTCAATTACAATCACTCCCTCTCAATTTAAAGAACAATTTAAAACTTCAATTTACAAAGGATTGTATACTGAATTTTGATTTGAAGTCTTCATGGTTTGGAGTTTGATTTTCTTGAAATGTTAGTACACATAAGAGCAAAAACAATTCTTCTAAAATGTGTTAGGAGATATCTACACATAAAACAATATTTGGAATCATAAAAAATAATATAAGTTGCAAGAATATAAAACATGCTAATAGCAACTTTCTTAACAAGTTTGACCTAGTGAATGGGTCAATTTTGGGTCCAACTCATTCCAAATGATGTTTTGAATTTGTTGGAAGTGGTCATATAAGTTCGTGAGGTCATGTAGTGCAAAATGCATGTTTAAGGGTTTAAGGGCCTCTTTGGTTAACCATTATTGACTTAGTTAACCAGGCTTGACCAAGGGTTAAAACATGGTCAAATATATTTCTAATTTTATTTAGAGTTTTTTTGAAGGCGATCCTATGATTTTGTGGTGTCCCCATACATGTAATGTTGTCTAAAGGGGAAAGGGTAATTTATTCTAGCTAAGTTGACTTGGTCAAACTAGGCTGATCAAGGCTTGGGGTTTGATTTAGTGGTTGTCAAATGGTGTTTGAACAAATTTATAAAAGGTTTCATAGCTTGGTTTGAATGAGCCATATTTTTGTTTAAGGAAAATTTAGTTTTCAAGGTTTAGGTTTCAGGTGTTTTTGTTCAACCTTAGTTAACTTATGTCAACCAAGGTTCATTATTAGTTTAATGTATCATGGTAGGGGTGATAATCATGATTAATGAGTTTAGAGAGGCTTCCAAGGTCAAAATCATAAGATGCCATGTTTAGTGGCATAAGCTATAAATATTTAATAGTTTTCTAGCCTATAAAAATGCTTTGTTTTAGGGGATAGGGATCTTTAAATTCCTTCAAATTTATGTGGTTAACCTTAAGGATATGCCTAATAGATATGTAAGTCATAGATTAGGAATCTAAAGTCATTCAGCCAGGTTTAAAGGTAATGGAAATTTCCTTAAAAATAGGTTATGGAATAGGGAGTTTTGGGTTTGGTTCTAACACTAAATTGTAGAGTTTTAAAATGATCTTATCACTAACAATCATTTGATGATTATCAACTGATAAATGAGATGATCAAATGATAATTTAGGCTGATTGTCAAGTGATGATTTTATGTTTTAAAGATCCAAGTACTTTACCAATGCCTAGTATAGAGTTTGATATATGGTTTGAGATATGGTTCAACGATTGATGCACAGAAATTGGATGTTTACTACAGAGAATTCACCTTAATAAAAATTGAGTTTAATACTAGTATTTGTATATGCATAGCATTTCATCTTATACCTTAGGTCCTTGGAAAACCATGCATTTATTATTTTAAAACCAATAACCCTCTAGTGAATAGGATTTTATTCATTAGTGCCAAAAAATTAAAAGTTTGTAACACAAATTAATTAACTACACTTAGTTTTATTTCATAAAAAAATTTCTAATATTGAATGTTTTTAATATGTAGGAGTTCTCTTATATGATTTTCTTAAAATCATAAATGCAAATAATTACAGTAAATAAAAAAATAACTATGATAATAAAGTAAAATAATAAATATAAATTAATTAAATGAAACAAATTTAAATAAATAAAATAAATTAATAAAAAATATAAAATAAATTTAGGATAAGATTTAAATAAATTAGAATGAGATAAAAAAATAAAATCATAAGGAATTAAACAAAAAATAAATAAATATTTAGATAAAATTAAATAATAAAAAAATTAAATAAATTTAATTAAAAATAAAATAAAATAGTAAAGATTAAAATAATTTAAGTAAAAATGAGGGATAATTAAATAAATTTTCTTAACTTAAATTAAAAAAAATAAAAATACACTAAACTAAATTCAAATTAATTAAATAAATTCATTAAATAAATATTAAATAACTAAACAATTTCTTTAATGAATCATTAATAAATGAGAAGACTTCTATGCATTATGTCTATTTCCACATGTGGACACAAATGCATTAAATTTAGTGGCCTTTAATAAATCTTTAATAAATGGAAGAGTTATGTATTGTGTTTGATTCCTTTGGAAGGCACATATATATTAAATTAATAGGCTTAAAATATGTTGGTTTGATATTTTAAGCAATTATGAGTATTTAATTAATTTTTATTTAAAATAACTATTAATAAATCACCAAATAAATGGTTAATAAAGTTTCGAGGACTCCATGCAATCATTTTATCCTATATGGGGAAAGGAATGCATTACAATTATGAGATGTAGGACTTGGTAATTTGTGGGTTCTACACTTTGAAGTCATTAACTGACATGGTTCTTTAAACATAAAAATAAAACAACTCAAACAAATAAAATACTCTAAAATTTAATTAATAAAATTACAAAATACTAAAACTTAAATTTAAATTAAAACTTCTTCAACATACAACATATAAATAACTTCAAATCTAATTAACTCAATATAGTCTTAATCTAGACCAGCAGTTTATTTTGTGGTGATGTTGATGCCTTTGCCTAGAGGTTTTGGTGTATTTGTTTACTTTATGTACTTCAGATGCCATATAATGCATGATTATATTCTTATTGGTGCACTTTAATTTAAATTATATACACTTGCATTGACCCAGACTTGCATTGCATTTATATACTCATGTTGTCTTTTCTTTATTGCAAAAGGAAGAGCAAAGTAAAATGTATCTAGGTACAAATGTAAAATAAAAACTAAATTATAAATGTAAAGATCTAGATTGTATGTGTGTGTGTGTGTGTGTGTGTGTGTGTGTGTGTGTGTGTGTGTGTGTGTGTGTGTGTGTGTGTGTGTGTGTGTGTGTGTGTGTGTGTGTGTGTGTGTGTGTGTGTGTGTGTGTGTGTGTGTGTGTGTGTGTGTGTGTGTATATATATATATATATATATATTGACTTGTAATTTTTAAAAGTTGTAAAAGGTTTATATATGTTTGCATATACATACATATGACTCTTAAAGATAATGACCCCATATCCTTTAAGGCCTTTGTCTTTTCAAATTCTATGGAATATCCAAAAGCCAGATGATATGAAGACTAAATACAACAATCATATTTAAAAACCTACTTCACTTATAAGAGTATAAATCTAATCCTATTGTGGTGGAGCTTGGTTACTTTTCTTTTATATTAGACCCTATGTTATATTTTTATCTCAAATAATTGAATAATATTTTTATTTAAGAATTGTTTCGTACATCATGTATGATGTTAGTTAGACATTATTGAATTTTAACTAGTCCTTATTAAACTTTTAAACTAAACATCCTTGATTCTTTAGGAATAGAGCAATCCTATCTTGCATTCATAAGGAGATAAATTATATTTTGGATGTTAGCTGACTATCCACTCAAGGTAAATATATGTCTAGATTGTACACCCTTTAATATCTTCTTTAAATTATAAATAAATTATTGAAGTCTAAATTTCTTATTAAAAAGAAAATTAGTCTTTCAAAAATTTATACTCAATTTTTCAATCAAATCTTTATACATTTGAAAAGTATAATCCTCATTTTAATGAAGAGTTTTCTCAAGACATATTATGAGATTATCTTATATTATAATCCTTAGAAAATTTTAAATTAAATATGCAATAAAAATTTCAATTCTAAATCATACCTCACTCATAAGTTTCATGCATTATGTCTCTTTGCTTTGGTACTTCAGGCGATTCTTTGGCATTCTAAGGTTTGTCTGCGTGTTCTCTCTTCAGGCTACTTCTGGCATGGTTTCCTATGGATTTTCCTTTCTTTTTCTTTTTATTTTTGTTTTTGGGCTAAATTTATGATGGCCAAGTATTGTGGGGGAAGGTATCTCACAATGTGTTACTTCAGTAAAGGCAATTCTAAAGTCTGGCAGCGTCTTTGCTATGTTAAATGGGCTTTTGAGCCCTCTATTATGTGGGGCCTTGGTAATGGTAATATTTTCTTTTGGCAAGATCGTTGGGTGGGTGGCCATATGCTTGACTCCATAACTAATACTATTTCCAATGCTACTGTGAAGGTGAATTATTTTTTCTCTAATATTGGTTGTGATTTAGAGAAACTTTCTAGTGTTCTTCATGATTTCATTATTCAGTTTATTTTAAAGATCTATCAGAACATTAATTTGAATGATCTGTTGTTTTGTGTTTTGACTAAAGATGGTTGTTTTAGATTAAAAGATACATGTCATTCCTTTAGAATTAAGCATGAGACTTCTAAGCTTTTTCATATGATATGTCATAAAAGCATTCCTTATATTGTCTCTATTTTTATTTGGAGAATTTTACATAAGCTTATTCCTATGGATGAGAATTTGATGAAAAGAGGTTTTATCCTCTCTTCTAAATGCGGTGTTGCTACCATGTGGACAACATGCATCATGTTTTTATTTCTGGCCCCTTAGCAGTTAAAGTTTGGACTTATATCGAGGACATCTTTCATTTCAACTATTTTATTGCTATGGGATCTATTAATTCTATGTTTAACTGTCAGTTTGTTAATTCAAAAGGCCACATCAGAAATGTGATTCCTTCTCTTATCCTTTGGTTCTTATGGTTGGAGAGAAATAATTCACATTTTAATGGCGTGGTTATGAACTATCAAAGAATTATCCATAATATTAAGGATAAAGTTATGGTTCCTTACTCTGCTAATTTACTTTCTACCAAGATTTTTAAAAACTTTTTTTTTTACTGCGGCTGATTTTGATATTAACTTAGAGGTGGATATTTTTTATGAAGTTCCTAGGTGTACTTCTTGGATGAAGCCTCCTCCTAACTTTATTTAGTTGAATGTTAATAGTGCGAGAATGGATTCTGTTATTGGCTATGGTGGTGTTATAGGAGATCATAATGGTAATTATATTTTGGGGTTTGCTTGTCTTGCTGCTAATAGTGATGATAATTTTGCTACTACCTTTGCTGTTCTTCATGGTTTAAGTCTTTGTTCCAATCTTAATTACCTGAATATTGTGGTGGAGGTTGGTTCTTACTTCGGTTATTATTCTCTTAATTCTAGGGAGGACAAAGTTTATTCCTCTGTATTATTTTATATGTAGAGGGACATTAGGAATTTATTGAGTACTTTAAACTGCTCTTTCTTAGTTATTCTTGAGGAGGGGAATGCTTGTGCTCAGTCGATTGCTAGATAAAGTTATGCTTTGAATGGTATGACTGAGCTTTCAATTTCTAACCTGCCTTTTCTTGTTAAAGGCCTCTTAAGATTGGATCAAATTGGTGTTCCTTATGTTACATCTTAGTGGTTATGGAGTTTCTCCTCTCTGGTGGCTGTGGGGTTCCTCCTGGAAATTTTACTCTTCCTTGTTTTTTTGGGTGGGCCTATATGCTTCTCGTTTATTCGATGTTATTTTCTACTGCTTGAGGAACCTACTTTGGTTTCTCATGAATCTTTTCCTTTTTTCCTTGCTATTTTGGTATATGTTCTTCTGTCAGTTTATGATGCTTTTCTCTCTGATGGGTCCTCGTATTGTGTGGAGGATGGATGTTTGGATCATTCTTTCCTGTTATAATTATAAAGGCTTTGGTTGCAATGAGTAATTTATTGTTGTCAGGTGTTTAGTTATTGCTAGCTAAATATCTGTGGTGATTATGTATGGTTTTCCCTTGGTTATCTTCGGGAGCCCATTTTCATTATTGCTGCGGGTCTGTGTATTTACGATATTTCTAGTTCTCTCCTTTCTTGGAGTGATACCTAGAGCCTTTGCAAGGATGTTTGGTTGGATTATCATTTGGTGGGGTCTTGTCTTTGGCCTTCTCATCTCTCGGGTTCTTGGTATTGTCCAACCTGGTGGCTCTTTTCTACTTCGTTTTACCTTGGGCCTGGTTTATTAGTAAATGAGGCTTATTGGGATTATTATCCTGATGATGTCGAGTCTTATGGTTTTATTTTTTGCTTACATATTATAATTTGTTTCAATCATTGTTTAGTGAATTATCTTATTGCAAGATATTACCGCTCTTTGTACTATTGTTATGGTGGATATCATTTATTTTTGCACGATATTATTATTGCTGGTATTGGTGCTGATGGGTTTTTTGCTGGGAAGGTTCTATTACAAGCTTATTTTTGTTGTCTTCCTTTTTTTTGGGTGCTCCTTCTTGCGCACCGTAGGATGTATCTAGGTATTTATGTACATTTGTATAGTAGGAACCTTGAGCTCATAGTTTTTTTTTTCTTTTAATTTTGTAGCTCTATTGAGTATTAGTGTGCTCGATGTCCCTTTAAAGACTTTGTAAATTTTTTCTATATTAACGCGTAGGCCCCACCGTGGGTTCCCCACCGACACCCCCCCCCTTTAAAAAAAAAAAAATCCTTAGGATGCTTTTTTCATGATTGATTAAGTAATAATTGCCACACATTGATCTTTGCAATGTACATGAAAACGGTGGAGTATTATTTTATATTATATTCTTTTTTAATTTGCAGATTCTTATTCAAAATAATGAAGTTATAAAATAATAAATACAATGTCTCAGGATAAGCAAAAGCTTAAGCTGGAGGGAATTTGTTAAGTGAAAATTATATTAATTTTTATTTTCCTAAATTTTTAATAAAAAGTATGTTTTAGTTGATGTTGTGTAGGAATGTCTTAGGAAAATACAAAATTTACTAAGTTAAGAATCAACGCTATAGTGCTCCAAACACTAGCACTATGGTGCCTTTAATGTCCCAGTGCTAGAATAAGTAATTGCAATGTTAGAGTCTAAGGAAAAGAACACATTTAAGTTAGAGTCTAATGAAAAAACAAACACATTTAATTCAGTGCCCTTGTGGAACAAATCTAGAGCCACAAGTAAATAATGTAACTTTAGAGGCTTAAGAAAAATTTGAATAATCCAATATTGAAGTGCAAACTTTTAGAGTGCCATAGCATCGGATGATGGATCAAGCACCTTAGTGCCCATATTTTTATAGCACTATTACATAGTAGTTATGAAAAGAAGCACCATGCTAGATTAGCTAAGCATTATATTAGGCCTACCAACTAATATGCTCGGTTAAACCAATAATAAAAAAAAAACAAATTTAGCAGCTCCTAGGGATTAGTTAATATTTTAACACTCTGACATCATACCGTCGAGGACTGTGGTTCCTAAGTCTATTTGTGTAAAATATAAATAGTTTTTTGTTTTTTTTATTTTGGGTGTTCTGTTAGAGTTTGAGTGAAATATGTTTAGTAAAGTTGCTAGTCATCCTTACAGTGAGCAAAATAACATCTAGGAGTGGAAAACAGTGTGGAGAGTGAAGGTGTAAAGAGGGATTTAGTCTGGGATGGGTTCATCTGTAGGATCTATGAGGGATTCTTTAATTTGGGTGATATTTTCTTCATCTTTTCTATTTGTACTTTTTCTTAAGCAAGCAATGAAAGTGTTTATATCCAATTCAATTTTATTACCATCTAAACATTCATTTTAAGCAAATGATATGAATAATCTATGCTAATAAAGACTCTTGTATGCAAACGTGAATGGTTGTTCTTAATTTCTATCATGCTTTATATAATTTATGCATTGACCAAGTATAAAGTTAAAATTTAGTGTTATATGTAGCCTCGATGGAGGAATGTTGGAATAATGAGGAGAATTAAGATGGAATACTTTCATTCCAAGATGTAGAATGAGTAGGATTCTAGGTTCTATGGAGATAGTATAATTATAGAAATGCTATAACTTTTCTTTACACTCTTACAAACTTGAGAGAAATCTAAGGGTGCCTAAGCTCTAATCCATAACTATTATAGCTGAGTCTACTTAGGAAAACATAGGTTCATTCACTATCATTAGCTCATAATGTCATTAATTATTATTATCTTCACTATTTTCTATATTTTTTTTTGTAGTATGCTATCTACCATAATTTTGTTGCATAGGATAATATCTGTAGCATGAGTAGATTATATAAGAAGCAATTATTTCTTATTGTTTTATCATGAGATTGACACTCTTTAATTTACTATATTACTTGATCAACAAGTATACTTGTATTAGTTGGGAGTATATGAAACATAAATTTAGAAGAATCAGATAGCTTTAAAAGAAGCCCAACAATATGCCCATCATTTATGATGAAAAATTAAAAAACATTGATAATTTATTTAACAAGAATCTCACATTTTATTAAAAGTTTTACATTTTAATGTAATTACATGTAGTACTTCTAATGATATTGTACATTGATAGGAAGTATAGGATGGACACATTTATTATCAACTACTTTATGAATCCCCTTGGTTAGCTTTTTTTAACACAAAATAGCCTCATAAGTTAGCTCAAAATTATGGCTTAGCTTTCGATGAACTAAAATAGGTCTTTCAAGAACCAAAATGAAGTCTCCAACTTGGAAAGTTTTAGGAGGAAAAATTCTATTATGTGCTTAATCTATACAAGATTTATTTAACTCAAAACATTTTTAAATCTATAAATGGTTTGCTTATAAACCTTCAAGTTCCTCTAACCAAAATAGGCTTTTTGTTCAAATGCATTTATATTTTATATGATTGTTAACCATAATTCTTATAGAGGGAAGTTGTACATCTAGAAGGAGAATAATATTAACCCTAAATTCTAAAGCAAATGACATAGACTATGTTGGGGTTATGTGTTTGGTTTGATAGGACCATAGAGCTTCGCTCAACTTTTCATGCCATTATTGCTTGTCATCATTTAAAATCTTCTTTAAAATTTGTTCTGGGTTTTCATTTTCTTAGACATAATAATTGGTTGAGTATTTACAATCAATGTTAAGTAATATGGCAAAACTATTTATTTTGGTGCTTAAAGAGGGACCATTATCAGATATATTCTGATGAGATATGCCAAATTGATATAATATATGATCTAGAAGAAATGGACATGTAAGAATTGACCTTTGTTACATATATGGACCAAGGACTTATAATTTTAATGATAATAAAAATTATTGGATACTATACTATGCTATCTCATGTTATTATTATTATTATTCATTTATTTCTTATGCACTAACATTTTAGGTCCATTGTATATTGTGCTAATTAATCAGCTCACGATTGGGTAGAATAGGGTTAAGTGTCTTGAAGAGTTTGTATTTTCTAGTTTTATTTATCTCTACATTTCATGAGTTAAATCATGTATTTGATGGATACTAAACTTAGTAATTGTGCACACACACTCAAGGGAGTGATAGAGGGAAAATTAGAAGTGAAATTTTTTGAACTAATTGTTTCTTATGATTCATATTATACTGGAGATCAACAATTTAGGAAATCATTAAAATGAATAATTATATATGTAAAGATATTTGAAATAGTTATAATGAATGATCTATATCGTATAGGATGATAACTTGAAATAAAGATCTAAGACGCAAATTATAATTAGGAAATATTAGAAAATTTAAAATATAGATTAATCATACAGTAAATTAGGTACTATACAATGCGATATAAGTAAATCTTCCCTAAATTAATCATGTAATTAGGAAACAATTTTGAATTAATTGAACCAATTAGATCAAGCAAGACAATTGAACTGATCATACTGTATGACATGAACTTTTCATGGGATGATATTTATTCATTGCAAAATTTATGGGATGATAATCCAAGTTATTTGAACTAATCATAATGGATAATGCTTTATATATTACTGGACGGTCAGCTCAATTCCTTGAACTGATCATATAACACCTTACTCTTTGTATAATACTAACAAAGTTATTTGAACTAATCATATTATATGAACTAAGATCACACTGTATGATCTATGTCAACAAAATTGAAGTTTAGGGCTTTTTATGAAGCCTTATATTTAGGCTATCTAATTAGACTTGTTAGAAGTCTTTGGTTATTTGAGTTCTTTGGAGAGAGAGAAAGCTAGGAGAAGTGATATTATAGAGCTTTGGGAATGAGAAAGGGGAAGTTGTGTGTGAGGGAGAAGGAGTGTGAGGGGTTTCACACGGTTGCTCCAAGATAGCTTCCTCCTTATTTCCTCTAAGTGGCTTACTAGGTTTCTTGGGCGGCTCTAGGATAAATCTTTTTTTAGTAAAAAAAAAAATATTAATGATATTCTTAAAAGATATGGGATGGATAATGCTAAGGAAATCAATACTCCCATGAGCTCCATAATTTATTTAGATAAGGATCCAAATAGAAAATCAGTTGATTATAATAAATATAGAAGGATAATTATATCACTTATTTATTTGACTACCAGTAGACTTGATATCATGTTTAATGTATATATTTATGCTAGATTTTAGGCTGATCCTGAAGAATTCCATATGAGTAATTATTATATATCTTCTAGGTTAAAAACCTTTGAATATGGTATTTTAAACATAATACTTCTTTTGAAATTATATGATATTCGAATTCAAACTTTATAGGATGTAGAGTTAATAGGAAAAGTACTTCGATAACCTATAAATTCATAGGAAAATCTTTAGTCTCCTTGTCCAGTAAAAAATAAAACTCTGTAGCCCTATCTACTACTAAAGTATAATTCATAGTTATAAGAAACTATGTTGCTTAAATCCTATGGCTTAAATAACAAAGTCTTAACCTTAGACTCATTATTGACACTATTTTAATCATGTGTGATAATACTAGTGCCATCTGTATCTCAAAAAATACAATCCATCACTCAAAGACTAAACACATAGACATTAGATACCATTTCATTAGAGATTATGTAACTCTGGGGGTTATAGAGTTACATTACATAGATAATGAAAATTAATTAGTAGATATCCTTACAAATCTTCTTGCCTTGGAAACTTTTAGTACCTTGAGGACTAGACTAGGTGTTATAGACATTCATGCTTGAATTATGATAATTTGAAAATTGTAAACATAAATATTTTTTTTGTTCTTTTCTATAAATTATTTTGTGATTATTCATGTTTTATTATTTATGTTTGTGACCTTTTTGTGTGAATTTTTTTCTTTTCTTTTAATGAAGTTTTTTTTTTGTCATCATAGACAAACTCAAAATTGCTCACATCATACTATTCGATCACCTATTATACTGTAAGATATTCATAAAACCCTACATCACTGCTCACAACATATCCAATGGTTTTGATCAATTATTAGTGATTGTACTATATGAACACCTAATTCGTATTGTACAATACATGTGTGACTTATCATTGGAAGAATTGAATTCAGCTGGTATGATATTAAATATCATATCATATTGTATGAACACCTATTCATATTGTATGATATGAACAGTCAAAGATTATCCACGCTAATAGCTTAGGATGAACATTTTCACATTCATCATCTAGTATGATTCTTATCATAATGTATAATCGGATCTAAATTTTTAACTGATCGAACTAGATAAATTTAATTCATTGATCTTACTATATGATAGCACATCATACTGTATGATAAGGTCAATTTCTATTTAAAAGGAAGAAATAGAAGGATTTTCTTTACTTAATTCCCTTTAATCCTTATTCCTTCTGCCATAAGTTCCTAATCCTTGAAATGGCTAATAAAAAGTGCTTAAGAGCTCTTATGGGAATTTCTTCCTGAAGCCCTGTTGATCCCTGCTTCCTAGAAGAAGCTGATGTAGAAGATTATTATCATTTTAAGACTACCAAGATTATGTCGTCAAAATCATAAATCATGATGTCCTAAAATTTATGGTACTAAATCTATTCGTTCATACCACCCTATAATTATTTCTCACTCTTGCATTCCATTTCAACTCTGAGTTCATTTTCAAATATTTTCTAGCCTTCAAGTCAATAGTGGGGACACTACCCTTAAATCCTATGTCAATAGACGACCTGTAGAAATCACCTACCAAGACTTTGACCAAATACCACACCTTTCCACCATGGTTGAAAAGTCCACAATTTATCCTTTCTCTCCAATTATAAGGGGAACCCAGTCAATTCCACCCTTAAGGAGTCATCCATAAATTTTTACATTCCTTATGCAAACACTTTATTTCATGATGCCTGAATTATTCGACATATACTTTATAATTCAGTCATTTAAAAACCTGGGTATTGGATAAATCTCACACCACTTCTATCCCTTAATACCTATTTTATTATGGAGAAAATTGATTTCAATATGGCTGGTCTAATTATTCGATACCTTAAAAATCTTACCTGCATTCAATATCCTATAAATAAAAGAAATCCAAATCTAGGCTTAGGTCACATTATTTCCTTTGTCCTTGGAATCCAAATACAATCTTGAATTCATTGCACCACCAAACCATCTTCTAATATTCTAATCAAATAGCTTCTTCCACATCCTTCATAGTACTCATTGTCAAAATGTTCACTATGTTAACCCAAAGCCAAAGAAGGTAGAGGTAGGTAAAGCACTTGCTCCAACTCTAGCACCAGCACCTGTACCCCAGCCTTCTTAATATGAGGCACTGCTTCAAGGATTTGATCAATGGAAGACTCATTTTAAAACATAGGTTGTGGAACACCACCAACAATATGAGTCTGATATGGTATGGTTTGGAGAGTTGTTCACCTCCATTCATTGACATTTTCAACCACCTCTACCACCACCTGATCGAGGACCTTCTTAATCTTAATTTGTCTTATATTTTTATGTTTATCTTTGATAGTTTTCATTGTAATGTTTGTGTTTGTTTTTGATGTTATGCTTAGTTTTTTCTCCTTTTTAGTGATGTCAAATGGGCGAGTAGGTTGTTGGTTATAGGTTGTTATTTATGCTTTCTTATGATTAGTCCATAGTTTTTGCTTTTATTTATTATTCATGTTTTTTTTTCTCTTTTTATTCTTCATAAAAAAAACTCTCCCAATTTAAAAAAAAGTAACTAGTAAGGGGGAGCTTAGGATATATCAAACATAAATTTAAAATCAATACTAATAATGTTTATCATCATAAAAAGGAAGAGACTATTACAAATACCGATCCAAGTCTTATAACTTTGATGATAATAAATAATAATAAATTCTTTACTATGCTACCTTCTATTATTATTATTACTTATTTATTTCTTGTGCACGAACATTTTAGGTTCACTATACATTATGTAAATTAATTAGCTCAAGACTATATAGAATAACGTTAAGTTCCTTGAAGAGTTTGCATTTTCTTTTTTTATTTATCTATACATTTCTTGAGTCAAATCATGTATCTAGTGCGTGCTAAACTTGGTGACATCGCACATATATTCTCTGAGGAGTGAGATAGAGAAAATTAGAAGTGAAAATTTCTAAACTAATCATACAATATGATGCATATCATTATGGATGATCAACTATTCAAATAATCATTAAAATGACTAATTGCATAACTATAGCTATTTGAACTAATCATACTTGATGATCTATATAATATAAGATGATCAATTAAAATCATTATCTCAGTCACCAATCATAATTTAGGTAATATTTCAAAATTCAAAATTTGCGTTGATCATACCATGCGATAGTTATCATATTATTTGATATAATTAAATCTTGCCTAAATTAATCCTATAATTACGAATTGATTTTGGATTAATTGATCCAATCAGATCATATAGGATGGTTGAATCAATCATATTATATGTCCCAATATTTAAATGGGATGATATTTATTCATCACAAATTCTATGGGATGATAATCTAAGTCATTTAAACTAATCATACTTGACAATTCTTTGTATTATACTAGACAATAAAATTGATTCCTTAAACTAATCATACAGTGCCTTACTTTTTACATAAAATTAATTGGGTTATTTGAACTAATCGTACTATATGATCTGGAATCATGCTATACAATAAATATTGATGGAATTGAAGTTTAGGGCTTCTCGTGAAGCCTCATATTTAAGCTCTCTAATTATGCTTATTTTATGTCTTTGGTTGTTTGAGTTTTTTGGAGAATAGAGCTACGAAAATAGATGTTGGAGAGCTTTGGGAAGGAGAAAGGGGAAGTTGTGTGAGAGGGAGAAAGATTTAGTGCAATACTCAGAGAGGAGGACTCTTGGGAGTGGTCGTTGGTCCGTGTTTGACCAAAACACTATAAAATTTTGGTGTGCTAAATCTAATCTTCATTTTATGTACTTTATTTTTTTCCATTTTATTTTTGTGATAGTTGCTTGTTAAAATTCTATTATTATTATTTCATTACATTGATTAGACTAATATCTCCATTACTTTAACCTTAGATAAGTTTATTAGCTTTCGCATTAGGTGAAAGTATTTCTTACTTTTTAATTATTGAAAAAATTCAAAAATTTAACTTTTATCTTTTAAAGTAAGTAGTTAGTTTTATTATTTAATTTATTACTTGTCAAATTTCTCTTTAAGCACTTAGTCATTTAGGATGAATTAATTAAATTTATATTTTAGGATTATAATTTTAATTATTAAGTTATAGAGAGCCTAAAGATATGGGCCATAATATACACTAAAGTTATAAAGAATTAAGGGGCAAGTGGCCCATCCTCAATCCTATAACTAATCAAGGTTGAAATAGTTATAAGGTTGCAAGGGTTGGTTAATCCTTCCTTGGTAATCTAAGACTCAAGGTAAGGTTGATAGGTGACACACTGCGATGGGCCTATTGCCCACCATAAAAAGAAAATCCTAAGCTTCCTTTATCTCGGGTTGGTTAATTTGATAAGTTGACATGAAAATGGAACGCTCACTACCTATTACTATATTTAGATTCTACCGAACTTAATGTTTAATACTTGGGTGGTTAAGGAAGTGGTTTAGGGTTCCTATAGGTAGTTTTAGGTTTTTTTTAGAAGAGACAATTTATGTAGATCCTTAGACCCTTTCCCTTTATGATGTACATAGTCTTGTCAGAGTTGGCAAGAGGATGAAACCTCCTTAGGATATGTAGACCAATATCTCAAGATAGTCCAACCTATATACCATTCATGTTTTAGGAGAAAAATATAAAAATATGAATAAATGCTTCATGGGTTATGACACTATAGTATAGTTTGAAGTTCATTTTTGCAACATGTTCATTTATTACTTAGAGTTAAGGGATTTTAGCTTAAGTTTAAATTTTAGTATCTTAAGGTTTTGTTTAGTATTCAAGAGTTTGTGAAGGAGAATTTTATAATTTTTCCATAATGAGTGTAGATTTTTGTTCATGATCAAGTTAGGAGTTTGTTAAGACTGTGTTTTATATATTTATTAATTTTATTTAATTTGTTATAATTTTTAAAGTTGTAAGTTGGTGAAGGTGTTTTAGTGAATTTATAGATTTGGATGAATTCATTTAATTATTTAATATGTTTTTTTTGAATTCTATTAAGTTTTATTGTCAATCGATTCGTTGTGTTGTCACAGTGGGCATGAGGACAAAAGCTCCTTAGGATATGTAGCCCCGTAGATCAAGATAGTCTAGCCTATAAACTTCATTGACGGATTTGGTTATGTTAAAGATATGAATGGTCAATTAATATTATTAATCAAATTTTAGAATTTTAGAGATTTGGTATATGTTTGCTTTTTAAATTGAGTGTAAGGAAGGTTGCATAGGTTTAATTTATGGGTGACTTATTATTGATTATTTAAGTTATGTGATAATTACTCTTATTAAACCAGGGCCACAATGTTTATTTCACCCTCCTTTAAGCTAACATAATTGCCTCATTTGCCCGGGTTACTAGATAATAAACTTTTATTAATAAATTTTTTTAATGTTTGTTATTTAATGAATTTTAATATATTAATAGCATTATAGTTGGTTCATTAATGATTTGAGATTTGTTTTGGGTTTGTTAATTAAATTTTTAATAATTCATTTCTTATTATCATTTAGAGCAAATGAGCTTCAAAAGAAAGGTGCTTAACTAAGTTAAAGATAATAGAAACTAAATATATTATTTATAAGAGAATAAAACATACAATGCTAGCTTATAGATCTTCCTAAACAAGCTAGAGCTAAATTTTTATTTAAATTTTTTATATTACTAATTATGTTAAAAGAAAATAACATTTTCTAGGCTAAAATATCATTAAAGGTGTGGTTTTTGAAATAGGAATAACATTTTTTTAGGCTAAAAAATCATTAAAAGTGTGGCATTTAAAATTGCTTAAGTACTTTAAACCAAAAAAAAAAAAAACATTCTAGCAGTGCCACTTCGTGTCAGAAAACTATATTGCATATGACACAATGGGCAAGCCTATACTACCAGCCTAAGGTGACCATGAAGGTCTCTAAGATTCACAGAAGAGGGCAAGCCTATGGCCAATTGACTAACGTCCTACCATACATATTTTTGAGTGGGAAAGTAAAATAATAGTTTAATGTGTGATAATGTGGTTTTCATTCATCATATAATGAGTACTCTTTATGTGGTTACAGAAAATTATACATGACCCTAACATGCCGAGGCATATCCGCATACCCCAGTAAAATGTAAGAGCCTACTCATAAGTCTCCAAGCAAATGACCCACAAACCATTGACCTATGTAAGACACAAATCACGTTGCAAGCAACAAGAGGAAATTTGGATGAGAGTAGGTACCATTCAAAAAGGAAAGGAAATTAAGAAAGAATTAATTCAAAGAAACAAACGTTTTAGTTTTTGAAATGTCTCTAACATATAAAAAAGAGCATGTGTAAGTAAGAGATATAAATGAGTAATTGCAAACAAATACCGAGGTAATGAAATACAAAGTACACTTTGAGATAAGGATAATTGCAATGATTATATAATTTAAGTTAAATTTATATATCACTATGGGAAAACACAGGATTACCATCGGAGCTTCCTGTAGATATATATCCCTCGATAATGACGGCGTTGTTATCAGTGTAATGTGTGACGGAATTATAACAGCATTTTCTTTGGCGCAGGAGGAGTCGATAATTTTTTGACGCTCAGTACACTGGTTTTTACATCAGAATATACAAGCATATCATCAGAAGTGGAAAATTTTACACCAAAAAAAGCTGACAGTTTTACCGGCGGAGTAGACATTGCTCATTTTAAACTCAACGAATTAGTACTATCATAAAATATGCCGAAAAATCTTCAGGTGTATAATATGCCAGAAAGTTTGTCGGTGAAAGCTCTATTTCCAAACTCGAGCCCATCTAGTTGTTCATTTACTTCCGCCTTTTGGTTGAAATCTCCGCTCGGCTTCATCACCCCAGCGTTGCCCCACCATAGATCGCTGCTGCCAAGGCTTCCGGACTTCCACGAGAGGTTACTAATGAAAATATCGACAAATAAAGCAACAGTAAAAATTCATGGCTTTATTTTTTGCTTACATTGCGACATTTGTTTTGTCAATATTTCCGGCAGATCGGTACATCTCAAATTATGTGTATTTAATACCAAAATTATCTTATGGAAGACGATGTAGTTTTTGCACAATTTTTCGTCGGTAATGCATTGAAGTGTACGCCAGAATGGTTTTTGACATATTATTTACATTGGAAAGCATTTTACGATGCATGTCAAACTGGCGCATGAAAATCCACTGGAACTATGACTAAAACGGTGACTTTCCATAATATTTTACATGTTACCAGTAGATTTAGTCCTCCGGCATTGCCGGATTTTTCTGTAGTGCTTGCTTGTGATTGAAGCATAAAATTGAAGAAATCGTATAGCATAGTTTCAAACCTTTGCACTTACACATTGTCAAAAGTGTATGTATATATATTATTGCAATATGCACAAACTATTCATGATATAATCTCTCAAATTATGTGTTGCAATTTAAATACAACATACAACTATAACATAAATAAGATGTTTGAATTTAATGCGTTGGCATTGTAAAAGTCTAAATATGAATATATGTCTCATATCATAATCATGCTATTTATTAAAGTTGAATCCACATAGGGCTTGAAGCACAAGTTTATGAATTAAATTTTCTCATTCGCATGAAATGATCTGAACACAAAATGGATATATGAATTTTCCAAAAATTATTCTATGAAGATATTTTTAAATATATGGTTATACATGATTTTGATCATCAATCGTATAAATATACTTTTGAATCACATGCTATATGAAACAAATTGTGAACCAATTAGAATTTCCATAAACTCTTTACATGAATATACAATCTGAAATAATATATGATAGGATATGGCATTTATTTATGTTATAAGATATTATCCAATTCTGATTTCAAAGCATGCTATGTATAGGCAAGACATGAACCATGATTTCAACAATGATAAGAATAAATTGACTTTATTTCTTTTCTAAAGAAACAATATCATCCTTGAAACAAATGAACACTTAAACACTAAAGTACAACCAACTATCTACTCCCCCTTTTGACTTCACCAAAAAAGGAGAGAAAACACAAAAAAAATTCTTACAAAAAATACTTCAACAGAAAATAAAGTAAAGACTCCAACAAAACAAATAACATATAAATAAGATCCTTGATCAGATGGTGGTGGAGGTGGTGGTATTTTGAAATATTGGAGAATAATATCAAATTTCTCATGAAATGATGTAATGTCGGTCTCATATTGTTGTTGGTGCTATTGAATATGGTTATCTAGTTGAGACTCCAATCGATGAATAGGTTGTATGAACTGCTCATAGGGATAAGGTTGGTATGCTGGTGTAGTTGCTAACATTATTACTAGTATGGGCTCTGGTTTAGGTGTTGCTTTCCCTTCCTCGTGAAAATTAAAATTTTCTTCTGGCTCATGCTATAAATGATGAGAAAAAAAATATGGAAGGGACTATAATATAGTAGATTGGGAAATGATCAGTGGTAGCAGGATAGGTAAGCTCATATTTTTTATCAACGATGTAATGAAATGACCAATAACAATGTTTTTCTTCCTTCTAGTTTAAGGAAGAGTAATGGAAGAAAGATTATGAATGTAATCAATTATTATTTGGGCTTCATAAAACTTTGTTTTAGATATAAGAAAGTAGGTAACTAATGATAGAAGTGGGATAATTTTTACTCGATCTACAGCTCTAAGAATGATTGAGAATATAAGAACATGCTCGATAATAAGAGCATTTTGATTCAAAGAGTGGATTAGGGGTTAATGTTAATTTAGGGTAATATTTCTAATGGTTAAATTGATAGCACTTCGATTAAAGTCTCCCCTAGAAGACATCGAATGGGGTTGAGGTCCTATGGATAGGTTGAGATATTCACCTAAATTATCCCTAGTTATTTATATGGGTCGCCTATAGACATAGGATCTCATGATAACAATGAAACTAATCCTTAAGTTTATGAAAAATTTTAAAATCTTAGAAATAAATGGAAAAGCAAGGGTAAGAAAAAATTATAGAGTGATGGATGCAAAAAGATTTAGTACTTCATAGTTTAGGGTTTGTTGGTTCACTAGTCTAGATGGGGTGATGCGATATTCTTTGTACCTATATAATATGTAACCTCATCTTCAACAGATTAAAATTTATTATCGATATAGAGACTATAGGAACTACTTCCTTAGGATAAAGGATAACTTTTGCCACCTCTTTCCATTAGGATAGTTAAAGATATGAGCATAGGAGAAGGAAGGATAAGTTGGATTGTATGAAAGAAGGTTTAGAAATCCTCTCTTATTTATAGATTTTTCTATAGATTGTGCTATATGATTTGACATCGTAAAGTAAAATCAAATGAATTTAAATCATCTAGATGACTTATAAAAAAAGTGGTCAAATTATAGAGTATAATTAGGCTCGTATTGGACTATCTTAAGGAAAAGTGGTCGCTCGAGGGGTTGCCTATATGAATGTTGACCAAATTGACCGTGTAGTATAAATAGGTATTCGTATAGTATGATAAAGTAAAAAAGATCATACTGGTTAACTTTAATTCATCAAATTATTGATGAAATGTGTATCACATAATATGAATATGTGGTCGTATAGTACGATCAAAATTATTTATTACATTAGAACAATTGATTTAGCAGATGGGTGAGATTGTGTGGATATGTTAAGATTGTGTAGTATTATGTGAACATTTTTTCTAATGGGTTGGTGTGTGTGTGTGAAGATTCAGGAACAACTAACATCATAACAAAATAAAAACTTGCAAAATATAAAACAAAATAAATAAACAACTAGTTACAAATTTCAGTGTTATTACTTAAACATTTCAACAAACACAAGAAAAATTGATTTTAAATGGTTGGTACATCAAATTTATCACAAATCAAGCATAATTGTCTATAACACCTAGTTATTTCTTGATGATGCTAAAGGTTTCATATGTAAGGGGTTTGGTGAAGATGTCTGCTAATTGATCAATAGATGCTACATTATATAATTTTATATCTCCCTTGGCAACATGATCTCTAATGAAATGATGCTTATTGTCTACATGTTTAGTCCAGGAATATTGAATCAGATTCTTAGAGATATTGATGACACTAGTGTTATCACATATGATAGGAATAGTGCCTATGGAAAATCCAAGATATAAGATTTATTGCTTTATCCATATGACTTGAGAAACACAACTTCCTACAGTAATGTATTATGCCTTAGTGATTGATAGGGCTACATAGTTTTATTATGCTTAACCATTAGAATAAATATTATCCTATGAATTGATAGGTTCTAGAGTTGCATTGTTTATCAATTCTATATCCTATAAAGTCTTAGTCTAAGTATCCTATGATTTCAAAGGATGAGGTATGTATAGGATACCTAATTCCTTTGATTTTTGTTCCTAGAAGATATCTAAGAATTCTCGTACTAATAATTATATAGGACTCCTTAGGGTAAAAAGATAAATATTAAATATAATATCAGGTCCACTAGCAGTCAAATATAAAAGAGATCTTATAATTCCCTTATTCTTCTTTTTATTTACAAAATTTTCACTTAGATCCTTATCTAATTGAATGGTAGAACTCATAGGTATATGTACTATCTTAGTATTTTCAATCTCCCATTTCTTTAGGATATCCTTGCTATACTTGCTTTTGCTAAGAATGTTCCATTTTCCATTTGTTTCACACTAAATCCAAGAAATAAAGTAAGCTCCCCAATCACACTCAGCTCAAATTTCCCAATCATTATTTTTGAAAAATCATCACAAATATTTCTATTAGTTGATCTAAATAAAATGTTATCCACATAAATTTGAGAAATGAGCAAATCATATCCTATTTTCCTTACAAATAGGGTGGTATCTACCCTACCCTTAATAAAGGCTCTATCTAGGAGAAAAGTTTTAAGCCTGTCATACTAAGTCTTAGTTGCTTTCTTTAATCTAAATAATGCTTTTATCAATTTATGAACAAGTGAAAAAAAGATTTGATTTTCAAATCCATATGGGTTTTCTACATATACATCTTTCTTAATTACCCTATTCATGAAGGCACACTTAATATGCGTCTAATATAGTTTGAATACTCTAAACCAAGAAAATTCTATCAAAACTATAATTTTTTCTAACCTAGCTACAGGGAAAAAGGTTTCTTCAAAATCAATTCCTTCTATTTGCTTATACCTTGTAGCTACAAACCTAGCTATATTCCTAACTACTATTCCAGAGTCTTTCATCTTATTCTTAAAAACCCACTTGGTCCCAAAAATATTTTGGTTCTTAGTTCTATTAACAAACTCCAAAACATCATTCATAATAAATTGATTCAATTCTTCTTGCATAACTAAGATATAAAATTTATTAGATAGGGCTTGATCTTTGTTAGAGGTATCTACCATAGAAATGAAAGCATAATGACTAACCTCCTTTCTATGTTTAGGCCTTATTTTAACACCTGTAGATGGATCTTCAATGATAATTTCCTTAGGATGACTAGATAAATATATCTAATCACTATGCAAAGGGTCATGAGGCATTACTCTATTTTTTAGGTCAATATATTCTATTCTTTGGTTTGCCTCTACCACTTCCTCTTCTTCTGATGTAGTCTCCTTTACCATTAAGGTCCTCCTATTAAAAACTCTATAAGCTTTACCTATAGATTAATATCCTATGAAAGTTCCTTCATCAGATTTAGGGTCAAAGTTTCCTAAAGGAAAATTTTCATTTATTAAACTGAACACCTTACATCAAAAAACATGAAGGTGAGAGAGATTTGGTGTCCTACATTTGAGTAGCTCTTAGGGTGTCTTATTAAGTTTGGATCTAATATTAACCCTATTAAGAAAATAGTATGTCTTATTATAACTTTAGCCCAAAAATATCTAAGGAGTGAATACTCAGCTAATATGGCTCTAGTAACTTCTACTAGGGTTCTATTCTTTCTTCCTTTAAAAATAATGTTCTATTCCAAGCTTCCCACAAAATGATTCAAACCTTTTATTTTTAAATTCTCCATTATGAATAGTTCAAAATTCACCCTGTAAATTTTATGAATCCATGTAGAGAATATTTCAAATTTGTCAAACAATTCACTCTTAGGAGATAGAGATCTAACCCAAGTAAATCTAGAGTAACAATTAATAATAATAAATCTATAAATTTTCTCACATAAACATGCAGTGATAACTAATCCAAACGAGTCCATATGAAGGATTTCTAAAGGTCTTCACTGGTGATGATTTCCTTGATGGGATGAAATGATGATAAGATTTGTTTTCCTTGTTGACACGCATCATAAAGGTGGCCCATAAAGAGTTTTAGTTTAGGTATGCCTCTAACAAGGTCATTTTGGGTAATCTTTTTAAGTGTGATTGTCCTTTCATGAGATAGTCTCCTATGACATAGCTAGGATTCATTAGTAATAGTTATTAGACATAAGAATTTGAATATTTAATATACTTTAAATCAACCATGTAAAAATAACTAATTCTTTAGCCCTCTAAAATAAGTTTACCATTCAAGCTAATCAAGCATCTAGTAGATAAAACCTAAATATCAAATCCTTTATCACAAAATTGGCTAATGCTAAGCAAGTTATGTTTTAGCCCATTTACTGGTAGAATATTCTCACTGATTAATTTTTGGAATTAACAATCATTCTTCAACCTATCACTTTCCTAATAATATTATCTGCTAATGTAACTTTGCCTCCTACCCTAGCCTTTAGGGAGATGAATTGCTTCGTATCTTTAGTCATATGTCGTGAGCATCCACTATCCAGGTACCACATGCTCTTACAAGGTTTTTTGTGATAGCACTCCCATAATGTCAATCAAAGATTAGATTTAGGAACCAATGTGAGTTTTGGTTCCACATTTGCTTAAATCAATGATCTATATGCCTATTATGTTGTGATGCAAATGATTATGGATTCCACGCTATATGTGTTTTATGATGTACTGTGCACATGTGGGCTATGTGACCTAACATGCCCTGTCCAAAATGCCTTCTCATCCTTTGCTTGAAATTTTTAACTTTAGTGTTCTCCTCACCCTTCTCCTTGATTTGGTGAGGTTTTAGATTTGGGCAATATATTCTCAAGTGGCATGGTTTCTTGCATTCAAAGTAAATACTATCTGATATAACTTTGAAATTTCTATTTAGTTTACCTTTTTTCCACTAATGATGAAACTTTTATTTTCTTTTCAAAATGTTTTTGAATTGACATGTCATGAGTGATATGCTATCATCTTCCTCAGCTACAGAACTATTACTTTTTGATTCATTTGATTTAAGTCCCACCACTTTATCCTTTCTCTTATCCCCTACATCCAACAATCTCTAACTCACACCTTGCACATAGGCAATAAGTGAGCTTAACAAGTTATCTATAAAATATATATTAAGATATTATTCACAAAAAATAATAACCTTAGCATCATAATTACTAGATAAGCAATGTAGAAGTTTGTCAACCTTTTTAGAATTTGAAACTTCTCTACCTAAAGCATGTAGTGATGTCACTATCTGAGTGAACCTACTATACATTTCTAATCCACTCCCATAAGATTTCATGTAAAAAAGTTCATAGTTATGCAGTAAAATATTCAATCTAGATTTTTTTTTCACCTAACTTGTACCCTCGCATGTGAAGCAAAGTCTATCCAATTTTTTTTTCTAGTAGTACATATGGATACTCTCATATCATCTTCAGATTTTTTTTTTAATGAACGGTAAATGCATTAAAAATAAAGAAATCTAATACAAACTACTAAGTGATAAAATATCTATCACTGTCCTTCTTTAACAATGATAAGAAAATAGGAGAAACCTTATTGCAATCTAATTCTCTATTTGCAAAATGAAATAAAAAATCTCCAAAATCCTTGAGAAAAGAAAAAGTCTTCCCATCCAAACTGGTTAGCCACCCAATCATCTTTGACAACTGAGTTTTGTAAGTGTTTTATGATGTTCAAGTTGTCTCCTTATATAATGATACCTTTAGCATCCATCATCCATTCCTTAATAATTATTCTAAACGAATGGAAAGCCAACAACTCCAAAAACACATTATCCCAATGCATACATCTGAACCCAAAAGCCAACAAAAATCTTCCTCTATGACCTCTAAAAATACCACCAACTCCAGCTTCATTAGACCGAAGCAAAGTTGCATCGATATTGACTTTAATCCATCCGGGTGGAGGGGGATGCCAAAAAGAGGAAATCAGCTGTGTATGCTAGTTAGCACCCCAGTGGTCCAAATATAGATTACGTTTTGAAGATATTAATGCAAAACTGATAGCATTAGAAATAATGTAGCTCAATCAGAGATCATTACCTTCATGTATAAGTTTATTTCTACTCTTCTAAGAGTGAAAAATATAGAACAATATAAATTAACAATAAAATGATTCACCTTCACTAACTTTCTCAAATTTACCAAATAGTCCTGGAAAGTTACTGGAATGTGGAGCCCATTGATTAACAGTTTAATAGATTGAATTAACTTTGAGCATTTAACTGCAACATGGTCCTCATCTTCCATCATTTCACAACTTCTCAAGCACAGGTTAGTACTTATCAATCTTCTATACATTAGGAAATTAGTAGTAGGAATGGAATTTTTAAAGAGACGCCACCAGAAAAAACCAATATGAGGATGAAGCTTTAAATCCTTTAACCATTTCCAACTATGTATTAAAGCAGGGTCTTCCGCCTTTGAAAATTTGGCCAAAGCTGTAATAAATTTGCCAGAGAAGTTTCTTAAAAGTTCCAATTTATCATTAATAAGCTCCGAATTAATCTTAACATGAAGAATAACTTCAATCAAAGCAGTTCCAAAAAATTCAGTAAGCTCCACCTAATTCCAAGCTCCATCAAAAATAAAATCAACCAACGGAGGAAACTCTCTAACCACCACCACAATGAATGTTGGCCACCTAACAAAGCTTCTATCTAATACCCAAATATTATTTAAAATATTAACTGAAGACCTAGAAGCAATTCTCCACCTTACGATTGGTCTAAGGGAATTCACTCCACTAAGCATTAACTTCCACGTCGAAGAAACATTAGACCTTGCCACGTCGAAAAAACATTTTTTCCATATTATGCATATAAGGATTTATTGAGAATAGAATTTGGTTTGTTAAAAAAATCCCAGACAAGCCTTTTTCTCAAAGATTCCACAGAAGAAACTGCTGAATGAATTTCCTGTCCTCCATTTAAAACTAGTTCACAAATCTCCTTCCAAGCAATAAAGTGTAAACCATGACCTCCATCTTTTTTGTTCCATAATAACTCCCTACACATCTTATTAAACTTCTTCAAAATACTCAAAGGAACTAAAGAAAAGATGAATAAAACACTGGAATTGAGAGCATCATGAATTTAATAAGCACCGATCTCCCAGATAAGGAGATGAATTTATTACCTCATACCTCTAATTTTGAAGCCGATTTCTCCAAAAGGTTCAAGAAGTCTGCTGCAACAAGTCTTTGCAAAGCAATTTTGATGCCCAAGTAATGTTTCTCTTTAACTTTGACAAATCCCATAATCTTTGAAATGGCTCTCCTCCTACTCCTTTCCATAGAATTTCTAAAGAGAATAGAAGATTTAGAAAAGTTAACCTGTTGTCCCGTCCATCGACAATAATCAGAGGTAATTTTTTTTTAATTCTACTTAAATTTCCAGGTTTGGCATATGAGAACATAAAGATGTCATTAGCAAATAAAAGATGGGAAATTTTTGGAGTCGATGAAACAACTTTCAAGCTCAAATTTTGTCCCTTGATTAAAAATGCATTAGTAAGAAGTTGAGAGAATATAATGAACAAATAAGGCTTTAGTGGACATCCTTGTCTAAAATCGCTCTGAGCTTCGGTCCACTTCGAACCAACCCCATTAACTTGAACTGAAAAAATCGGGTCAACCACACAGTTCATTAAGAGGTTAGAAAATCTTTTAGGGAACCCAAAGTAATGCAATACTTGCCTAAGAGTATCCCATGCCATGCTATCATAAGCTTGTTCCATGTCCAATTTAATTGCAACCAACCCCTTTTTAGATTTAGAAAATCTAAATTTATAAACAAGTTCTTGGGCAAGAAGAACATGATCCGATAAACACCTCCCTTTGATGAAAGCTACTTGTACATCATATACCAAATAATGGATCACCTTCAATAATCTATTTAAAAGAACTTTCGTAACAATCTTATAAATGGAAAGACATAGGATAATTGGATGAAAGTTAGAAGGGACTAAAGGAATGCTCTCTTTAGGAATAAGCACTACCAAAGTTTTCTTCCCTTTAGAGCACATCTTACCAGAAGATAAGAAGAGACGAATAGCATTCCAAACATCTGAGCCAATTGTCTTCCAATATACTTTGATGAATGAGTAAGAGACTCTATCCACACCAGGAGAAATATTTTTGCTAAGATCTTTGACCACAACCTCTACTTCTTATAACAAGAAATCAGCATTAAGGATATCACAGTTCCCTTAGCTTAACAAGTTTGGATTCAATGGCCAACCATCCAAACAACAATCTCTAAGCCTCCATTTGTTGCTAAAACATATGAAGAAAACTTCCTTAATAGCCTCGAGATCCTCCACCAGGAAGCCCATATCATTCCTCACTTGCTTAATATGATTACCATTCATACGACCATTTACAAACGCATGAAAAAAACTTGAATTTGTATCACCTTCACCTATCCACTTAGCTTTCGCCCTTTGCCTCCACTAGGTACTCAATCGAGCAAGAGTACAATTGAATTCATTAACTTTGGACTTGAGAAGAAGAAGTTTATCATCAGGGAAATTATGATCCAATGATTCTCCCAATTGAAGATCTTCAATCTCTTTCTTAAGTTTATCTTTTAATTCAATGAAGTTTTGATGCTTAGATTTTCTCCAAAAGTACAAGGCTTTTAGAACCCTTGAGAATTTCTTATTTAAGATTTCCATAGCATCTCCACTAACAAGATTAGCCTAAGACCTTTTGACCACCAAGGATGCAGCCACATAAGATAACCATACATCTTTAAATCTTTGAGATCTGCTACTACAATTCGCCTGGTTAAGAATTTTCAAAATAATGGGGCAATGGTCAGAAGCGACCCAAGCAAAGTGCTTGACTGAAACTTGATGGACCAATTCCAATGCCTTTGAATTCAACAAACACCTATCAAGCCTCTCATGAATGCGAGCTATGCCATTCTTATTATTGCACCAAGTATACTTTAATCCAAAAATCCCAACATCATGAAGATCACTTTTGTTCATAAAAGCTTTCATCTCTAAAGGCCCTTGTGAAAAAGAGAACTTCTTTCCTCCTTTCTTATCTTATTGAGAAAGAATGCAATTAAAATCCCCCCCTACCACAGAAGGTACCTCAGATCTTAAGTGACGCTCCAAACAGTCCCATAACTCCCTTCTGCCATACAAGTCTCTACTACCATAAACAGTAGAGACTGACCATGCACCTTTATTAAATATTTTTAGCTCCCCAACCACACACTGAGCAAAAGCTTCCAACAAAGTAAAAGAGGACAAATTAGATCTCCATAACACCAAGATCCCTCCAGACATCCCACTAGATGGGAAAAGAAGAAAGTCCTAACCTGCTCCCATGAATTTATCAAAATCATCTCTAGAAATAGTTAAAATTTTAGTCTCCACAATTCTAAAAAAAAAAAACATCCCACTCTTTTACAAATTCTTTCAAATACAAGGAGGCCTCCTTCTTATTAGCCCCCCTACAGTTCCAAAATGCTAAGGAACTCATTTTTTCAAGAAGGGGGAAAGACCCCCACTCCTTTTACTCAGATTGACCTTGCTTTGTCTAGAAGATGAATTCAAAGGCCCAAGAGACCTAAGTTCCTTCAAAATCTAGGTTTATGCACACTATACACAGCATTACTCAATCAAGAAATGACATCACCCTTATTCTCCAAAGCATCCTCTTTGCTAAAAATAGCCAAATCATGCTTCCTCATTTGATAAGTAGGATCTACAGAATCCGCCAGTTCACCTTCTTCCACTTTAACTCTATTAGAAACGTCAACTTTGTCTAAATTAATTTCCTCCTCACATATTGAATTCAACACTTCAAAGTGGTTCTCTCCAGAAAATTGTATTTTCGGCTAAGAAGTAGAAGAAATTTGCATACTAGGTCTTACAAGAAAATCCTTAGCAGAATCTTCATTAGGATTTCCAAAGTCTCCAATGTTCCTATTCGTTCAGAGCAGGTCCATCATCAGTTTATTAGAGAGTTGTATTTGCATGTTTTGCATTCTTGCAACTTGTATAGTTTTGATGATTCCAAACATTATTATTTTATGTGTAGTAATCTCGTAACACTTTTTGGAAATCTTGTTTTTGCTCTTGTGTGTACTAACATTTCAGGAAAATCAAACTCCAAACTACTGAAGACTTCAAATCAAATTCAGCATGAGATATCTTATATTTTGAAGCTTGTAATTTTTGTATGAATTAAGTTCGAGAGGGAGTGATTGTAATTAAGTGAATAAACACACACACACACATGAGGAGATCTTAAAAATTTTATACTGATTGTACGGGACGAATATAATTCGTATAGGACAATCAGGTCAGTTATCTCCTTATAAGAGCAATGGAACGAACAGGTTTTGGAGAAATTTTTTTCTAAGTCCTAATCGTCAAGGACAAAATTATTTTTGTCCCAGGATGAGTTAGGCTCTATAAAATTGAAGTCCAGACAAAATTATAATCGTGCCAGGATGACTTGGGCTCTAAAAAAATTTCATCCAGACGAAATCCAAATCGTCCCCAGATAAAGTCTTCTCTGTAAAAATTTCGTTCAGATGAAATTCATAATAGTGTCAGGATGAGTTGACCTCTGTAAAAGTTTCATCTGGATGAAGTTCTGTTCGTCCCAGGATGATGGGAACCGACTTAAGTAAGTTGGTTACATACTGTGGTATTTTTTTTGGGAACCGACTTATGAAATAACCATCGTGTACAAACATAGTTCATACCAATATTCATTAGGATCATTTCTGACACTTTAAATAAAATCTTCTAGGACGATCCACGATCGTACGGGATGATCCATTTCGTGTTGAATTGAATATTTACAATTATTGGATGATTTTTCTTGTCTCTCCTATATAAGTTCTAATTTTTACTGCTATCCGATCTTTTTGCTCATTGACCTTTGTGCCTATTGAAAGAAGTGTCAAGGAGAGAGTGTGAGAGTGCATTCAAAGGAGAATTCCTTCCACTAGAGCGTGAAGGCTTCGCTTGGTGTTCAAAGGTAAGAATCTCTACTTGTGATTTGGGATTACTTCACTCTTTTCTTTCTTCATTCTAGAATTCTTGTGAGAAGATATGTCAAGGAGATCCGATTCTCTGTCGACACTTGAAGAGTGTGAACAGCCGTGGGTTCTCTGCCCACACTAGGAGAGTGTGAAAGGACGAAGGGTTCTTTGCTCACACTAGGAGAGTATGAAAGGACGAAAGGTTCTCTGCCCACACTAGGAGAGTGTGAAAGGATGAAGGGTTCTCTGCCCACACTAGGAGAGTGTGAAAGGATGAATGGTTCTCTGGCAGCACTGGGATAGTGTAAAAGGATGACGGTTCTCTACCGCACTAGTAGTGGTGAAAAGAGTTTTTGTAAAGGCTTCTCCACCTTGCTGTGGGTGCAAAAGGAGAGTCACTAGGTGTATTAGTGCAATACTCAGACAGTGCCTCCAGGGAGTGGATTTAGGTTTGGTTTTGACCGAACCACTATAAATCTGGTGTCTTTATTTTTCTGCTACTTTTTATTTTTGTGATTTACTATTTTAAAACTGTGGTTGAAAAACTATGTCTACAAAAAATCAGTAAAATTTAATTTTAGTTTAAAATACCAAAAGAGGGATTAATTTTTAAAATACCAATTCACCCCCCCTTGGTTAGCCATGGGACATACACTTAGGCTTAACAACCTAATTCATAGTTAACAAGTTTCAACATGTGGTATCAGAGCTTTGTTTCAAAATTATAAGTTTAGAATACTTTTTAATTAATGTAGATGACTACATTTGGAAACTGAAACACACTTGAGGGTTACTCTATAACTAGACCTCCACTGTTTGACAATATACCTTTTGATTTTTGAAAAACTCACATGTCTACTTTTTTACAGTCACATGATTATCTTATGTGGATCTTAGTCCAGGAAGGATATACAAAATTAACTAGATTAGTTGACAGAGTTAGAGTTGAAACACCTTTTGCAGATTGAATAGTATAAGAACATGACTTAGCACAACTAAATGCCAAATGCTTGAATAGTTTCTTTTGTTCTTTAAAATTAGAAGACTACATGTAGGTTTCCATTTACAAAAGTGGAAAGGAAATATGGGATAGACATTGTATAACATATGAGGGTACTAATGAGGTTAAGCAATCTAGACTTAATATCTTGTTGTATGATTATGAACTATTTCACATGAAACCAAATGAATCTATTTCTGATATGCACACAAGATTCACATAAATAGTCACCTCTTTGCATGCATTGGGTAGGGAGTTAACAAATACTGAAATGGTTAATAAGATTCTTCATTGGTTACCTACTGCATATGATGCTAAAATTACTACAATTATAGAGTCTAAGGATTTAAACATTTACTCTATTGATAATCTTCTTGGTTTGCTTATTGCTTACGAGCAAGGAGTTAGCCAAAGAAAGGTTGATACAGGTGAACCACCAAGGGACAAAAACATAGCACTGAATGTGAAAGAGTCTGAGAGTGAACACTCACAACCTGAGGATGAAGATGACATCGTATTGATGACTAGACAGTTCAGAAGCTTTCTGAAGAGGAAGAAAAAGAGATGCCAGCAATAAAATAGAGGTAAATTCAATAAAAATGCCAAGGTTTCTAATGAAATTATTTGCTATGAGTGCAAGAAACCTGGACATATAAAGATGGAATACCCAAAACTCAAAGCTAATCCTAGCAAGGAGAAGGTAGAGGAGAAACCAGTTGTGACGGGCAAGAAGAAGTTCCAACGAGCTTTTTGGGCGGACTCAGCTTCGGACTCGTCAGAAACAGAAAAGGAAGGGGAAGTCACTAATCTATGCTTAATGGCCGACAATCTTGATCAGTTAGATCAAGAAGAGGTATGTGACTTAACTTATGATGAACCTTTTGAAGTTTCTGAACACATGCATGAATCATATAAAAAAATAAAGAAAATTCATGCTAGCCTTAGTTTAGAATTGGAAGAACTTAAAAAGAAATATGAAATCCTTAGGAAAGATCATGCTTTGATTGATAACAATCACATGAAATTACTTGATGGGTTTGATGACTTGAATAAAAATCATAAAAATTTAAAATCATCCTATGTAGAACTCGAGAAAGATTTTAAGAACTTTAAGGATGAAATTGAGAGCAAACTTTATAGAACCAACTATACAAATAAAATCTTGAAAGATATGAACTCATTTTTTAGATTAAAGATAAAAGCTCTCGAGAATAATAAGATACCTCCTAGACTTAAAGATTTTACTAATCCTATTATGTATCTTAAATTCATGCAATCCCTGAATAGACAAGTAAATGGTAGAAGACTTAGGAATCCATTTCCTAAAGTAAAATGTAATAATTGTGGATTATTTAGACATATAGCTCACACCTGTACTTTGAAGATGAAAACTAATTTGGTGTGGAGACCTAAGATGTATAAACCTAGACATATCATACATGCATCTGATTATAAATTGCTAAAAGGTGAACCCAAACTTGTTTGGATTCCCATGTCTAACGTTTGATAATTTTGCAGGGTCGCTCTCACACAAGACCTTGTGAGAGCATATGGTACATGGACAGCGGATGTTCAAAGCATATGGCTGAAGATACTTCTCAATTCATAACACTGGAAGCCAGGAGTGGAGGCAAGGTTACACTTGGAGATAACAGCACAAGGAAGGTGGTTGGATCAGGTATGATTGAAAATTTTAAGAATTTTTTTATTGACAATGTGTTATTGGTAGAAGGCTTAAAGCAAAATTTGTTAAGTATAAGCCAGCTATGTGATAAGGATTATTGTGTAAAATTTTTTCCTACTAGCTGCATATTAAGCCTAAATTATAAAGATGTTTTGAATGATAAAAGGGTAAACATTGTGGACGATTACTCAAGATTCACATGGGTTAGATTTCTATTTCATAAGAGTGAATCATTTGGGGAATTTAGAAATTTTTTGACTTGGATTCAAAGAAAAATAGGGTGTGAAATTATTTTTATACAAAGTGATCATGGAGGAAAAATTGAGAATGAGAAATTTAATGAATTTTGTAAGGAAAAAGGAATTGATCATAACTTTTCTGCACCTAGAACCCCTCAGCAGAATGGGGTAGTTGAATGGAAAAATAGAACATTAATATAAGCCGCCCAAGCAATGTTGGCAGAATACTCACTTCTAAAATATTTCTAGGCTGAGGCGATTATCACTGTATGTTATATTCTAAACAGGGTGAATGTGAGATCAAAATTAAATAAAACATCCTATGAGTTACTTAAAGGAAGAACACCTAATTTATCTTATTTGCATGTTTTTGGTTGCAAGGTATTCATTCATAATAATGGAAAATCTGTCTTAGGAAAATTTGATCCAAAATCAGATGAAGGAATTTTTTACGGATACTCTAGTGTTGGAAAATCTTATAGGGTATTCAATAAAAGAACTTTGGTAATTGAGGAGACCACACATATTGTATTTGATAAATCTGGAAATATGATAAAGCCAAATATTGAAGAAGGTGAGATTGTAGACAACTCTTAAAAGTTTGATAAAATAAATTTGGAAGAAAATGTGGAAGAAAATTTGGAGATAGAAAACCCTTTGCCTAGAGATTTGAGATTTTCTAAAAACCACCCATGGGAATTGATTATAGGTGAATCTAGTGAGGGTGTAAGGACTATGCATGGATTAAATAAGGAAGAAAATCATTCAACCTTCATTTCAACTATAGAACACAAAAATATTGATCAAGCACTATCAGATGAATTTTGGATTTTGGCCAGGCAAGAATAGTTGAATCAATTTATAAGAAATAATTTTTGAGAATTAACTACAAGGCTAAAGGATCAAAGTGTAGTTGAAACTAAGTGGGTATTCAAAAATAAATTGAATGACTCAGGAGTGGTCATTAGAAATAAGGCCAGATTAGTAGCTAAGGGGTATAATTAGATTGAAGGGATTGATTTTGAGGAGACTTTTGCCTCTATAGCTAGACTTGAAGCAATTAGGGTTTGGCTAGTCTTTGCTAGTTTTAAAGGATTTAAATTGTATCAAATGGATGTCAAAAGTGTCTTTTTAAATGGGGTAATTGAGGAGGATGTGTTTATAAAACAACCTCTAGGATTTAAAAATTCTAAATACCCAAATCATGTTTTCAAGTTGAAAAAGGCATTATATGGATTGAAACAGACACCTAGGGCTTGGTATGAGAGGTTGAGCACCTTCCTACTTGGTTCATACGGGATGATTTATTTTTCAATCGATGGGACGAATGAATGAAGCGGTTGAAGGGATAAGGTAGTTTTTAATAAGAACTTCGTATGTATTAACCTTTGGTTCGCTTGGATGAACACATGTCAGTTCGATGTAGGGGACAGTTTCGACTACCATTAAAATGATATAAGTTCTGATCGTCCCGGTACGAACACGTGTTTGTCTGTATGATCAGATTGGTCTAAAGCCTGTATGAAAGGATGCTTCATAAGACGCGTTGATTACGAAAAGCCTTTTCATTCTGGTCGTATTAAATCATTTGTATGAAATATTTTCATACGAAACGAACGTAAATTTTGTACGGGATGAATTATTTTTGTCTGGTACGAATGAATAATTTTTTTAATAAATAGGCAGTCTTTTCAACTCAATTGTCACTATCTAAACATCACTTTCAAATCCTTTCTTACTCTAGATCATTTTCAAGTGGCCAGTTCAAGCAAACGTCAAAAGGTCTTAGTCAAGAAACCACATAGGAATTCATCCGAAAATTTTCTGTCCAAAGCAAATGAGGATTCTTTTGCTAGGTTTGCTTCAGCCAAAATCACTCTTTCCCGGATCCTAATCCAAGAAGATATTACCTTTCAAGTAATGCATTTATTTTCTTTAACTCAGTTTCGCTTTATCCTTACCCTCGTCTACCTGTATAACAAAGAAACCTTTCACTACCTTCTAGCTAATAATGTCCTTCAACTCTGACCACTTTGTGATTTGCTCCTATGTCTTCAAACAAAAAGTTGAAATCACCAAGCATGAATTAGGAGCATTTCTAAATTTAAGGACTTAGGGAGAAAGAGCCCATACCTTAATCACCTATGATCAATATAAATGGTAAGAAATCAATAGGGTGATTAGAGGAAATGGTTTAAATGAGTATGTGGCTAAGGTATCCGGTCTTGTTCGGAATGCACGCATCATCCAGCACGTTCATAAAACTTCAATCATTCCAAAAGCTGGTGATAGAGTCAATATTACCCCCCTTCTCTCTATTGTGACCTTTCTAATCATGTCAAATGAGCCTATAGATGAAGCCCAACTTATCTTTGACTATCTTTATGGGTTTTCTAAAATTGGCCATGCTGAATAGAAAAGAAAAAGGAATATTGCCTTAGGACACTTAGTTACCTTTGTTCTGGAGAAGAAGTACAACTTGGTTCATCTAGATCAAGAATATGAAGAACCGCTCTACTACAATGATGGATCATTTAGAGCTATCTTCAAGGAGGAATGGTATCAGAGCACATGTCAGAAGAGCCATAAGGTGCACCTGCTCCTGCTAATGAACCAAATTATCAGGATTTGATTCAAAGATTTGATCAGTTAGAGACTCATTTTGATCAAAGCTTTGGTCAAATTGAGACTCATTTACAACAGCAGGCTGCTCAATATCAACATGAGATGGGCTATATGAGGGAGCAAATAAATGATATTAGTACCAATGTACTTATGATGAGTACATACTTTAACCTCTTTGGTGGTGCTCCTCCTCCTCCAGATCAGGGACCATTTAAGTGATAGATGAACTTGATGTTATGTGTTTGTGTTGTTATTGTTTTTACTTTATGCGTTTGTTATTATTTATTTTTAGTAGTTTAATGTATTTCTCTTTTATTTTAGATGTTTTATTTTGTATTGATATCCTGATGTTTCATTGTAATATCTTCCAAGTGATATCAATATTAGTTCTTGTGTTTTGATTTGAACTTATTTCTGAAATGTTTATAAGTCTTTATGAGAATTATCAGATTTTTTAATCTTAATTATGTTATAACCTGAATTGTAAGTTAAAATTAAATTCATTAGAAAATCTAATTATTCTAAGTTTAAGTTTTGGTTATAACTTGATATTATTAGAATTTTCAATTTCATGTCTCTATTTTTGACTGCCTTATTGTTAATATTATTATTGCAATTGCAATGATTTCTTATTTTATATTTCACTTATCAATCATTATTTATGCACTTAGAAAAATTTGAAATTTTAGATTATTATTTTTAGAAAGAATAAAATTACTCTTGCAAATTGTATAAAAGTACAAAAAAATCAAAAGGAATTCGCAAAGGTTTGCATTGTAAAAATGAGGCACAAAATAAGCCCAAAGTAAAAATGATGCACAAAAATGTGCCACAAATGTGAAAACATGTGGTAGTTATTTCTTTCCAAACTCTGTTAATCTCTTAATTTAAATTGATTTTATGTTCATTTCTAATTTATATTGAAATTTGAAATATACAATTTTTTATTCATCTTTAGTTAAATGATTTTCTATATCTTAGTGTCTAAATTGACTCATGTCTTTGATAAATTCTTTTTATTATCTATGTTATATCACTTATTAAATTATATGAATTTCTCTGATATGTCTAATGTTTTAATTTTATTTGCATACATTATTTCAATCACTTTCAAGGTTAAATTGTCAAATGATTTTCATATTTCTACTTATATTTCAAATATTTTTCTTCTTCACTTTTTGATGTTATCAAAAAGGGGGAGAAATTGTTTATTATGTCTTAAAATTGTTTTGCTGTGTCTTGTGTATTTGTGTCAAGTGTATTTTTTGTATTTTTTATTTGTTTTATCGTATGTTTTCGCATGTGTGTTTGATTGTTTTTGTTTTGTCTTTTGTGTTGTTTTGTGTTGTTTAAAATAATAATAAAAAAAAATTTAATTCGATTGCCTCCTTATTTTCATGGGTTTGTCAATTCAGGGGAAGTTTAGGAGATTCTTAGAATTTGAAATTCTACAAATAATAATTATTTTGCCATCATAAAAAAGGGGGAGATTGTTAAGAGAGTTACTATTTGCATGTTTTACATTCTCTCAACTTGTTCAGTTTTGATGATTCCAAATATTATTGTTTTATGTGTAGTTATCCCAAAACACTTTTTGGAAAATTTGTTTTTGCTCTTGTGTGTACTAACATTTCAGGAAAATCAAACTCCAAACTATTGAAGACTTCAAATTAAATTCAGCATGAGATATCTTGTATTTTGAAGCTTGTAATTTTTGTATGAATTAAGTTTGAGAGGGAGTGATTTTAATTGAGTGAATAAACACACACACACACACATGAGGAGATCTTAAAAATTTTGTACTGTTCGTACGGGACAAATATAATTCATACAGGACAATCAGGTCAGTTATCTCCTTATAAGAGCAATGGAAGAACAAGTTTTGGAGAAAATTTTTTCCAATTCTTGATCGTCCAGGACGAAATTATTTTCATCCCAGGACGAGCTAGGCTCTGTAAAATTTTCATCCAGAAAAAATTATAATCGTGTCAGGACGACTTGGGCTCTGTAAAAATTTTGTCCAGACAAAATCCAAATCATCCCTGGATGAAGTCTTCTCTGTAAAAATTTCATTCAGACAAAATCTATAATCGTGCCAGGACGACTTGGGCTCTATAAAAATTTCATCCAGACTAAATCCAAATCGTCCCCGGATGAAGTCTTCTCTATAAAAATTTTGTTCAGATGAAATTCATAATCATGCCAGGACGAGTTTCCCTCTATAAAAATTTCATCTAGACGAAGTCCTGTTCGTCCCAGGATGATGGGAACCGACTTAAGTAAGTTGGTTACATCCTGTGGTATTTTGGGAACAGACCTATGAAATAACTGTTCGATCGGACGAACCTAGTTCATTCGGAATGATGATCGTGTACGAACATAGTTCATACCAATATTCATTAGGATCATTTTCAACACTTTAAGTAAAATCATCTAGGACGATCCATGATCGTACGGGACGATCCATTTCGTGTTGAATTGAATATTTGCAGTTTTTGAACTATTTTTCTTATCTCTCCTATATAAGGTCCAATTTTGACTGCCACCCAATCTTTTTGCTCATTGTTCTTCGTGCCTATTAAAGAAGAGTCAAGGAGAGAGTGTGAGTGTGCATTCAAAGGAGGATTCCTACCACTTGAGCATGAATGCTTCACTTGATGTTCAAAGTTAAGAATCTCTACTTGTGATTTGGAATTACTTCACTCTTTTCTTTCTTCCTTCTAGAATTCTTGAGAGAAGATCTGTCAAGGAGATCTGGTTCTCTACCAACACTTGAAGAGTGTGAACAGTCGCGGGTTCTCTGCCCACACTAGGAGAGTGTGAAAGGATGAAGGGTTCTCTGCCCACACTAGGAGGGTGTGAAAGGATGAAGGGTTCTCTACCCACACTAGGAGAGTGTGAAAGGATGAAGGGTTCTCTGCCCACATTAGGAGAGTGTGAAAGAATGAGCTGATCTCTGCCAGCATTGGGGATAGTGTAAAAGGATGACGGTTCTCTGCCGCGCTTGGTAGTGGTGAAAAGAGTTTTTGTAAAGGCTTCTCCGCCTTGCTGTGGGTGAAAAAGGAGAGTCACTATTGGTATTAGTGCAATACTCGGAGAGTGCCTTCGGGGAGTGGTTGTAGGTCTGGTTTTGACCGAACCACTATAAATCTGGTGTCTTTATTTTTCTGCTACTTTTTATTTTTGTGATTTACTGTTTTAAAACTGTGGTTGAAAACTATTTCTATAAAAAATCACTAAAATTTAATTTCGATTGAAAATACTCAAAAGAGGGATTAACTTTTAAAATACCAATTCACCCCCCTTTTGGTTAGCTGTGGGACATAAACTTAGGCTTAACAACCTAATTCATAGTGAACGATTTTCAACACAGTTTCTATCCCGATAGAAGGCATACAAGCATCTCCAATATTTCCAGAATTATTCAATCTAGAAAACAAAATAACAACCTCTTGTACCTTTAAAACTACATCATTCTCAGAGTCAGTTTCAACTTGAGCCTCAATCCCATTTGAATTTGTTTCCATACCTACAACCTTAAGATGTTTGCCCATCTTAATAAAAACATTTTTATTGATTTAGAATTTGGAAATCCATCCATTCTTTGATACATATTCCTTCTTCAAATACCCCAAATTTCTTCTTCTATTCCTTTTATTAGTAACCAATAACCAAGAACCAAAAGTAGAATCCTCCATAGTTCCATTAGCTCTAGCTCCTCCAACATCTTTTTTTTTGAACAAAATTCTTCATCAATCCCCCTACACCTTCCTCTTTCCCGTTCACATTACAAGCATCAATCAAATGACCAATCCTTCCACATTCGAAGCAAAAGGATTAAATTTTTTCATACTCCACCTTTTGAAAAAATTTTCCATTCCCCCCTTCCGCCCAAACACCTGATGGAAGTTGTCTGTCAAGTTCATCTCGGACGCATACTCTAGAAAACTCCATTCTTCCCATTGAAACATATCTCCATCAATCAAAAGTGGTTTACTAATAAGAGAAGCTATTCTCGAAACATTGATTTCATCATAACAATAAAGTGAAAGATTGGGTATCCTAATCCATATTGGAGAGGATAGTCCCTTAAGAGATTCAGGATTGAAATTAGGATTCCACTTATCAAGCCCAATGATATGCCCATTTACAAACCAAGGGCCACCAAATAAAATGCTCTCAATAGATTCAATAGAAAAAAAAGAACAAAGTAGCCAACCCGATCCAAGAACAGTTAGCTGAAATTTGCCAAATTGCAACCATTAACATCTTAATTCATCAGCAATCATCTGTATAAGGATAACTCTACCAAATACTTTCACGTAATAAAACACTACAGCTTCATCGAATTAGCCTTAACATTGGGTTCAAATAGCTTAACAGATGATCCATCTTCCGATAGGAATGATTCATTTCTCTGCATGTTGACTTTGATATATGGATGCTTCGACCAAGGATTCCCAGAATTTTGCTTATTCACTTCTCTACCACCAAAATGGTTTTCCACCATCAAAATAGGACCTACCCCATTCTCTGTGGAATTACCATAAACATTTGATGGATCACCACTATTCTCTTAATTAGATGGAACGCCTTTAGAAATAGGAATATGTTTATAGTTTGTAAACCTATTAACAAATAACTTCATATCAGATGTGTTGCAGATCAATGGTTTATTATTTTGATGATAGCAAATATTTTTATTTCTCTACAACTGCCTTATATACTGACATTTCAGGTTCACACGATCAGACTGCAATTTGGAATCAGTTCAAGAGTAGGTAGACTAGGTCTGAGTCAGTTTGTACACTTTTTTCCTTTCTTGAGTCTATTATATTTGTTGTGGTTCCTGATGCTTTGTAACGTATAAGAGTTTCTAATTGTTCCCTAAAGTTTACTATTTTGGTAACATCGTCCTGAATGATATTTATATTGAACAGGATGATCTGTTCAAAAGAAGAAACCCTAATTAGGGCATCCTCATTAAAGTAGCCATCTTTATGCAAAAAACATCGTCCTGGATGATTTTGTATCGGCCAGGATGATAGGCTCAATTCAGAAAGAATCTGTCGCCAAATCTACTTAGGAAATTCTTATTTTTGGATATCGGCTTGGTGGATCGGCCTGGACTAAAAAATATCGGCCAGGACGATCCAGGACAATTTTTTTTAAAATTCCTCTGGAAATTTTGGTAAGTAATTAATGGTGATTTTATCAGGGCCGATCACAAGATTTTCTGGGCCGATTTGACATCGGCCAGCTTCATTTCAGGGAAATATTCAAGACAATGTTTCTCATATTTGAACTAATCAGCCAGGATAATATGTCTATCATCCTAGACGATAAAGTCGGCAACTTTCATTAATGAGCTATTTTTTAGCTCTTCTATTTAAGCTATTACAAGACACTTTGTAAGTGTCTTTGGCAGTTATAGTAGCTTCGTAATTATGGGGGAAAGTTGACGAGAAAACTTGAAAGGGAGTGAGGAATGGGTGAAGTTTGAGAGAGGGAGAAGATCCTGTGAGGGGGGACTCAAGGGAGTGTGGAGGGGGATTCCACATGGTTACTCCAGCAGGCTTGCATCTTAATACCGTGAGATTCAAGGCTTATGTCGAGGGAGATTCACCAAAGAAGAAGTTCACTTTGGTGTCAAAGGACCCGGCGACTCCGCTGCACCGGGGAAGGTGGAAGTGATTTTGTAAGGGCTTCTCCGTCTAATTGTTGGAGCTAAAGGAGAGACACTTGTTTTAGTGCAATACTTGGAGGGTGCCTCCAAGGAGTCGACGTAGGTCAAGGTTTGACCGAACCACTATAAATTATGTGTGGTCTTTCTTATTATTTGCTTTCACATTTAATTTTTGTATTTGTTTTATTTGTGGTGATTTTAGTTTGTACTTTGCTTAAAGTTTCTTCTTTACAAATTCACCACTCTCTTTATTTAGCCTCGGGCCAGTTCTATAGGGCTTAACATTCCTATTGAACTTTCAAGTGGTATCAGAGCACTTTCTAGTGTCATCTGAGCACTTTCAAGTGGTATCAGAGCGGGATTCATAAAATAAGTTTTTAAAAGATTTTGAATTTTTTGATCCATGGCTAATCGTAATGTTGTGGAAGGTTATTCAATCACCAGACCTCCTTTATTTGAAAATACGTCATTTGATTTTTGGAAAACTTGCATGTCTACTTTCTTCCAATTGATTGAATTTCGAATGTGGCATATGATTTGACTTGGTTATTCATCACCGTCATGTATTGTTAATGGAATTAAAATTGATATTCCTTTTTATCAATGTAACAAGGAAGAACAACTAAATGCTCAACCAAATGTAAAATCTTTAAATTGCTTTTTTTGTGCTTTAAATTCTAAAGATTTCATGTTAGTATCTACGTACACTACTAGTAAGGAAGTTTGTGATAAACTACATACCATATACAAAGGCACGAATGAAATCAAGCAATCCAAGTTGAATCTGTTAATGCATGATTTTGAATTATTTTCCATGAAACCTTATGAAATGATCTTAGACATGTATACCAGATTCATTCAAATTGTAAACTCATTGCATGCTTTAGGAAAAGAATTTTCAAATTTTAAAAAAGTAAACAAAATTATTCATTGTCTACTGAATAAGTTTAATGCCAAAGTAGTTGCTATTTATGAATCAAAAGATTTGAATGATTATTCTATTGATAATTTGATTGGTTCACTCATTGCCTACGAGCAAGGTTTGGATCAAAGACTTTTGGATGCAGGTGAAATGATTGTTCTAAAAACTGAAGATACATAAAGAGATAGCTTAGTTGGTCATGAATGCAATAACTTGACAAGCAAATCACAAAGCTCACCAAAGCATAAGAAAAAGTGGAAATAAGGTAAAAGTTGTAAGGATGTCCATATTTCTTTTAACGTTATTTGCTTTCAATGCAGGAAGCCTGGACATATAAAAAATCAGTGCCCTTATTTAAGAATTCTTCCTATGAAAGAAAAGGGCAAGGTGAAGCAAAATTTAAACTGGGGAAATAATGAAAGGCAAAAGATCTCATGGGCAGATCTGGTTTCTGAAGCATCGGACCAGGAGACAGATAATGATTAAAAGCCTTTCATGTTTTTGTGTTGTGTTTTTGTTTTTTTGTTTTTCATTTTTATTTTGTATTTTTGTTTTGTTTATTCTTTGAAATTTTCATTTTCGTGAAAGTTTTTTTTCTGATCAACACACACATTCACTTTTCTAAAAATGAAAAATCTACTTCCTGTTTTTTCTTGAAATCTTTGGTAAGTTGTGTTTGACTTCTCTAAAATAGTCAAAGGAAGGAAACTCATGTTTTTTACTCTCAATTTCTATTTCCTAAAAGTGGTTATTCTTCTTTTGATTTAAATTTTTTTTTCATCTTTTAAATTAGTCTTTGAAAATAATTTTTTATCCCCTTATATTTTATTTATTGCATAGGGATCTTTTGCAAGTTGTTGAATCTAACTCATAATTTTCTTAATCAAGAATTTGCTTTATCAATAGGATGGGTTTACTTTTTTTTTTTAAGATTTCAAAAAGGTAGCATATTAAAAAAAATTGGCCAATGATGCCAAAAATAAAAGATGTGCAATGATGCCAAATTGAAAAATATACACAAAAATGTATCAAAAATCGAAAGATGTGCAAAGAGCGCCATTCAAATTGACAAAAGGCATAAAATGAGCCCACAAAATTTAATACTTACCATTCTTGTACTTCTTAAAAGGTTAAGAAAACCCTTGATACTTTCGATACTTGATTTTGAAAAACATGATTCCTGATTCAATAATTTGTGCATTAATATTCCATTAGATATATTTTATGAAAGGAGTTTTGAAAAATTAATGTTTCTTTTTCCTGTTTATTCCTTGATTTGGATATTGGATTAAAAAGTTTTTGAGCCTTTAAAAGAACTTGAGTTGGAATTATCAAATTATGAATTTCTAACATTTTCTAGACTATGTGTTGTCAATCTAATTATACTAAGTTTTTAATTAAAACTAAGAGGTAACTTTCTCATTTTATGAATATTTGTTTTTTTAGTAGATCATAGAACATTTTTTCCTTCTGTTTGTTTTGGTTTTTGTTTGTGCCTCCTCTCTTTTTGAAAATGTCAAAGGGGAGAACGTATTATTGAATTTTTGTACTGTTATCATGTTTGTATCTTATTTTCAAAAAATTAAAAACAATAAAAATATTTTCATCTCCCCTATTTTTAAAAGTGTTATTATAGTGAGGGGGAGATAGGAGAAATTTCTTTTTTTGAAAATTTAAATTGAATTGTTTGCCATCATAAAAAAGTGGTAGATTGTTGCGGATCAATGGTTTATGATTTTGATGATAGCAAACATTTTTATTTCTCTATGACTGCCTTATGTACTAACATTTAAGGTTCACACGATCGAACTGTAATTTAGAATCAGCTAAAGATTGTGTAGACTAGGTCTTAGTTAGTTTGTACACTTTTTCCTTTCTTGAGTTTATTGTATTTGTTGTGGCTCCTGATGCTTTGTAACGTATAAGAGTTTCTGAATGTTCCCTAGAGTTTACTGTTTTTGGTAACATCGTCCTGGACGATATTTATATCGGCCAGGATGATCTGTTCAAAAATAGAAACCCTAATTAGGGCATCCTCATTAAAGCAACCATCTTTATGCAAAACACATTGTCCTGGATAATTTTATATTGGCCACGACGATAGGCTCAATTCAGACAAAATCTGTCATCAGATCTACTTAGGAAATTCTTATTTTTGGATATCGGCCTGGTGGATCGGCCTGGACTATAAAATATAGATCAGGACGATCCAGGACAATTTTTCCAAAATTTCTCTGGCAATTTTGGAAAGCCATTAATGGTGATTTCATCCGGGCAGATTAGACATCAGCCAGCTTCATTGCAGGGTGCTATTCAAGATGATTTTTCTCATATTTGAACTAATCGGCCAGGACGATATGTCTATCATCCTGGACGATAAAATCGGCAACTTGCATTAATGAGCTCGTTTTTTGCTCTTTTATTTAAGCTATGACAAGACACTTTATAGGTGTCTTTGGCGGCCATAGTAGCTTCATTCTTGTGGGGGAAACTTGAAGAAAAACTTGAAAGGGAGTGAGGAACGGGTGAAGTCTAAGAGAGGGAGAAGATTTTGTGAGGGGGGACTCAAGGGTGTGTGGAGGGGGATTCCACACGGTTGCTCCGACAGGCTTGCATCATAATACCATCGGATTCAAGACTTGTCTCGAGGGAGGTTCACCAAAGAAGAAGTTCACTTTGGTGTCAAAGGACCCGACAACTCCACCGCACCAAGGAAGGTGGAAGTGATTTTATAAAGGCTTCTCCGCCTAACTGTGGGGGCTAAAGGAGAGACACTTATTTTAGCGCAATACTTGGAGGGTGCCTCCAAGGAGTGGGCGTAGGTCAAGGTTTGACCGAACCACTATAAATCCGGTGTGTTCTATCTTATTATTTGCTTCCGCATTTGTTTTATTTATGGTGATTTTGGTTTGTACTTTGCTTAAAGTTTCTTCTTTACCAATTAACCACTCTCTTTATTTAGCCTCGGGCCAGTTCTATAGGGCTTAACATCCCTAATGAACTTTCAAGTGGTATCAGAGAACTTTCTAGAGTCATCTGAGCACTTTCAAGATGAAGAATATTTGATTTTATTAATTCTAGGAACTTCCTGAGGAGTAGTTGCCTTCAATTCTTTAATAATTTGTTTGCCTTTTCCAATAACCGGAGATGGAATATTTATCATTAAATTGTGTATATTCTTTATCTTTATTATTCAATTTATAAAAGGGTATTTTAGTTTTGATGTGATTAATTAAGATAAATGGTGTATCATACCCTTCTTTTACCATGAACCACATACGAAAATCAATTGATTGAAAATATACAAATATATGAATTTTCTAGAAATCAAATGGTATGTGGTTAAATAATGGGGGATAGGTTATAGAATAACCCTCTATAGTATTCATATTGCCACATTATGCCATTTGACCTTTATCGAAGATTTTTAAATCTACAATTTAAAACCTGCTCGGATACTAATTAAAGGATTAATGGAGGATATTAAACCTTGTTGAGCTATCCACAGCACACCAAGAGCCTGAGTGGGGTGAATTAGGGTTTTAAAAATTGTGTTTAACACAAAAAATCTTTTTAATATTTTCAAGGAAATTAAATCTCCCAATGTAGTAGCTAAGAAATGTGATATTAGTCACAATAATGATGTTAATTCAATTGACTCAATCTACCACCAACATAATATTCTCAACATGAATGTTTCAAGAAAAATAAATTCACAGAAAATTAAAATCCTAAAATAAAAATGCGTAGAAGAAAAGTAGAACAAGTGCATAAAAATTTTACATTGGTTTGGTAAACCTTGACATTCATCCACTCCATAGAGTACTCCTCCATAAGTATTGCACTAAAAACTAACATAGTGCGGTAGAAAAACTTGACACATTTTTCATCCTCCTAATGAAGGAAGAGAACCTAGCACTCATTTTTCACCCTTATGGTGAAGGCCGAGAATCTCAAATAGTTTTTCACCCTCCTCGTGAAGGTAAAAAACCTATCAAATAGTTTTTCTCCCTCTTAGTGAAGGCAGAGAACATTGACTATTTTTTTCCTTAAAGTTCTTCTTCTTGGAGCTACCCAAGAAACCAAATAAGACACTTGGAGGAAATAATGTGGAACCTTGCTAAAAAATAGCATGTGGCGTCACCGTCTCTCATGCACAATCTCTCCTTTCTCCATCCCAAAGATCTACAAGATCTCTCTCAAACTTCTTTTTCCAGAAAACTCAATAGCCAAAGACTCTCAAAGAGTCTCTTAAGAAAGTATTTAAACAAGGCTTTAAATAATATAATTTTTTAATTTGTCTGTCATTATTTTTGCAATACAAACAATTATCATACAATATGATTAGTTCAAAAACTAGGTTCATTAAGTATAATGGAGCAATTAGGGGATGAATTGTTCAATTTATGTGTACTGATCTTATAAGGTATGATTGGTTCAATTTTCTTATATTCATACAGGACAATTGGAAATCATCTCTATAAATCATCCAGAACAATTGGCATCATATTGTATAACTAGTTAAAAAAATCATGGTTTCACCTAGTATGATATCTAGGTTGATCGTATTTAATCTCTATAGATAATCTAATATAATTTATATTATACATTATGATTTAACATATTTATTAAATCATTATTTAATTAACTAATCATGGAGATTAATTTAAGTAAGTTTTTAAATATCGTACTGTATAATGTGGATCATATAGTATGACCAGTTAAAAGAAACTAAATTTTAAAAAACATAAACTAATTAGCGGCTATAGTTTCTTTGTTAAATTGATTGTACAATATAATTTGGATTATATAGTATGATTAGTTTGAAAACTTTAGAACATAATTTCTCACTCCACTATGTGTGTGTGCACGATCAAAAAATTTAATATCCATCTTAAATAAGATTTTGACTCAAGAAATAAAAAAAAAGTAAATGAAATATACAGACTCTTAAGAAAATATAAATCTGCTCTACCAAGTTTTAAGTTGATCACTTTGCATGGTGTACAGCGGAACTAAAATATTAGTGCAGGAAAAAAATATCCATTACTAATAGTAGGCGAAAATATGGTAGACAATTCTATAATATTTATTATGATCAAAATCACAAGAATGGGGCCTAGAATTGAAAACTAAAAACTTTATTAATATATTATGAAGTGAGATTGTTTTTTATCTGATTTATTTTATTAAGTTATTATTTTTTTGAATTATTTTGTGATTTATTGAATTTAAATTTATTGCATTATTTATAGAATCAGGTTTGACCAATTATTAAACTTTATTTATAATTATTTCTAAAATATTTATATTTTTAATAAATACTAGATCCAGCAATGAGTTTAATGCCTTTAAGTTTGTAGCAATCAGAGTTTTTTTAATTAGCTATGATTTTTATAAGTTCAACATATTTATTTGACAAAATTTGACTTTCCAATTTACATTGAATTATATAATTATACATTTTTGATAAATACTAGACCAAGTGATAAGTTCAATGCCATTGAGTTTCTATAAATTAAATTTTTTTATAATTAGTTATGTTTTTTATAAGTTCAACCATTTTAATGAATTTAATTAATTATTTAATTAGGAAATTCTTATTTTTGAACCTAATCAATTCTAAACCATTTAAAATCTTCTCCAAATATCATTGAAGAGTCCTAGATATGATAACAAAATTTTAAAACTATTTTTTGATTTTATTATTTTTACTCATTTAATTTTATTAATTAATATATTTTCTTAAATTTAAATTACTTTTCATTTTGAATGAGTTTTGAGGGACTTTTAATTTTCCTCTATTAAGCATTTAATTTCTAGCAACTTGAATCTTAATATATATTTATTACTCATTATTAATTAATAATAATCCTATGCTAATTATGTGATTCAATCTTAGGTATTGGTTGACTAAATAAACTTCAAATGCAATAAAATTTGAAATATAGGTTCATCTAAATATGTGCTTCAAACTTATTGAATTTGGATTCATCAAAAACTTCATAAGTGTGACAATCAATCATTTAAGATAAGTGCATTTATACTTTTTATGATTTAAGCTGTGAAATCTACTCACTAGATTTAGGTAAAATAAGTGAGATTATATTCCTTGCATAAAAATAATAATAATAAAGAAAGTAAGCCCTAAATATGTATGGTTTAGAAATACAAATTTTTGAAAGTTTTGGGTCAAATTATGACTGAGAACATTAAAATTCAATTCATGAAGATCCATTAATCATTAGGGCTAAAGAAAATTAGGGTATGTAGCACACATATCGAGATATACTCTGCTCAAATTTGAGCTCAATTGGACCACTGGTTAGGGAGAAATAAATGAAATTCAACCATCATTCAAGCCAAAATTACTCACTAAATACCTGTCAAAATGGTTTGAAATTAATTTTAAAATTAAATAAGGCTCAAGAAAGTTCCAATAAGCCCAAGCACTCAAAATTTTGACATAAGTTGGATTTATAGTAAGTTTTAGAAGTTTTGAGCATTATTATTAATTTTTTTATGCATTTAATAGAATATTATATCAGAGACACAATCCTCAGCAATCATTAATGGTGGCACTCACCTCAGTCAACAATTAGTTAAATAGCATGATATGTACATGATTTAATAGGATAATCACACATTATTAGGAATTTTAAACCAGGATTGAATCAGATAGAGATATGTCCTTTTGCTACTTAATTTTAGTTAGATAAGATATGTGGTCCAACTTTGTCTTAACCTTTGGGTCAAATGAAGTAATCCAATGGCCTTGATTGGATGTTGCTTAAGTGAGAAGGTTTTCTCTCTCTTGGACTTTAATTAGAAAATTCTAGACCTAGAGAGGGTTAGAGAATTCCTAAGTGTGGTACAAAGAGTTCCTATGAAGCTAGGGAAAGTAATTGATCAACCCTTGCTTCAAAATTTTTGGGGGTATTTTTAGGAGAAAAATTGGATTCATGGGTTATGATCTTGCCACGTAACCAATGGCCAACCACCATTTTTGTTGGGGACTTTCAAATATGATGTAAGGGAAGGTTTTAGAGAGTTTGTGATCCCTTGTAAATCTTGCTAGTCTATTCGTTTTGAATTAATCATTTAAGATGGTATATTTTGGAGAAGCTTACCACATAAGCTCTCCATATGGGATGAGCTAGCTATGGCATGTGGGATGAACATTCTAGGACATACAAGCATTTAAAATAACCAATTTGGTTTGGGTGGTGTTGGGGAATTTTTTCCCTAGATGGTTTGGGTTAGTCCAACTGGTTGAATAAGTTCAACCTATGGGTTTGGCTACAAAATTTGATGCATGGGGTCAAGAGAAACTTTTTATTACTATTTAAGCAATTTAATTTCATAAAGATTTGATTTTTGTTCAAAAAAACTCCTTTAATAATAAATAACTAGAAACAAGATTGTAGCTCTTTTAACAATATAAAACAAATTTGCACAAAAGCATATTACTTCCTTAGTAATGGTTCTAAAAACTGTGTAGTCTCAAGTAAGAAGACATGCATGGAATAGTTTTAGACTTTCTTTAATATAAATTCCCCCTAAATAACATAAGTGTACATATAGATCACTAATAAAAGTTATATAAGAGAGTATAAATCCCATGAGGAGGTGTTCTACTATAATGAAACATTCTTGTATTGCCTATTTAACCTATAATTTTTATCTTACATAACAAATAAGGTTTAGATTTTATTTTGACTAAGAAATGCAAAAAAATACAAGATATAGTTAAAAAATGTTTTTTGGACTAATGATTCAGAATTTCTAAAGCTTTCCTATGTAAAGTCTTCTATGTTGGTTTTGAATTAGAGTTTAATTATCCTTAGATCTCTATCATTCTTGTAAAGAAGTGAAGGAAGATTTATGTCCCTCGTATAATTATTATATATTGCAGACTCTATAACACTAAACATCCTATATTTAGGTATACAAGAGTTCCATTTTCATATTCTTATTTATTCTAATATTTTACTAGGAAATATACCACACTATGTTTTAACTCTATATATGGCCATTATATAAATTATATTAAGATCAGAAGATATTGAAAATATTCATAATAAAGCATAAGAATTTGCATTAGTAATTTCTGAGGCTTCACATCATTGGCCAACAACTAGGAGTTTAGCTAGCCATGGAATTAAAATAAAATAAAAAAATTTTCATTGATTGCTATAAAAAGAAATTACAAAGAGAAAACTATAAATAGATATTATTAGGATAGTATAACTTCTCTCTATAAATTCCTTTCTTCTTTGATTAATTGTTTTCTCATAATAAAATAAGCTAATAACACTAATTAATATATCATTTGTTATAGTCCAGGATCCCTAGCTTATGATTTTGATGATAACAAACATTATTTATTAATATTATGAAATATATATAATTTTTATCTGTGTGCACTAATATTTTGAGCACATGATACATCACTCAAGATTATTGAAGACTCAAGTTTGGGTAGAATAACATGTCAATCAAAATAGTTTATAATTTTTAACTTTCTTTATTTCATAAGTCCGACCAATTAAGGGTGTATGCAAAATTGGCAATTGTGCACACACGCATAGGGGGATTGAGAAAAATTGGAGATGTATTATTTTATAACTATTCAAACTATAAAATTATGATGGCACTGAAAGTTCATTGGAATGTTAAGCCCTATAGAGCTGGCCCAAGCTAACCAAGAGGGGGGGTGAATTGGTATTTTAAAAATTTCTTTTTACAAAGAATAAGAATTGCATAAACCAAAATCACACCACAAAAATAAATGCGGAAATTAAAAGTGCAGAAGCAAGAAATAAGAACACAGAAATTTAAAGTGGTTCGGTCGACTCGACCTACGTCCACTCCTTGGAGGCACCCTCCAAGTATTGCTCTACAAAATGTGACTCTCCTTTAGCCCCCACGGCTAGGCGGAGAAGCCCTCACAAGAACCTCCTTTTTGCCACCCCGGCAAGGCAGAGAACCTATCTCCTTTTGCTTCTTCCTGAAGCTGGCAGAGAACCACAACCAAAAGCTAACTCCTTACCTCTACTGACCCATCCACGGACGAGAAACTCTAGACGAAGAAGAAGCAGAGCGATCCTTGAAGCAACCCTTGTGAATCCCCTCACAAGCTCCCCCTCACAAGATCCTCTCTCTCTCCCACTCTCTCTTTCTCTCCTCAAGGCCTTCTCAGGTCAAGGCAGCAGCCAAAGGTCTACAAAAATGTTGAATAAGAGCTCTTAAATAAAAGAGCTTCAAAGGAGCTCATTAATTGCAAGTTGTCGACTTTATCGTCCAGACCGATATGGACATCGGCCTGGCAGATCAGTACAAATCCCAGAAGATCAGCCAAAGCATCGCCCTGGATGCACTCCTGGATGATTGAAAATTAGCTTGATCACCCCGACTGATCAGTTCAAATCAGAGGAAAATCGTCCAGAGCATCGCCCTGTTTTTGGGCTGGCTGATATTTATCATCCTGAAGTAACTTAAGGTTTTTGACTGGATTGTCCTGGCCGATCCTGCGATCATCTAGGACGATATGATCGTATCAATCATCTTTAATTACTCCCTTGATTTCCTGATCAATTAAGGCATAATTTGAGAATTTCGTCCAGGCCGATCAAAGATCGTCCTGGCCGATAATTTAAAAATATAGTATACCTTAATTGTCTATGGCAGAAACTTCTTTCTATTTTGAGCTTATCATCCTGGCCAATATAAGTATTATCCAGGCCGATATGTTAATGACGGCGGTCTTAATTAAGAATCCTTATTTAGACTTTCTGTTTTAAGCCTGATCGTCCAAGACGATATAAATATCGTCCTGGCCGATATGAGTAAAAATAGAAATTCTAAGTCTCTCAAGTGTGTGTGTAGGGTTACTTAGCATTAGTCACTTTGACCATTACAAGTAGACTCAAGAAGTGAAAAACAAAAGTATAGACTGACTCAACCCTAAACCTACGCAATCCTGAACTGGCTTGGTCTTGTTCGTCCAATCTTCGATTGAAAAGTTAGAAGCAACAAACAGTCCAAGAGAAATAGTGTTTGTCAATCATCAAAACATACGTCATGAAAATAGATTTGCAACAATCTCCCCCTTTTTGATGATGGCAAATACAAGTACGAAAATATCAAAAAAAAAGTTTATTAGAATTTCAAAGTTACAAACTCCAAACCCAACAACTTTTTCCTACCACACCCTACTCCCCCTTTTGTCATCACAAAAAGAGGGTCCAGATACAAAAGAAAAATACCACAAAAGACTACAAAGCAAACTACAAACAGAACATGAAACAAACAGCAGAAAAACACAGACTAGAAGAACGAGGGACCCTGATCATCTGATGGAGGTGGTGGAGGTGGCTACTGAAAGTAGCTGGCAAGTGTGGTGAACTGAGCATTGAACCAGGCAATGTCCTGGTCATGCTGCTGCTGCTGGTGAGTAATGAAGCTATTAAATCGGGCTAAATCCTCAGTGCGGTGATGCTCGTAGCGGGCAATATCCTCAGAGTGTTGCTGCTCCTGTGTAGCAACATAGGCGTCAAATGAGTCTCCCAACGATCAAACCTCTCTATCAACTGATCAACCGGTGAGTGCTGGTGGAGAGGAACAGGATCAGGAACGGGAGCGGGAGCGGGAGCCTCCTCCTCCCCAGCCCCCCGACCTTCCCCATGTCCTGGGTGGAGACGAGTACTATGAAGGATAGTGAAGGAATTATTTGAGTAGCAAGGAGGATGAAGGTCAGGACGAGCAGGATATTTAAGATTGTATTTGATTTCAAGAATGTAGGCTATGATGTGTCCTAAGGCTAGATTGGGTTTTCTCCTATGGCCTGGATTGCGAATAGTTGTTAGTTGATCGATGTAGCGAAAGAGTAGATCAGTGGCATTGAATTCTCTCTGGGCCATAATGAAGAAAGTGGTCAAGGAAAGTAGTGGAGTGATGTGAATTCGGTCCCCGGATTTTGAAATTATGGAGGTGCGAAGGACATGTTGGATTGTCATAGCATCTTTGACTAAAGAACTAGTCTCTCCAACGTGAAAGGGTGTGTTGGTTTGGCGAAGGAAGTGGTTTGCCGTGGACCAATCAAAATCTGGATCTGAAACGATTAAGTGCAGCTTATCCCCGGTGGTGGAAAGCTGTAAAAGCTATGCACAGTCCTGATATGTGATTTCGACTGGGTGTCGATTCACATAGGAGGTCTGGGCTGTGAAGGTAGGGTTAATGCGCAGGTTTGCATAAAATTCACGGAGGAGTTCAGAAGAAAAAGGGACAGCGAGGGTGAGTATGAAAGAAAGAGAGGTGTGGGCAAAAAGATTCATTAGCGGATACGAGAGATGTGCAGGATTGATTGTCCGGGAGAGGGTGATGCCACACTCTTTGTAGCGATGGTAGGCAGCCTGATCCTCTACCTCCCTGAATCGAGGGTCCAGAGTCGCCCTCGAGGAACTCCTAGAAGCCTGTTGAACACGTTTCCCACCAGCCATAGAAGGGATTTAGCAAGAAAACACAAGAGGAGAAAGGGTGGAAAGTGAGAAACCATGGCCGGAACGACCAGAATTTAAAGAAATGGCCATATCGTCCTGGACGATCGCAGAATCGTCCAGGTTTATATGACTCAATAATTGCGTACAGGCCGATTGGTCAAAAAGGCGGTCCGATCATCCTAGCCGATCATATATCGGCCAGGACGATTAGACACAGGCGATCATCCCGAGGAGTCAGGCCGGACGACCGTTGAAAAAGCAGATTGTCCGGGCCGATTAGGTGTATCGTCAAGGACGATGTACAATAATTAATCGTACCGGCTGAAGTTAAAATGTTTTAAATTGTTGCCACGTGTATCGTCCAGGACGAATAGTAGATCAGCTAGGACGATTGTCCAATAATGGATCGTCCGGGGCCAAATTTAAAGATTCAAACGTGCTGACACGTGGATCGTCCAGGATGATCCAGTGTATCGGTCAGGACGATGTTCATAAATTGCATCGGCCAGATGAAATATTTTATCATCCAGGACTATCATCATGATTGCAATAGAGTTCGATCAGATCGTCCAGGACGATATTGGATCGTCTAGGACGATGAGTAACAGCAAGCACAAAAAAGGCCAGCAGATGGATTTGAAGAGAATTTGTCCAATCGTCTAGGACGATAAAAGTATTGGCCAGGATGATGTTACTAGAAATTGAAACTAAGGAAAAGATGGTGATGATCAAGGCCCTAAAAAATAAAACAAAAGAAAAACAGTAAAAAAATACAGTAAAAGAAAAGCAAAAACATAAGGAAAATAAAAAACAAATATTTTTGGATTTTAATTTTTCTAATTTTTTTTTGTTTTATGGAGGCATCATATGAGAATTTCTCAAAAAGTTAAACTTTTAGAGTTCCACAAGATCAAGGAGTTTAGCTAATCCTAATCAGACAAAGGTAAGATATCCGATTCTGTTAACCCTAAATCAGACATTTTTTATGGTATAAAATTTCTTTTAAAAAACAACAATGCTTAACTCAGAATAAACCAAATTGGGCAAAAAAGAAGATCCAATCAAACTTGTTTACAAAAACCATCTCATAAATAATAAAACAAAGTACTTTTTCTCAATCATGGAATTTGAAATCAAGCCTTTGAATTCATCAAATAGTTAATGAGTTCTCTAAGTTTTAAAAGTTTTGAAAAGAGGGGATAGCTTACTTTTTAGTGGGCTCATTTTATGCCTCTTGAATCTTTGATTGGCTCTTTGAGCATCTTTTGATTTTTGATACACAATTGTGTATAATTTTTTTTTTTCAATTTGGCGTCATTGGCCTCTTTCCTTTTTAATTTTTCCAAATTAAAAAGCTCTTCTGCAAACTCTTAAAAGAAGCTCAGTTGTGAGTATATTTTCCAAATATTAGAGAATATGAGCTCTCTCTCTAACATAGGGAAGAATAAGTCACAAAATAAAATCAAAAACATGTGATAAAAGTAATGGCAAGATTTTAAATAACTCGAAAGATAAATAAGAGCTTTGGATATTATGAATAAGATAGAATATTATAGCAAGATAGAAAGAATCTTAGTTTCAAAAACCATTGGCTAAAATGAGTTAGACTTTTGTTTAGAGAAGAAAAATTATACCACAAAACAAGGTCAGAAGGAGGGAAACCATCAACGGTATTCCTCCCTTTAACCGATTTAGAAAGTCAGTGTAATTATTTTCTCCTTTTTCTTCTCATCTGCATCAAGATTTCTTTGATTCACCCCTTGCTCATAAGCAATGAGTGAGCCAAGTAAGTTATCAATAGAGTAAGTGTTTAAATCCTTAGATTCAGTGATTGCAGTGATTTTAGCATCATATGACAAAGGCAAGCATCTCAAAATCTTGTTTACTTTTTCATAGTTTGAAAGTTCTTTTCCTAGTGCATGCAGTGAAGTAATTATCTGAGTAAACCTAGTGTACATGTCAGAAATTGATTCATGAGGTTTCATACAAAAAAGTTCGTAGTCATGCAAGAGAATGTTTAAACGAGATTGTTTAACCTCATTAGTACTTTCATAGGTGATGCACAATTTATCCCAAATCTCTTTACCAGTTTTGCAAGTGGAGACACGCATGTAATCCTCAGATTTTAAAGCATAGAAAAAGCAGTTCAAAAATTTTGCGTTCAATTGGGCTAAATCTCGTTCATCGAAAGTCCATTCAGTAAAAGCAACTTCAGTTTTAACACCATTAATTTCATGAGAAGGTGTAGAATAACCTTCTTGAATAAGCATCCACATGCGATAATCAGTAGATTGTAGAAACATTGACATGCGGGTTTTCCAAAAATCAAAAGGTAGGTTATCGAACAGGGGAGATTGGGTAATAAAATACCCTTCCGTAGTGTAGCGATTCCCAAGGTTAGCCATGGATCAAATTCAAAAAGTTTTCAAACTTAAATTTTTGAACCCCACTCTGATATCACTTGAAAGTTCGTTAGGGATGTTAAGCCCTATAGAACTAGCCCAAGCTAACTAAGAGGGGGGGGTGGATTGGTATTTTAAAATTTTCTTTTTACAAAGAATAAGAATTGCATAAACCAAAATCAAACCACAAAAATAAATACGGAATTAAAAGTGCAGAAGCAAGAAATAAGAACACATAAATTTATACTGGTTCGGTCGACTCGACCTACGTCCACTCCTTGGAGGCACCCTCCAAGTATTGCACTACAAAATGTGACTCTCCTTTAGCCCCAACGGCTAGGTGGAGAAGGCCTCACAAGAAGCTCTTTTTTACCACCCCGGCAAGGCAGAGAACCTATCTCCTTTTGCTTCCTCCTGAAGCTGGCAGAGAACCACAACCAAAAGCTAACTCCTTACCTCTACCGACCCTTCCACGAATGAGAAACTCTAGACGAAGAAGAAGCAGAGCGATCCTTGAAGCAACCCTTGTGAATCCCCTCACAAGCTCCCCCTCAGAAGTTCCTCTCTCTCTCCCACTCTCTCTTTCTCTCCTCAAGGCCTTCTCAGGTCAAGGCAGCAACCAAAGGTCTACAAAAATGTTGAACAAGAGCTCTGAAATAGAAGAGCTTCAAAGGAGCTCATTAATTGCAAGTTGCCGACTTTATCGCCCAGTCCGATATGGACATCGGCCTGGACGATCAGTACAAATCCAAGAAGATCGGCCAGAGCATCGCCCTGGATGCACTCCTGGATGATTGAAAATTGGCTTGATCGTCCAGGCCGATCTAACGATTGTCCCAGCTGATCAGTTCAAATCAGAGGAAAATCGTCCAGAGCATCACCCTGTTTTTGGGCTGGCTGATATTTATCATCCTGTAGTAACTTAAGGTTTTTGACTGGATCGTATCAATCATCCTTAATTACTCCCTTGATTTCTTGATCAATTAAGGCATAATTTGAGAATTTCGTCCAGGCCGATCAAAGATTATCCTGGCCGATAATTTAAAAATACATTATACCTTAATTGTCTATAGCGGCAACTTTTTTCCGTTTTGAGCTTATCGTCCTGGACGATACACGTATCGTCCAGGCCGATATGTTAATGAAGGCTGCCTTAATTAAGAATCCTTATTTAGACTTTCTGTTTTAAGCCTGATCATCCAGGACGATGTAAATATCATCCTGGCCGATATGAGTAAAAATAGAAATTCTAAGTCTCTCAAGTGTGTGTGTAGGGTTACTTAGCATCAGTCTCTTTGACCATTACAAGTAGACTCAAGAAGTGAAAAACAAAAGTACAGACTGACTCAACCCTAAACCTACGCAATCCTGAACTGGCTTCGTCTTGTTCGTCCGATCTTCGATTGAAAAGTTAGAAGCAACAAGCAGTCCAAGAGAAATAGTGTTTGTCAATCATCAAAACATACGTCATGAAAATAGATTTGCAACAGGCACTATACAAATTGTTATCTAAAAAAGAGATCTAATAACTAATCTAATTATCAAGTTTAATGAACAAATCATACTATACAATGATGATCATACAATAATATTTATTTCAATATGAAAACCCCAACCTCGAGATAAATTAAGTAAATGAATCAACATTAATAAGATTCCTCCTCTTTTTATGTCTATTTTAAAGGAGGAATCTAGTGTTGATAGTCTTTAGTTGTTCCTTTTTACTTTTCCTTTTATTAATGCAATCTTATGCATTTCTTTCAAAAAAAAAAAAAGATAAATTAAGTAAAAACTTTTTAAAAAAATAATTTTGAACTAATCATACTATATGATTTTAATCGTATTATATGATATTTATAATCTTACTTAAATTATCCCCAATGATTAGTCAATTAAATATAGGCTTATTAAATGTGGCTAATTATATTATATGATATTGATCATACAGTACGATTGACAGATATACAATTTTGCCATCCCAAGGATTCAGCTAGACTAAACCTAGATTTTTGAACTAATCATATATTATGTTATATATATATTGTACTGCATGAACTATTAATATTGTATTGATCGTACTGTATGATGTTAATCATACTGAATGATTGATAGAGAGGATTTTCAACATCCCCATGATCATCCTTTATGAATACAATTAAATTAAACTAATTGTGTAGTATAAAGTTATGATCCTACTGTTTGATATGCTTATTGAATTGAGTAGTTCAACTGAATGACTATTTTTATCATGCTAGATAAGTCTTACTTTTGAACTATTCATATTTTATGAATCCTGATCATACTGTACGAACAAAGATGACCATTTGAAAAGTTAGGATTTTTTGAAGCTTTTGATTTTCCATCACACTAAGTTTTTTGGAAGTGATTCTTGTAAGAGCTTCTCTGCCTTACAGTGGAAGAAAAGGAGCGACACTAAAGTATTAGTAAAATATCAAGAGAGGAGGAGTCTGGGGAGTTGATGTAGGTTAAGGTTGATCGAACTTCTAGAAAATTTATCGTATTCTCTTTCTTTTTTGCTTTTTTTCTTTCGTTCATTTTATTTCTGAAATTTGAAATTACTGCATGAATATTCATTTGTTGTCAAATGTAGTTTGGATAATTTATGGTTTACTAAAAAGAAATTTTTTTATATATTGTTTAATATATTTTTTCCTTCAAATGAAAAATATTTTAAACTCTTATTTGCTTCCACATGTGTTACATTAATTACATAGATTTATTTTTAAAATTATTTTCTAGCATAAAATAAAATAAGGTATTATTGCTATAGTATTTTTTTTTAAAGTACCAATTAATCCCCTTCTTGATGCATCTCGAGATTGTTCATTGAGGTCTTACAATCTCCCCAAACTTTGATCTTTCTCTACTCTAATCCCCCTTAGATTTGACTCTATGGTGTCACTATAATTAAGCACTAAAGCTCACTAAAATTGATAGAACTCTCCCTATAAAAGACTAAAAACTATTTTATTGTATCTACATAATTTAACTCAAGTGCCACAATGCTCTGCATGGTGTCACCCAATCACTGTGATGATGGAGATATTGGTTAAAAAGATCATCATTTGGCTGATTCACTGTGACACAAATTTTAATCAACTACTTCACTATGGTGCTATAAAAATTGAGTACTACAATAATTGCATGTGTAATAGAATTCTTTGATGTTGTGCATTTCTTCACTTTATGCCACTAATTCTTAAGATTATAACACAAAAATGTAGATTATTGGTGATGCAACATTGAGAAGTATTGTAGTGCTAACCTTGGCTTCATCAGGGAAATGAATTTACTAGAATTTTTATAAGGCTTTAGCATTTTAATGTCTTAATATGGTGCTGGGGTGTTCTAGATTCTACGGTGTTGTTAGCTTCAACAGATTCTTCTAACCACTCAAAATTCTCTTCCTTAATCTACAAATTATCCAAAGTTCTATATGATAATAACTCTTCCCTATGATCCTCAATAAGAACTTATTTCAAATCTCCTAAATAAATAATCCTTATTTTTATCACTTGGAAATTTTATGGACTTAAGCACATCTATAGTTACCTTCTGGTCTTACAATTTCATAGTAAACTCACCTTTATGGACATCATTCATATCCTTACCTGCTGTAAGAAAAGGTTTTAGTAAGATAATGAGTATTTTCCTATCTATCTATATATCTAATATAATGAAATCTATAGGAAAGGTAAACAAGCCTACCTAAATTATAATACTCTCTATCACCTTGTTTAGCTTTTTATGAAGTTTCTTCTATATGATAGAAGTGCACCTCTTAGTTAATGCTACAATCTTAAATTCCTCAAGTTTATATATTTTTGTTAAGGATGTCTTTCATAAATTTAGCAGAAGTGGCCATCTAATTTTAAGGCTTCTTAAAATGGAATATTAATAGTCAATTTTTTAATAATTCAAAAATATCAAAAATTGCTTGTCTAATTTTTTTTTTAATTAATGTTTAGGGAAAAGGTGGTGTGGCCTCTCTACAACTTTCCTAATTTATTTCTCAACTTCCTTAACTAGTCCAGGTTACATCTTAGGTGGATTTGTCTCTAAAGGTTCTTCTACAACCATCTTCTCCTAGTTAGGATGCTTAATTTAATGAAGGTTTCCTAATTCCATTCCAATTTTTAATTGAATGATTTTATAGTGCTCCAAAAATTTTTTGCTGCTAGTACTAGGCAAAAAATAAAAGGATCTTTCATTAAATTAATATGCTAGTCGCACTAATTGACTTTCAAAATTCCTAATGGAAATAGGTTGACTTTGTAATTTATTCCCCATCTGAGACAATAAATTTTCCAAAGGCAATTACTTTATCTTAAATTAAACATTTTTATTAAAGCATATGGGATAAGAAGGTCCAAGGTTTCATTAATCTTACCGAGGAGAGTTTTAGGTATTACATAAAGGGTTATGTTAAATAGCATTGCAATGATAAACACTATTATTACAAATACTATAACAAAAATTAGGATGGTTCCTATAACGTTGATTATATGTATTAAAGTAAGGATCATTATATCTTCTAATCATGTTCACATTCTTCACTTCTTGTGCACTAGGATCACTAGAAGGATTAATATAAATTAATTTTTGAAAACTTACTCCAATGAGGGCCGAAATTGAAGAAGCATGAAAAGGTGGAGTTCCCATCGGCCTTCTCCTTTCTATGGTGAGGGTGGCAGTAGGAAAGCCTCTCAAAAAGGCAATTTATGGAAGGTTTTGGATGACATGAATTACATTTAGGCTTTTTTGGCTAAGTTTGGTAATATCTTGGCTGTAGGTTATTCATCTGATTGAACTAAGCAAGAGTTTAGCTCATTCAATAACTTTCATCCATTTCCTTCTATTTTTGAAGCCACTCTTCAATAGGATCGTCTTCTTGTTCATCATTTCTTGGACATATCCATTTATGAATTTAAGTTTGAATACAACCAAATCATGTAGGCAATCTACTAGCTTATGGTGTTCATTCCCATTGGGGATATCAAGTAGGTTTTGTCTACTCTGAATAGTTTTGATGGTGTTCATCTAGCCCGTGAGTCCTCCACCAATTTAGAATGTATCCTGCTATAATAGGTTGGTAATCTTAGGTCAGATATTCCTTTATTTAATGGTAGTGAATTGATTGTTATTGTGAATGTCGTAGATGGGAGCTTGGTTAGTTCTTCATACAGGTGTGTAAAAAATTGCATAGTTTGACCTCAAGAGGCCATTGCTTTAGGCATATGCTCATCTAATGTTTGTGTTAGTGCCTCAAAGGAATATTCTATTAATTTGGGGACTATTGGTGTTGATGATCAGCCACAATCTCACATTTAAGATTCCTTTAAGTTTCATGTGTTTGGTCACCGGAGACCAGATCAATTTGCGGAGGAAGCCATCTTATACGCCTTTAGACATGGTCATTATTAATGAGGTGCTTGATGAGGATGTCATTTGAATGAGCCTGAACTTAGATAATATTCATGAAAATATTTCCAAATTGGAATGTGTTATAGTTGGGAAGCTTCTAGGCATGTTGATCTCTTTTTCTTGGCTCAAAGGTGAACTATTAAGGCGATGGTCTCATGTTAAAAAGTTTTAGTTGATCACCATTGCTCCAAATTATTTTATCAATATTTTTCAAAGCTCTAATGCTCGAGATACCATCCTCAGGGGTGGTCCTTAGATTGTAACTAAGAGCATTATTGAAATTAATGACTGGTAAAGTTATTTCTCTCTTAAGAATTTGAAGGGATTCTCCTTGCCAGCTTGGGTCTGATTTCCTTTGCTACCTCTGATGTATTGGGAACCTTCTAGTATTTCTTGTATGGCTGCTATGATTGATGAACCTCTTTGGATGGATGAGCATTCATCATCTTGGGGTTAAATTTATTTTGCTAGTGTCTGTGTCCACATTAATTTGGCATGAAAATATTCCCCAGTATTTTAGATTAAGGGCTTGAATGGAATATTTTATCAAAGAGTTGAGTATGAGGGTCTTTTGAGGGTCTTTCTTATCATTATTTCCACTATGGATTTATTGGAGATAAAGTGGAGTCTTGCACTTGTAAAACTAAGGAGAAGCATGCAAGTAATGTTGATAACACTCTTCATTTTTCTACAATGGAGATATAGAATCTCATTATGTCTGTGCATACTCAGAAATCTAATTCCCCTTCTTCCCAACCTTTAAAGCACTTAAGAACTTGGAAAATCATCTCTAGAAGGTGAAAGCCTATGAGAAAAGGCCAACTTCTAGCCAACCATTCCAAAGGCCATGAAATTAGACGGTCCTTACCAATGTTAGTTATCACTAACCTAGAGCCTATTGTTTTTAATGCTAAAAAATCTCAGCAACGTGTTATCTCCATCAACTATCTCAATCTTTCCAAGAAAAGATCGAGAATGTCTAATGGTCACCTATAGAAATAACTACTACAGCTGGAGCTTATCACCATTGCCCTCAGAAGATGAAAAAGCAACTAATGAGATCATGATCGGTGTATCGGGTTCCTCAAATGATCATCATTGAGGCCTTCTTAGGTTTTCATCAATACCTTGGGGGGTCTCTTATTTTTTCATAAGGGGTTTTCTTTGCATTTTTTTGAGTTTTTTTTTTTTTTCTTTTTTCTACTCTATCCTGTGTGTTGGGGAGCTAGGGTGGTATTTTATTCCTAGTTTGAACTCTTTTATACCACTTTCTTGTGCTTTAATGAAAATATCTTTTTTGGGTTAAAAATTAGACTATCATTAATAGATTTAGGTGATCATGAGTCTACACTAACTCAAGGATTATCAAATTTCATAAACAAGAATACTACCTGGGTAGTCAAAATTAAAAGTGCATCAGAGTCATACAAACTGGCTTCTCTCTTAAGATTCACCCCATTAGATAGCCACTGTAAGTTAATTGTTTTAATTTCTGCTATCAAGGCATTAGCCAATTCAAATGGCTTTTACAACAAAGAACCTCGAACTACAACATAAATTATAAAGCTAAGGGATTCTACAACTCCATTATAGAAGGTTTGTATCACCTACAATATAGGCCAAGCTTTGTTAGGGCACTTGTTAAGAATCTCCTTAAATCTTTCTAACCTCTCATAAACTGACTCTCCATTAAACTAGGAAAATTAAATAATATCATTCCTAAGCTTCACTAGTTTCAATGGTGGAATGTACTTTGACAGAAACTCATGGGCCAATTCATTCTAAGTAATTATAGAGCCTAGGGGCATGGAATTTAATAACATCTTTTTGCTTTGACCCTTTGTGAAAAAGGAAATAAACAAAATCTAATTACATCATTATTAACACAATTGTACATGAATGTTATAAAAAAATCCATGAAACTAGTAAGATGTAACTTGGGATCCTCAATAAGAGTTCCCCCAAATTGGGAATTCTGAACCATTTAGATGATTGCATATTTCAACAAAAAGTTATTACCATGGATACTTGGTCAGCTGATACTCTGGTAAATTCCATCTACTAAGGAATTGGTGTGATCTCTCAAAAGTCAGGGTATGTCTGGTCTAGGTGTATTTTGACCATTTTTAATGCTAAATCTTTTTAATTTTTAATTTTTAATTTTTTGAAAATTGCAATTTTCCATTAAAAAAGAAACAAATTTTTAATTTTTTATAAGGGTACTTTCTATCTCTATATTAAGCACTAAGGGTCCCTTACTTGATCTACAATGTAAACACAAATAAACACACAAATGATGAAATATAATCAAAATAAAATGAACAAGAACTTTAAAAAGTGGAACAAGTACACAAGTTACATGATAACAAATGCAACTAATTAGTGAAAAATTAAACAACACATGCATGATTGAAAATTATGCTTTTTAGACAATATAGGAAAATTTATAGAGAATGCATTCATTCCCCAACAATAGTGCAAAAAAAATGTAAGTGTAGTGAGTGGCATGTGTGTGGCATACAACTAGTTTATTTGAACAAGTGCACATTTTAATCAAGTAATAAAGTGAATTAGAGGGTTATAAGTCCCATGTAAAAATTTGTATCCCAAAGAATCCCCCTAGTACTATCTACTCATGTTGCAAAATTATCCTATTGAGTCTATCTGAATGTGAGATTCTATAAATTGCTAAAAATGTTGAATATGTAAACAACTAAGAATAAAAAATGTCTTGGACTCTTAATAATTAATGTTGTAATATTTTCCAAAGTAGATTTATCCATATTTGTTGTGAATCATAGCATACACACCTACATATCTTTATCGAGCTTTTAATGGTAAAAATTAAGGCTCTCACCTCACTATAATAATTTTATCTCCATAGACCCTAGAATCCTATTCATTCTATGAGTAGGTATGAAAGTTTTTTTATCTCAATTATCCTAATTTTTTCTAACATTCCTCCATTGAGGAAATGAATCACACTATGTTTTAATTTCATACAAGGTTATTATATGAATTACATAAAGCTCAAGAGTAATTGAGAATAACCATGAACATTTCATATCAAAGAGTCTATATTAGGAATGGTGCACTTCATCCATATTAGAGGCCCAAAACAAAGATTTTAAGACATATATAGAAGTTATTTTATGTAAAATAGATTTTGATGACAACAATATATAAGGTTTAAGAGATAGGTGGAGTAAATATTAATTGGATAAGCATTTTTCAATCGATACAAAAACAACATATACTCCTTGAAATGATTTCCCTTAAGCGCATCCTCTCTCCCCTCTATAATCAAAATCCTTTTATTATTTTGAAATTAAATTAGTGGCAAGACCCAAAAAAAAAACAAAACTATTTAAATTAAATAGAAAATTTAAAATTGATAGCACAATGCTATAGAGATGGGCACCAAAGATCTATAGAGATGGGCGTTTTGGCATAACAATAATGACATAATGCATCAACACTCAATACTTGGATCCACTATAGCATTAGATTGAATCAATGTTATGCTTATTGATATTATTGCAACTTAGTTTTTTATTGCTCATATTCTTGCAACATATTTGTTTTTGATGATTCCAAATATTATTGTTTTAATTATTATGTCTCCTAACATATTTTGGATGCACTGCTTTGTTGTTTGTGTGTACTAATGTTTCAGGGAAATCATACTCCGAATTGTTGAAGACTTAAAATCAGATTAGTTTAAAAAGTTTATCGTACATAAAGTCTATAATTTTAATTTTATTAAGTCTGAGAGAGTGTGATTATAATAGAGTAAATGTGTACACACATACATGGGGAGAGATTAAAACTTGAATTTTTAAAACTGATTGTACTGTACGATATTCGTTTGTACAGAATGATCTGATTAGTTATTTTTCCCGATGAGCAGTCGATTGAACATAAATAAAAATTTTTTTAAGTATGGATCGTACTGTAAGAACCTAGTTCGTACATGCCTTCTAGAGTACGAAATGAATGGGTCCTTGTTCCCTCAAAAATAAAGTTTTCTAAGTATGGATAGTATGGGATGATCACATTTCATACATGCTTTCATGAGTATGATATTGATGGGTCTATTCTCGCTCAAAAATATTTTTTCTAAGTATGGATCGCGCTGTATGAACCCAATTCATATATGCCTTCCAAAGTATGAAATTGTAAGGTCCCATTTCATCCTGCTTTTTGTTTAGATGAATTTGAATTTTTTTATAAATGATCATATCGTATGATGATGTCATCATACGTATGCCATCTAGAGTATGAAATATTGGGGTTCTTTTTCGTACAGATGAATTTTGAAAAAAAAAATTAACTGTTCATCCCGGATGAACATGGTTCGTACCGGATGATGATCGGGTACAAAATGATTTCATACAAATTAACAATATGTTTGTATGCAACATTATTTGAATTATTTATACTTATGAAATCCGATCATACTGTAAAATCGTGTATGCTCAAAATTGTAAAATTTAGTTTTCTGGATAGTTTTTCGCATCTTTTGTATAAAAGGTCCACTAAAAATTGATGTAAAGAGTCTTGTCTTTGTGATTTTTCAAGGGAAATTGAAAGAGAGAGTGCGAGAGAGTGATTAAGAGAGATTTCTTGCAAGTGGAGTGTGAAGGGTTCACAAGGTTACTCAAAGGTAAGTATCTCTGTGTGATTTGCATTTTTCACTCTTTCTCTTATCTTTCTAGATTGCTCGTGAAAAGATCTTTGAAGAACATACAATTCTCTTTCAAAACTTGGTGTGTGTGAAAGGAAGATGGCTCTCTATTGAAACTTGAAGAGTGTGAAAAGATGAAGGTTCTCTGCCAACACTTGGAGAGTGTGAATAGCCGACATTCTCTGCTGACACTTGGAGGGTGTGAAAGGATGGAAATTCTCTGCCGCACCAGGGATTAGTGGAAAAGAGTTTTGTAAAGGCTTCTCCGCCTTACTGTGGGGGAAAAATGAGGGTCACTTTTAATAGTAGTGCAATACCTTAAGAGGGAGTCTTCAGGGAGTGGATGTAGGTCATGTTTGACCGAACAAAAATAAATCTTTGTGTCATTTAAATTTCCGCATTTTATTTACTACTAGTTTTTATTCAGTGGTTGAAAATTTTATTTTCAAATATTATGAATTAACTTGCAATGAATCTTTAAAGGTTTTCAATTTTAAAATCTAAGAGTAATTTTTAAAATTACCATTTCACTCCCCCCTTTTGGTTAGCTTTGGGACATTAGCTTATGTTTGACAACCTAATCAAGATTCAACAAGTGATATCAGAGCTTTACTTCAAAACCATAAGTTTAATCTACTTTTTAAAAAATGAGCATGGCTACTTTGGAAACCAAAACACACCAGAAGGGTACTCGATCGCTAGACCTCCATTATTTGATAATATCCCTTTTGATTTTTGAAAAACACGCATGTCTATATTTTTATAGTCACTAGATTTTTGTATGTGGATTTTAGTTCAAGAAGGGTATACAAAACTAACTAGATTGGTTAATGACATTAGAGTTGAAACACCCTTTGTTGACTGGACTGTAGAACAATGTAACTTAGCACAGTTAAATGCTAAATGCTTAAACTGTTTTATTTTTGCACTTAAGTTAGAAGATTAGATGTGTGTTTCCACTTGTAAAAGTGGAAAGGACATATGGGATAGACTTTATATTACTGTTGAAGGGACAAACGAAGTAAAGCAATCTAGACTAAATATCTTGTTACATGACTATGAATTATTTTGCTTAAAACCAAATGAATCCATTTCTGAAATGTTTACAACTTCTTTTCATATATTAGGTAAGGATATAATGAATGCTGAATTTGTGAATAAAATTCTTCATTGTTTGCCTACTTCTTATGATGCTAAAATAAATGTGATTACAAAATCTAAAGATCTAAATGTTAACTCTATTAACAATCTTCTTAGATCACTAATTACTTACGAGCGAGTGAGTCAAAGAAAAATTAATTTAGGAGAACAACGAAAGGAGAAGAACATAACACTGAAAGTGGACAAATCGAAGAGTGATCAGTCACAACCTGAGGATAAGGATGACATTGCTTTGATGACTTGGCAATTCAGGAGCTTTCTTAAAAGGAAGCAGAGTTGATGCTAGTAGTGGAGTAGAGGTAAGTTTAATAAAAGTGTTAAGGTTTATAATGATGTGATTTTCTATGAATGCAGGAATCCTGGATATATAAAATTTGATTGTCCCAATCTCAAAGCCACTCCTAGCAAGGAGAAGGTAGAGGAGAGAGCAATTGTGAAGAAGGGAAAAAAGAGATTTCAAAAAGCTTTTTGGGTGGACTCAGCTTCAGATTCATCCAAAAAAAGATAAAAAGGAAGAAGTCGCCAACTTATGCTCAATGACCGATAATCTTGATCTGTCGGATCAAGAAGAGGTATGTGACTTGAACTATAATGAATTGTTAGAAGTTTTTGAAAGAATTCATGATGCATATAGAAAGCTTAAGAAAATGCATGCTAGTTTAAATCTTGAAATGTTAGAATTGCAAAGAGAGCATGAAATCTTTAGGAAAGATCACGCATTGATATATAACAACCACATGAGTTTACTTGATGAATTTGATGACTTGAATAAAATGAATGATCTTTTAAAATCATCTTATGCTCAATTGAAAAAAGAATTTAAGGATTTTAAGGATGAATTAGAGAGTAGAGAGCATTATTTGAATTATAGTAAGAATATATTAAAAGATTTAAACACATTTCTTAAATTAAAAGTAAAAGCTCTTGAGAAAAATAGGATACAACCAACACTTGAAGATTTTACTAATCCTATTTTGTGGCCAAAATTTTTAAAACCTAGGAAGAATCAAAGTTAATATAGAAAATTGAGAAAACCATTTCTTAGAGTAAAATGCTTTTCTTATGGGATGATTGGATATATAGCACACACTTTTACTTTACATAGAAAAACTTATTTAGTGTGGAAATCAAAGATGCATAAACCAAGTCCTATCATACATGCATCTAGTTTTATTTTGCCAAAAGGAGAACCCAAACTTGTTTGGGTTTACAAGTCTAACATTTTATAGTTTTGCAGGAATGCTCTCATACAAGGCCTCGTGAGAGCATTTGGTACCTGGATAGCGGTTACTCAAAGCATATGACTGAAGACACTACACAATTTATATCTCTGGAAGCAAGAAGTAGAGGCAGGGTTACGCTAGGAGATAACACCACTAAGAAAGTGGGTTGCACAGGTATGATCAGAAACTTGAAATTTTATTTCATTGAAATGTGTTACTTTTAGATGGATTAAAGCATAATCTATTGAGTATTATCCAGCTATGTAATAAAGGATATAGTGTACAAATTTTTCCTACTAGCTGCATAATAAGCCTAAATGGAAATGATATTTTGAATGGATTAAGGGTAAACACTGCTTATATGATAGATTTAAATTGTATTAAAACTCCTAATGCTTTCTATTTAAAAACTTTTTCTGATGAATAATGGTTATGAGAAAGGAGACTTGTCACTCTAGCATAAAAAACCTTAGGAAAATTACCCAAAAGAATTTGGTGAGAGGTATACAAAAACTAGACTTTACTTAGGATCACCTTTGCAATGCATGTCAATAAGTAAAACATGTGAAGTCATATTTTTGTTCCAATAAGGATCTTAAAACAAGTAAATCTTTGAAAATTTTACATATGGATCTTTTTGGACTGGTTGGAACTGTGAGTCTAGGAGGGAAGGTATACAAATTTGTGGTTGTAGATGATTTTTTTAGATTCACTTGGGTTAAATTCTTATATCAAAAGAGTGAATCATTTCAGGAGTTTAGAAATTTTTTAACTTAGATTCAGAGAAAATTAGGATGTGAGATTTTGACAATCCAAAGTGATTATGGAGGCGAATTAGTGAATGAGAGATTTGAGAATTTTTGTAAAGAAAAATGAATTAATCACAATTTTTATGCACCTAGAACCCCTTAGCAGAATGGGGTAGTCGAAAGAAAGAATAGAATATTAATTTAAACTGCTAGATCCATGTTGGCAGAATATTCACTTCTTAGATATTTTTGGGCTGAAGCGGTTAGCCCTGCATGTTATGTTATAAATAGGTTAAACATTAGATCAAAATTAAACAAAACACCCTATGAGCTTCTTAAGGAGAGAACACCTAATTTGTCACATTTGCATGTTTTTGGATATAAGGTGTTCAAATATAATAATGGAAAATCTACCTTAGAAACATTTTATCCAAAATAAGATGAAGGAACTTTTCTTGAATACTCTTGTGTTAGAAAATCTTATAGAGTATTTAAAAAAAGAATTTTGATAGTTGAGGAGACCACACATGTTGTATTTGATTAATCTAAAATTTTGGAATAGCCAAATTTGGAAGAGGATGAAATAGAAAATAACTCCCAAAAAATTAAGAAGATTATTTTGGAAGAATATGTGGAGAAAGAAAATCACTTCCTAGAGATTTGAGATTTTCTAAAAACCACTCTAAGGAATTGATTTTAGGTGAATCTAGTGATGGAGTTAGGACTAGGCATGGACGCAAAGAAGTCAATCATTCTGCCTTTATTTTAATGATAAAACACATAAATATAAATAAAACATTTTTAGATAAATTTTGGATTTTGGCAATGACAGAAGAATTAAATAAATTTGTGAGAAAAAAAGTTTGGGAATTAATTACAAGGATAAATGATCAAAGTGAAGTTAGAACTAAGTGGATATTCAAAAATAAAATGAATGACTTAGGAGTTGTTGTTAGAAATAAGGCTAGATTAGTGGCTAAGGGGTATAATCATATTGAAGGAATTGATTTTGAGGAGATTTTTCCCCCTTTAGCGAGACTTGAAGCAATTAAGGTTTTGTTAGCCTTTGTTTGTTTTAGAGGATTCAAATTATTTCAAATGAATGTTAAAAGTGTCTTTTTAAATAGGGTAATTCAAAAGGATGTTTATGTTGAACAACCTCTAGGTTTTGAAAATTCAAAATACTGAAATCAAGATTTTAAATTAAAAAAGGTATTGTATGGATTGAAACAGGCACCTCTGGCTTGGTATGAGAGGTTGAGCATTTTCCTAATTGAGAGATCTTTTGAAAAAGGAAGTGTGGATACCACTCTCTTTTTGAAGAAATTAGGATAAGATATACTCATTGTATAAATTAATGTTGATGGTATCATCTTTGGATCTACAAATAAAAATCTTTGTGATGTTTTTTCTAAAATAATGAGTAGTGAGTTTGAGGTGAGTCTAATGGGAGATATGAGTTACTTTCTAGGTTTTAGTATTAAAAAATTAAGGAGGGAAAATTTCTTAGTCAGTCTAAGTATGTTAAAGACATCCTAAAGAAGTATGAAATAAATAATGCTAAACCATTTAGTATACATATGAGTTCCTCAGTTCAGTTGGATAAGGACTCAATGGGAAAATTTGTTGATCAAAAGTAATTTAGGGGAATAATTTGATCTTTTCTTTACTTGACTTTGCTTTACTTGACTGCTAGCAGACACGATATTATGTTTAGTGTTTGTTTCTATGCTAACTTTCAATCAGATCTAAAAGAACCACATTTCTTAGTAGTAAAAAGGATTTTGAGATATCTCTTGGAAACTCAAAACTTAGGGATTTGATATCCTAAGTTTAGTTCTTCATTTGAAATAATTGGATATTCAAATTTGAACTTTGCAGGTTATAGGGTTAATAGAAAGCGTATATCTGGAACTTATAAATTTATAGGAGATTCTTTAATTTCTTGGTCCAGTAGAAAAGAAATTTCCATAGCCCTATCTACTATTGAAGCTGAATATATTGCCTTAGGAAATAATTGATTAACTTAGGATTTACAATTAGCACAATTCAAATTTATTGTGATAACAATAGTGCCATTTACATTTCAAAAACTCCTATTCAACATTCAAGAATAATATATATAGACATAAGACATCATTTCATTAGGGATCATGTATCCAAAGGAAAAATTGAATTAAACCATATTTCTACTGAAAATTAACTTGCAGATATTTTTACAAGACCACTAGCCTTTGATACTTTTAGCACATTAAGAACAAGGCTTGGTGTTATTGATCTTAATACTTAATCAAAATTTTTTGCAAACTTGATATGTGTCTTTATGTGTTTTCTATTTTTTGTATTTAATGTGCTTGTTTATGTAAGTGTTTTTCTATTTTTATTTTATGTTTTATGTGATTTTGAAATATTTTCAAATATTAGATTTACTATTTCTGATCGATCGTGCGAACTTTTCTAAGTGTTTTATTCGTATTGTATGAAATTATTTTCATCCCATACAAATTCTGTAGTATGTAAATCATTGTTTCGGTCTGATCTCATAAAGTTTTAATTTTCCTATACATATCATACTATGCGGTATTTATATCATCCCGGATGATTTGTATTACTTCCTATATATGCATGTAGACAGTTATATAGGAAGAATCAGTTATTATGACCAATTATACGTACGAAGTCTTAGTTCATACATACGAACCACATGTCATTCGATGTAGGGGACGCCTAACCATCTTTAAGATGATCTTAAATAATTGATCATCCCAGGTGAGCATCTATTCGTCTGTACAATCATTTGGTCAAAAAGCCTGTACGAAAGGATGCTTCGTAACTTGCGTGATTATGAAAAGTCATTTCATTTCGAACGTATTCATTTGTACATACAAATTTTATTTTGTCATGTACGAACCATCAATTGTATAGTATGAACCCTTTTTCGTAGGTATGAAAGATCATTTTTCTTTAAATAGGAGGGCTTCATAATTCATTTTCATTCACTTCAATAGCCTCTTCCAATCCTACTCAACTTAGCAATGGCCAGTTCTAGCAAGCAGGGTAGACTCACTAAGGGATCATCTTCTAGGAGTAGAGAAGACAACTTTCTATCTAGGGAAAATGAGAATTCTTTCCTTAGTTTTGTCTCTGCTAAAATTACTCCTTCTAGAATCCTACTTCAAGAGGATATCCACTTTCAAGTGATGCCTCTTTTCGCCACCACTCAATTTACCTTTATCCTGACTTTGATTCATGCCTACAATAAAGAAACCTTTCACTTTTTTTAGCAAACATGTCTTTTAGTTCTGATGAGAATAGGATAAAATCTTATGTTCTGAAGAAAAGGGTCACTAAGGAAGATTTGAGAACCATTTTCATTTAAGAACTCAAGGAGGAAGAGCCCACCCAATGACTTCAAAATCTGATTTTGACTGGTCTGAAATAAACAAAGTTCTTAGAGGGATTGAGCAAGTAAGTCATTTTCCTAGGGTTATTTTAAACCAAAATGCAAGGGTCATTCAGAATGTCCTTTGAACTTTCATAATTCCTAAAGCTGGTAATCGTATTAATATTACTCCTCTTCTGTCCACTATTACTTTTCTTATCATAATTGGATAACCAATTGATAAAGCCCAACTTATTATTGATTATATTCATGGACTTTCTAAAATTAGTCATGTATCTCATAAAAGAAAGAAGAAAATTGCCTTAGGACATCCTGTGACCTATATTTTATAGAAGAAGTATAATCTTGTTCATCCTGACTCACAACTTGAATTGCCAATCTACTTTATTGATGCTTCATTTCGAGCACTTTTTGGGAAAGATAGCAATGCAATTGAGGATTCTGAGGAAGAAGGGGGAGCTCCAACACTTGCACCTGTGCCTGCTCATGGACTTGATTTTTAAGAGATGGTTCAGCATTTTGATGGACTAGAGAGTCATTTTGATCAACGCTTTGATAAAATTCAGGCTCATCTACACCGACAGGATGCTTAATACTAATGACATATAGGGTAGATTCGAGGACAGTTTGAATCCATGAACACTAAGGTAGCTATGATGAATAGCTATTTTTCTATCTTCAACCAGCTTCCTCTTCTAGACTAGGGCCTCTCAGATTTTTAGATGTACTTCTTGTGTGCTCTCTTCGTCAGTCATTTGAAATGTGTTTATCATTGTGATGTTTTTTTTGATGCTTTGAGAACTTGTCTTATTTTTAGATCTTTGATGATGTTATTATTATGTTATCTTATCTTGAGATATATGATATTGATATCAACTGTGCTTTACTGTATTAAATCTTTATTTTGATATCAATAAAAAATATCTTATTTTGTTTAGTTCATTTTGTTCCATGTTTGAAATATTAGTTTGCCTATATGTTAATCCTATCTTAATTGATCTAAAAAGTGTTATAGTTTAAACAATAATATAAAAATTAATTTCATTATGAAATCTAATTTTTTAAAATTTTAAGTTAATTTATAACTTGATCAAGTTAAGGCAAACAATCTTATGTTCTTTTAGGCAAACATAATTTACAATATTGTTATTGCAATTTTGATGTTTTACTATTTTTTATTTCTATTTTTAATATAATTATTCTTGTAATTAGATAAATTTGATTTTTTAGATTATTGATTTGGAAAGATCAATTAAAAAAAAGGAAGAAAAGTACAATATGTATACAAATCGAAAGAATGCTCAATAGTTCGCAAATTGAAAAGTGGCACAAAATTAGCCAAAATACAAAAAGATGCACAAAGTGTGCCAAAAAATATTTGAAAAGATGTTCAATGCTGCATATTGATAATGTTCTTTCATCTATCTTTTAATCTTCAAACTCAAATAAATTTAATTTTCAATTATGTTTTATATTGAAAATTGAAATTATGTAATTTTCATTTCATCATTTTTGTAATAATTCTCTTTATCTCATTGTCTAGAATGTTTCATAACTTTGATTAACTTTTTTTGTCTATGTTATACCTTAATTTAAATGTTTTTGAACCTTTCTTTTTCAACTAATGAACATTAACTTTGTTATTGCAATTATAGTTTAATCTCTTTCAAGATAAATTTCTAAGGTTTCTCATATGACTTCTTTCATTTCAAACTATTCTTCTTCCCTTTTTGTTGTTGTCAAAAGAGGGAAAAATATTATTTTCTTATTTGCTTTTAATATTTTTTCGTGTGTTAGTATTATTTTGATTGTTGTGTTAGTGTTGTTTTGTGTTTTGTTTGTTCTTGTTTTATTTTTGTGCATTTAAAAAAAATTGTTATTAAAAGAATTCCCTTATACATGTTTATTCATTAAGGGAGAGTTAAATGAGAAATTTAGGGCATTTAATTTTATTTCAAATAATACTTTTTTTCCATCATAAAAAAGGGGGAGATTGTTGAGATTATTGCAATTTATTCTTTATTATTGATATTCTCTCACCATATTTGTTTTTAATAATTCCAAAAATTATTTCTTTAATTATTAATTCTCATAACATATTTTGGATGTAGTGCTTTATTGTTTGTGTGTACTAACATTTCAGGGAATTCATACTCCGGATTGTTGAAGACTTCAAATCAGATCAGTTTAAAAAGTTTATCGTATATGAAGTCTGTATTTTTCATTTTATTGAGTTTGACAGAGTGTGATTGTAATTGAGTAACTGTGCACACACGTAAAAGGGGAGAGATTAAAACTTAAATTTTTAAAACTAAACGTATGGTATGATATCCATTTATATGGGATGATATGATTAGTTATTTTCCCTGACGAGTAGTCGAATCAATAGAAATGTAAGTTTTTCTAAGTATGGATTGTACTGTACGATCCTAGTTTTTACATGCCTTCCAGAGTACAAAATGGATGGGTCATTATTCGCTCTAAAATAATTTTTTTAATTATGGATCGTACGGGATGATCATAATTTGTACATGTTTTTATGAGTATAATATTGACAGGTACGTTCTTGCTCAAAAATATTTTTTCTAAGTATGGATCATACTGTATGAACCTAGTTCGTACATGCCTTCCACAGTATGAAATTCTGAGGTCCCATTTTGTCCCGATGTTTTGTTCAGATGAATTTCAAAAAATTTTATAACTGATTATAACGGACGTTAACATCATCATACGGATGCCATCCATAGTACAAAATATTGGGGTTCTTTTTCGTATGTATGAATTTTGAAAATTTTCTAACTGTTCGTCCCGAACGAACTTGGTTCATACAGGATGATGATCGGGTACAAAATGATTTTGTATCGATTCACAATAGGTTCATATGCAACAGTATTTGAACTATTCATATGTATGAAATTCATTCATACTATATGATTGTGTATGCTCAAAACTGTGAAATTCAATTTTCTGGATGGTTTTTTATGTCTTTTGTATAAAAGGATCCACTAAAAACTAACGTAAAGAGTCTTGTCTTCATGATTTTTTAAATGAAATTGAAAGATAGAGTGTGAGAGAGTGTTTGAGAGAGATTTCTTATAAGTGGAGTGTGAAGGGTTCACAAGGTTACTCAAAGGTAAGGATCTCAGTGAGATTTGTGTTTTTTACTCTTTCTCTTGTCGTTCTAAATTGCTCGTGAGAAGATCTTTGAAGAACATACAATTCTCTACCAAAACTTGGAGGGTGTGAAAGGATGATGGTTCTCTGCCAACACTCAGAGAGTGTGAAAGGATGACGGTTCTCTGCTGACAATTGGAGAGTGGGAAGAACCGATAGTTCTCTGCTGACACTTAGAGGGTGTGAAAGGACAACGATTCTCAACCGTATCGGGGATTGGTTGAAAAGAGTTTTGTAAAGGCTTCTCTATCTTGTTGTGGGGTCAAAAAAAGAGTAACTTTTGGTAATAGTGCAATATATGAAGAGGGAGTCTTCAGGGAGTGGATGTAGGTCGTGTTTGACCGAACCACTATAAATATTTGTGTCTTTTAAATTTTTGCATTTTATTTACTGTAAGTCTTTTTTTGTGGTTGAAAATTTTATTTTCAAATATTATTAATTAACTTGCTATGAATCTTTAAATGTTTTCAATTTTAAAAATGAAGATTAATTTTTAAAATTATCAATTCACCCCCCCCCCCCCCCCCCCCCCCCCCCCCCTCTTGGTTAGCCTTGGGACATTAGCTTAGATTTAACAACCTAATCAAGATTCAACAATGCTTCTAAATTAGCTCATGATCCATGATGTTGAGGTTGATTTTGAATCATAGCACCACTATGGTGCTTTGAAGCCATTATAAAATTATAATTTCGAACTAGAACTTGTATTATGGAGCTCCTAATGCTAAGGCACTCAGAACATCGGCTCATGGCTTTGCCAATTTGAAAATCTTAGATCACCTCAACACTCCAAATTATGGTGTTATGGTACTTTGATACTCCAACACCAAAATGATCAGTGTCATGATTTTGCAAAATTCTTGAACATAGTGCACTTTAGCACTACAAAAGTGGTGATGGGGCTTTCTTACCACTCCAGACGCAATTTTCTTGGCATTGAATTGAGACGTCGATGGAATAAATTTGGGACCTTTCATCTTACTTCATTGGAATTATATTAGATATCATGTTCTTTCTAATCTTCTAATGCAATGGAAGAAGTGCTAAGTGGAGGACCATGGTATGTGGGAGGACATATAATAGGTTTGTATAAATGGACTCATCATTTTTCCCCTTTGTCGCTTAAAGGGTTATCCTCACTTATTTGGATTTGATTGTCACATTTGTCTTTATATTGTTGTAATGAAATTAATGTTACTAAGATTATTTCAAAGATTGGAGTTCCACTGCTTTTAGATGGTAACATGTTCAAATGGGGATGAAGAGAATTTGCAAGAGCTGGTGTTTGCATTAATTTAAATTCTAAATTATCACATGGAGTTTGGATTGAAGGATTATATGGGCAATTATTTCAAAAAGTGGAGTACGAAAAAATATACTTGTTTTGTTTCAAATGTCGTAAAATAGGCCATAAAGATAATATGTATTATGATATTCAAGCTAATGTTCATAAGAAGGCAAATATAAATGGTTGCAAGGAAAATATTATAAAGATTCCTGAAATTAATAATATTGAGGCCATGGAGGGGAAAGTTTTGAATCCGGTTATGGAGACTTTGTATGGTCCTTGGATGCATGTGAAATTAAAAAAAAAGGAAATTCTCAACACATTTGAATAATAGCCAAAATGCTAAAGTAAAGCATCAAAATTTAGGACTTCAGTCCAATTATATCAATTTGTTATCTTCTCGAGAATAGAATACTTAAATACTATCTTCCAATAAGTTTGATTTATTATCTCATTATCTGGATGAGAGGGTTACTGATGAAATTCTTGAGAAGGTTTATTTTAAAGAAAAAACATGTTATGGAAACTTGTTCTGAAAATGCTTGTGCTGAAATTAAAAGTAATATTGAAAATGTAATCAAGATATGTCCAGCATTTGATGTAAACTTTGAGGATCAAATGGTTGTTGAAGGAAAATCCACTATTACAATTCAGTCTAAACCTGATATGGAAAAAGTTGTTAAGCATGGTTATCAAGTAAGTTATGGTAAGAAATCTACTCAAGAAAGAGAAGAACTTGGGACTTCACCTCCCAATCTTGATGATTCTAGGACTTCTAAATCTTTGGTTCTTGTCAATAGTAATAAGAAATTAAGTTCAACTAGTGTTAATAAAAGAACTAAATAACTCAAATTCTTAGGACCTATTGAGGATGTTCCTAAGAAAGGAAAGTTAATTGTAATTTTAAAGTAGGTGGTGGGGATTCATTCTCGATTGGACCTTGATGGTTGGGCTTATATTTTGGAATGAGAGAGGAGTTTATAAGTTTGAGGATTCTTTTTATATTAGGCATCTTTCTATGAGTAATGGTATTTGCATTATTGTTTTGGATAAATCAAATTTTTAAGGATCAGTTTTTGTTATCAAATACTGTGTTCAAGTTCTTAGCATTCAGACTTGGCAAATGACTATTTTAGAGGATGGGAAACTACATCCTACGGATTAAATGGATGGAAAATGGATATTTTAGAGTTGACTACTTGAAGCTTTCTTAAATGTTATTGTGGTTTTTGGTGTTCTTTTTATTTCTTTTCTAGTTAAATTGCGTAGTTTTTATTATTTTGTTTTTTTTTGTTTAATGAAATTATAGTAATTATTTATGGGATTAGTACTAGTTTTTATTTTTTAACTTTTTGGGAATTATGGGATGCTAACTAAGCTTTTAGGTTGTTTAATATTTGGTATCCCCTCCGCCACAAGGATTTTAAAATGAGAAGTAATGGGTCTCATTTCCATTATGATAGTTTCATTTGACAAATAATTTCTTCAATAGGGTTCATATCCTTTTGTTTGGATTAGGGACTCTTAGTTTTATTTTCTTTTTTGTTTGTATTAGGGTTTTTTTGGCTTTTAATGCAATTAGCATTTCTTAAAAAAAAAAGAGAGATAGAGTAATTACATATTTCTTTCAAGTGTAAATATTTAGGTGAAATCCTTAATAAGCTTCGTGAATAGGGATTTCAGGTCCTAATTTTCTAGTCCTTTGTGAGGGGTATAGCTGAGTTAAAAATGATTTCTAAATTTAATTTTAATATAATCAGATTATATTGTATAGCTGTATTTTTCTCTTGGAAAAGCTACAATTGGATTAAGCATGGAATTGTTTCAGCTTTTACAAATATTATTGCATCATATGTGCTAATATACTTAATCCAACCAAGTAGAAATCCAATTCTATGAGACTAGGATGCTAATATCCTTTTGAATTTTGCTAACATTAGTTATCCCCCACTGATATATTGGATCAAGATCAATGTGGATGCTTCTCTTTTGAAATCAAATGATATTGAAATTGGTGGGGTAATTATAGATCACAAGGGAAGGCTTCTTCATGCTTTTAGTAAATATTTATTTCATTGGGATGTATCTAAGTTAGAGTTGGAAGCTATTTTGCTGATCAAAGAATACAGTCAAAGTTGGATGTTTTAGTATAAGAGTGCTATTATTGAAGGAGATGACCTCAATTCCATCAAATGGCATCAAGATTCCATGAAGACTTCTAAATGGTAGCAAGATTGTTTTTGTAATAAAGAGCTTTTCTTTTTGAATAATTATAATAATGACAATTTTCAATACATATCTAGAGATTATAATAAAGTGGCTAATCTATGTTCCACTTTAGCTTTAGTGGATAACTTTGTTTTTGATAGCATTACTTTTAGTTATATTCTTTCTTCTTTCTTTGAATTGTTAAAGAAGGAATGTGATTGTTATCTTTCCATTTAGTAGTTTGTAATAACTTTTAATTTCAAACTAATTTGCAATCTTCAAAAGAAAAAAAAAAGAGAGAAATTTTTATTGGAGGTTTTTTTATGGAATGACTGAAAATTTTACTCCCTAATTAGGGGAGAGTGCCATTTATGGAGAGAGAGAGAGAGAGAGAGAGAGAGAGAGAAAGAGAGAGGGAGAGAAAGAGAGAGAGATAGTGAGGAAATTTTATAATTTTTCATTGGAGTTTTTTTTTTGTGGGAGAACCTCTATGGCTTGGGGTGATCGACAGCAATCACCGATGGTCATTCCTTCATTCTCAAGAAGTTCAACTAATAAGTTAGTGGATGTGAGATCTTATTTTAGATTGTCTATTGGAGTACAATTGGGTGTTGAGGTTTCTAATAAATGTAAATTTGGCGGAGGAGCTCCATTGGTGATTAAATACATTTCTAATGTTAGTATTTCCTCAGCTGTCTCAAAGAAGGAATCAATCTTTAGTAAGGGCAAGCACATGGTTGCTGGTTTTTAAGATGTTTCTAATAAAGGATTATCATGATAAATTCAAGATTGGTAGTTTCTTTCAAGAAAAAACATAATTATATTGAGGCACCTTCTTCATTTGGTCCAAAATTAAAGTTGAATATATTTATTAATTCAGATTCCTCCATAAGCAAAGAATATTGAGGAAGAAAATGTCAATTTAATTTTTTTTATAAGAGAATTTGTCCAGCTTTTCAACAAGGATTTAGCATCTAAAGATGTTTGTGTTATTGTATTTGAAGATGTTCCTTGAGAAGCCAATTTCAGTAATCCATCTAAATTTATTTTTAGACCTCTTAATGCTTGGAGTAAAGCCCCCAAATGTTAAATTAGTTAATCCTAAAAAAGATATAGATATGTAGATAGATGGTGTTGATGTTAAATTGCATTCTAAAATTGAAAAGGATAATATTTTTAGATTTCTAAATTCTATAGTTATTAAGGTGTTTTGTAAATTTATTCTTTATTCTTTGATTGGTATATAATTAAGGAAAAAATTGAGTAAGTTTAGTTCTTTTCATCTTCCTAGTTTGGGAATGGAATAGATTCTTTGTTTATTTAATTGTTGTTAAGCTAAGGAAGCTGTGCTTAGTGGGGGTCCTTAGTTTATCAGAGGACATATTATTGGCATCGATAATTGGAATCCTAGGTTCTCCCCATTATATGTGAAGGATTTATTTTCTTTAGTGTGGATCTTTTTGCAACATCTTCCGTTAAATTTTTGGGATGAAACTAACATTATTAGAATAACTTCTTTGGTTGGTACTCTTATGTTCCTAGATGGTAAATTGCTCAATTATGGGAGAAGATAATTTGCTAGAGTTTACATCTGAATTAACCATGATAATCAACTTCCCACTAGTATTTCGGTTGCCAATGTTGAAAAGGTATCATCTTTTTTATTTAATCCCAGTATTATTGGACACAAATTAATTGTAATAATAAAATTATTGATCAAAACAAGGTGTCTTCGTCTTCTATTTCAGCTAATCCAAATGGTTGTGTTACTTATCATGCGAAAAAAGTGATGAATCTTTTCTAAAATATTTCAAAATTTGGAGAATAATTGTTCTAATAACTATGGTCCTTGGATTTATGTGAAATATGGAAGGAATAAATTTAGATCCTTTATGTGATTTAAAATTAATATATATTAGAAAAATTCATACAGAAATGAGGTTGAATCTTTTAACAGTAAAATTTTCAAGGAGAAATTGAAGAAAACGGATCATTTCTCGATTGTAAAAGAATACATTAATGTTAAAGAGGTTTCTCAAAAACCTATTGTTTCTCATGAAGAATTGAAGATAAGGAATTGTATAAGGAGTCTAAGAAAGAAGTTGCTAATGTTTATGATGTTATTAAAAATGATAAATAGATTTCCAAAAATCTGTTGCTGCTCAAGAAGAATTGAAGATGAAAGAAATGCAAAAGGAGTTCCAGAAATAAGTTTTTGATTTTGTTGATTTTGAAAAATTAGAATTTTAACAATGTTGAATATGTCGTTGATCAAATTAAACCATCAATATAAAGAAATAGTGAAGTTGTTTCTTCCAAATAAGGAGATCAAGTTGAGCTTCCTAAGAGTTTGAAGGTATTAACGTCAATTTCTAATATATTGTCTTGTAATCTTATTCCAAAGAAAGTTGCTATCTGTAATAGGGGTGGAATTATTGAGGAGGTGCCTCTTTCGTCTAAGGTATTGGAAAAGATTTATTTTAAATATTTTAAACATAACAATAAATTAGGTAATGAATTGGAGATGTTATGTCCTATTAAGGACAATGAAAGAATTAGAAAAAGTGATGAAATTCATGAAGGGGCTGGGGCATTATCTCAGTTTATTTCATAATGTCCTCTTTTTTATTTTGGAATTGTAGGGGAACCAAGAATAAAGAAGCTTTCAATTATTTTAGATGTTTGGTGTTAGAAAATAGTGTTTTCTTTGTTGGTTTAATGGAAACTAACTTAGTTTCCATGGATAATAATGAAGTTAGAAGAGTTATTGGCGATAAATGGGATTTCTTTCTTTTTTTCTACTAAAGAAACTTCAAGTGGTATTCTTGCTCTATGGAGAAAGTGTATTTCTTCTTTTTCCTATTTTAATTTCTTCCAATCATTTTGTTATTGGTTTTGTAGTCTATGAGCCCTAGTCTGAGATTTTAAAGATGACAAATAATGTTGATTAAATTATCTTATTCTTCATTAAATATTTTGAATGTTACTTTTGTTTATGAGTACTAACATTTTAGGGATATCACATACTGCTCAAGGCAACTAAAGACTTGAGAATAGGTAGAATAGGATGTGAAGGAGTCTATAAATTGGTATTTTTTATTTTTCTTTGTTTCTTGAATCTAACCACAAAAAGTGTATGCAAATTGAGTAACCATGCACACATATAGGGGGGGGGAGTTTTTTTTAAAGAAAAAAATTATTTTTTCTGTAGATCATACTGTATAATTTTAAATCATACTGTATGAAATACTATGGCCAATGGCTATCTTATGTTTACTAATCATACTATACGATCACCATCGTATTGTACAATTCATTTTTATTATGAAACCCTAGTCGCCAGATTAATTTATGCAAGTTTTTAAATTATTAAGTTTTGCATTGATCATACTATATGATCCCATCATTCTATAAAATTATTTGAATACTTGCTAAAATTAACCCCCATGATTAGTCAATTAAATCAAGAATTAATTAAAGATTGGTGATCATACTATATGATCCAGTTCATACTATACGATGAACCAAGGCTATTTTTGGTCGTCCCAAAGATCATACCGTATGAAACCTTGATTTTTGAACTAATCATATTAGATGGTGTATACGTCATACTAGAAGATATGAAGATTTTAATGAATCAAAGTGTATGAGTTGGATCATACTATATGATGAACATAGACAAATTTTAGTCATCTCAGCATTCATCCTATACGAACAAAAGAAGTTTACCACATCGTACTGGATGATATTTTTATCGTACTGTACGATGTAGTTGAGAATAGATGCTAGCTCATACTCCTTCGTACCAGGACAAAACCTATTTTGAATTGATCGTACTGTATGATCTGTGATCATACTATACAAATAGAAATTGCTAAGTTTAAAATCTTAAGGATTCTTGGAGCCTAATATTTAAGTAATTCTTTTATCTTTCGAAAATAAGAGAAAGGAATGTGAAAAAGGAAGGGAACTCTTGAGAGGGAGCTTTTTGAAGGGATTTAGGGCTTATGAGAGGAAGGAGAAGGTGAATTTATGAGGGAAAAGGAGTGTGAGGGGATCACACGATTGCTCCAAGCCTGCTGCATGCTTACTCCTGCTGTGACCTAGGTAAATCTTATGGGAGCTCTCTAGGGGGAGAGCCTTCAAGGTTATTGTCCTCAAAGGTCTTCTGACTTCTATAAGAGGGAGAAAAATGAGAAGGTCTACTGCCATCTCCGAGAGTGTGACATAGCGTCCGGCACTCCGCCACACCGGAGAAAGGGAAAGTGAGCTTGTGTAAAGGCTTCTCTACCTTGATGTGGGGGAAGAAGGAAAATTACTTTTGAGTAGTGCAATTCATAGAGTAGAGGACTCTAGGGAGTGGATGCAAATGAAGTGACCTAACAAAAATAAATCTTCTAGTGTGCTTTTTCCATTTATCGTATTTTATTTTTGTTGCAATTAACATTACTATATCTACTTGGTAAGAATTTGATCTTGGTACATCGTTATGTGATTTAAAGTTTCATCACCAGTACTGCAATAATTTTTAATCACTAGTTTCTTCTTCAAATTAGTTGAGTTATTTTTTAAAAATTACAAAAAATTAGAACTCACGTTTAGGCTTCTTTTTATATTAAAAATAAAACTAATTCCCCCCTCTTGGCACATCCCCTACTTTCAATTGGTATCAGAACTGGGTTTCAAAAATAGTTTTTTAGAAAACATTTAAAAAATTAATCATGACACATTTTGTTAACCGTAATACTACGGATGGTAATTCTATAGCTCGTCTGCCCTTGTTTAACAACATATCATTTAATTTTAGGAAAATTTGAATGTCTATATTTTTATAGTATATAAATTATCACATATGGATGTTGGTACAAGAAGGTTACACTACACCTTTTAAACTTTTGAATGGCATTAAAACTCAAATTGCATTTAGTGAATCGAGCAATGAGGATAGGTATCTAGCGCAATTAAATGTAAAGTGCTTGAATTATTTCTTTTATGCATTAAAATCAGATGACTACATGAGAGTGTCCACATGTGCTACTGGTAAGGAGATCTGGGATAAACTATGTTTCACAAATAGAGGAACTAGTGAGGTTAAATAGCCTATATTAAATATTTTATTGCATGATTACAAACACTTGTGCATGAAACCTAGCAAAACTATATTTGATATGTACACTATATTCATCCAGATAGTAACATCCTTGCATGCACTAGGTAGAGAGATTTCCAATTCTAAGAAATTTAATAAAGTTTTGAGATGCTTATTGAGTTCTTATGATGCAAAAATCACTTCAATTACTGAGTCCAAATATTTAAATGTTTATTCAATTGACATTTTACTTGGGTTAATCAGCAAGTCAAAGGCAAAAAGATGTAGGAGAGAAGAGGAAGGAGAGAACGATGGATCTAAAAGAAAACAACTTAAAATGAAGCAGCGAAAGAAGAAAGCAACGATCTCATCAAAATAACTAGAACAAAGGTTATAAAGAATACTAAAAGTTTTATCTGACATAATTTATTGTCAATGCAGAAAACCATGTCACCTCCGAGCTGATTTCTCCAATGTAAAGATCCATCCAACTAAGGAGAAGGGTGAGGAAAAGACAAAATATAAGAAAGAGAAGCTAAAGAAATAGAAGGTATTTTAGGCCAACTCTGCCTCAGAATCATCAAAAGAAGAAATAGAGAATGAGGTAATGAATTTATGTCTAATGGCTAATGATAATCTTGATCAATCAAATAAAGATGAGGGGTGTCTCATTAAAGGCCTAGTGAGAGCTTGTGGTACATGTATAGTGGCTACTTGAGACATATGACTAGAGACATGAAGAAGTTGATTACACTGTAGACCATGACTAGAGGCAAGGCAACTTTAGGAGACAACACCATAAGGAAAGTGGTGGGTTCAAGTATTATTGGAAATTCTTAAAAAAAAAATTAATTGAAAATGTTTTATTAGTTGATTGTTTAAACCATAATTTGTTAAGCATTAGTAAATTATGTGATAAGAGATTTAATATAAAATTTCTCTCCGATAAATGCTTAATTAGTTTAAATGATAAATATGTATTAGAAGAAAAATGATTAAACAATGTTTACATGTTATATCTTAACTATATTGAAAATTCAAATTCATTGTGTTTAAAAATAATAATGGATGACTTTTGTCTATGGTATAGGAGAATATGACATGCCAGCATGAAAACACATAAGAATATCACTAAGAAAAACCTAGTTAGAGATGTATCGAAGTTAGACTTTATCAAAGAATGTCTGCCAATTAGGAAAATAATTAAAATCATCATTTCATTCAAATAAGGATGAAAAAACATCTAGGCCACTAGAAATCCTTCAGATTGACCTATTTGGTCCCATTACCACAACTAGCCTAAGTGGGAAAAATTATGGATTTGTGATTGTAGATGACTTCTCTATATTCACTTGGGTAAGATTCCTAGAATATAAGAGTGAGTCATTTAAGGAATTTAGAACTTTCTCCACTTGGATTCAACAGAAATTAGGTTGCAAAATCTTAATAATCCAAAGTGATAATGGTGGAGAGTTTCAAAATGAAAGATTTGAATCCTTTTATAAAGAGATAGACATAGAGCATAACTTCTCAGCCCCCTGAACTCTTAGAAAAAAGGGATAGATGAGAGAAAGAATAGAACCTTAGTAGAAGCTGCTAGGGCAATGTTAGCTGAGTACACTCTTCCTAGATATTTTTGGGTAGAAGCGATAAACACTACATATTATGTCTTAAATAGGGTGTACATTAATTTGAAGTTGAATAAAACACTGTATAAACTCCTTAAGAGTAGGACACCGAATCTTTCACACTTGTATGCCTTTGGTTGCAAATGTTTTATCTTAATCAATGGAAAATCTCTCTTAGGAAAATTTGATCCAAAGGCTGATGAGGGTGTCTTCTTAGGTTATTCATCTGTAAGTGAGGCCTATATAGTCTTTAATAAGATGACCCTAGAAGTAACAGAGTCTATCCATGTAGTATTTGATGAATCAAATAAGTCCTCTAAACCTAAATTTGAAGAAGATAAGATAGAGGCCATTCAGGGAGTAGAAATTATAACCACTAGAGAAAGGGGAGAACCTAAAGAAGATTTGCCTAGAGATTGGAAATATTCTTCTAGTCATCCTAAAAAATTAATCTTTAGAGACCCATCAGAAGGTGTGAGAACTAGGCACAAACTTAGGAAAGATGTTTGTCATTCTGCTTTTATCTCTATGATAGAACACACATGTATAGATCAAGCTTTAAGAGATGAATTGTGGTTACTAGCAATGCAAGAACAATTGAACCAATTTACTAGGAATGATGTATGGGAATTAATCAAGAGAACTAAATAGCATTGTGTAATGGGAACAAAGTGGGTCTTTAAAAATAAGGTGAATGACTTGGGAACCATAGTAAGAAATAAGGCTAAACTAGTAGCTAAAGGGTATAAACAAATTGAGGGCATAGAATTTGAAGAAACCTTTTGCTTAATAGCTAGACTAGAAGCCATAAGGGTGCTCTTAGTCTTTACTTGCTTCAAGGGTTTTAAATTATATTAAACGAACGTTAAGAGTGCTCTTCTAAACTAGGTAATAAAAGAGGATGTTTATGTTGAGCAACCGCCGTATTTAAAAACTCATAATTTCCAAATTATGTATTCAAATTAAAAAAGGCACTATATGGGTTAAAGCAAGCACCTAGAGCCTGCTATGAAAGACTTAGCCCATTCCTACTAGTGAGAGGATTTATTAGGGGTATTGTAGACACTACCCTCTTTCTATAAAGGATAAAAGATGAAATTCTCATTATTCATATTTACATAGATGACATCCTATTTGGATCTTCAGATAAAACCTTGTGTGAGGAATTCTAAAAAATAATGAGTAATGAGTTTGAAATGAGCATGATGGGAGAGCTAAATTATTTTCTTTGTTTTGGTGTAAAATAAATAGAAAATGGAACATTCTTTAGCCAAACTAAATACATCAAGGATATATTTAAGAAGTATAAAATGAATAGTGCTAAGGTCATGAACACTCCCATGAGTTCTATGATTCAACTAGACAAAGACCCGAACAAAAAAATAATGGATCAGAAAAATATAGAGGAATAAGTGGATCTGCCCTCTATTTAACTATAGTAGACTAGACATAATCTTTAGTGTGTGCCTCTCTGCCCGATTCCAAGCTGACCCTAATGACTCTCACTTGACTGTGATCAAGATAATCCTTAAATATCTACTAGGCACCCCAAACTTAGGAATATGGTATCTTAGGCATATCACCTCCTTTGAAATCTTAGGATAGTCATATTCTAATTTTACAGCATGTAGGATAGACAAAAAAAGCATCTATGGAACCTATCAATTAATAGGATAATCCTTAGTTTCCTGGTCCAGTAGGAAGTAAAATTTAGTAACCCTTTCCACGGTTGAGGCAGAATATATGGCAATAGAAAGTTATGTTGCACTAGTACTATGGTTGAAACAATAACTTCTAGATCCTAGATTTCCCGTAGAAACCATCCTAATTATGTGTGAGAATACTAGTACAATTTGCATATCTAAAAGTCTAATTCAACACTCCTAAGCAAAACATATAGACATTAGACATCATTTCATAAGAGATCATGTAGCCAAAGGAGACATAGAATTGAACCATATAGCTATAGGAGATCAATTTGTAGACATATTCATGAAACCACTAGGCCTATGACACCTTTAGCATCTTGAGGACAAAACTAGGTGTCATAGACATTCATGCGTGATCCAAAATAAAAAAAAAGTATCAAAACAAAAAAAAAACTATAAAAATACAACAACAAAATTGGTCTAAGGTGTTTTCTGTTTGTCACACACACACCTCACTGAACTCTCAAAATGACCAATTTTCTATCCCCATCGTACTGTACGATTAACCTTTATAATGTATGATCTATAAAAAATGCACAGATCATAGCCCTCTGTTCAACAACCGTTCCAGATTTGATCTCTGATCTGCCTATTATGATGTATGATACATGTCATACTGTACGATACATGTGACCATGCTTTCAAATCATTTGGTACGATATAATTGTCCTTCATACTGTATAATATCTCCCTTTTTTACTGCACGATCCATGTGTCCAAATGGATTGGGACGAACTAAACTTTGTCAGTATGATAGTATTGCCCTTTATAATGTATGAACACCCATTCATACTATATGATTATTTTCATCAATATTCGTGCCAATGACTCCTCATGACAAACATATTTCCTTCATATTGTATTATGCAATACTAATAGTACTATACTATTTGACCACTTTTTCTGCCCAACCGATCATACAGATGAAATAAGTGTCTGATCGTACTATTCGATCCTTGATCATATTGTATGAATAATCAAAAATTCTATAAATGGGAGGGGAAACAAGCTCATTTCACTCAACCTCTCCTCACTACACTCATCTTCTCTTATTTCTACTCAATGGTGAACTCAAGAAAACGAGGCCAAATTATCCTGGGAAGCTCCTCTTCCTCTCATCGCCATGACGATCACTTTTTGATTGCTAAGGATGAGGATGTGTATCATAAGTTCAAAGCATGTAAGATAAATCCTTCTTGTATGGTTAATCAAATAACCCTTAACTTTGAGGTGATGAGACTCTTTGCTTCCACTACCTTCCAATTTCTTGTCACCCTGGCCTTTCCGTTTAATTTTGTTCTCCTCTATGAGTTCCTTGCCAACTTGATCATAAATATAGACAACTTGACCCTCACTTTATTTGTCCGCCATCAAAATATAAAAATCACCAAAGCAGACCTCACTCAATATATCAAGCTTTCTACTAAAGGACCTTGAGCCCACTCTTTCATAACAATTGAGTTTGGCTAGAATTCTATCAATTTGGTTCTTAGAAATGTTGCTTTGAACCATCACTAACCTATCCAGTCCTTAACTAAAAACAGCTTGCATCATCCAACACATTCTTAGGACTTCCACAATACCCAAAGTTGGAGATAGGATTCGCATAACCCCAATCCTTTCTATTGTTACTTACTTAATCATATCGAATACTAGATTTGATGAATCCAATTTAATTATTGACTATATCAAAACATGTCCCACATTCTCCTTCCTAGCACCTATAAGAAACTTAATTTAGCCCTCGACCATCTCGTAGGATACATTCTTCACAAAAAAAAATCAGTTAACCTACCCCGACAATGTCCCTATTTTTTATACGAATTCCTTCTTTTGTATCTTGTTTTATCATGGCATAGCGCAAGATGAGCCAATTTTTTATGAAGAAGGGGAGGCTGCTCCGGCAGGAGCACCTGCTCTACTAAGAAGACCTTCTCCACAAAGTGTACATGCACCTGCATATCCTCACGACGACATCATTCAGCAACTTGACCAACTAAAAACCTGGCTTAACTCTCATATATAGTAATAACACCAACAATATGAGAAGAACATGAGCTGGTTTGGGTAAAGATTTGCTTCAATCGATCATCAATTAGTGTCCATCCATCACTTCTTTCAGCCACCTCTACCACCAATTGATCAGGATTATCATTTTTGACTAAGTCCCTATCTGATATGTTTTAAGTTATTCTTTTTTGTACTCCTCTTTTTGGTGATGTCAAGAGAGGGGGGGGGGGGGGGGGTGGTTTGCTCTCTTTTTAAAGTAGTTTTTTTTTTTTTTTTTTTTTTTAACGGCAAATTTTATATAAAATGTATATACATTTTGATATCTTACTTAAAATGAAATGCATGTTTTTTTTTTTTTTTTTTTGTTAATGTTTTTTTATACATGTTTTTAGTTTTGTTTAATAAAAAAAATTATATACTATCTGACCTATTGAATATATTATTTGACATTATCAAAAGGGGGGGATTATTGCAGTCTATGACCCCTACTCTGAGATTTTAATGATGAAAAATAGTGTTGATTGAAGTATCTTATTCTTCATTGAATATTTTGAATGTTACTCTTATCTGTGAGTAATAATATTTTAGGGAGATCACATACTGCTTAAGACAACAGAAGACTCAAGATTGGGTAGAATAGGATATGAAGGATTTTGTAACTTTGTATTTTTTTTATTTTTTCTTTGTTTCTTGAGTCTAGCCACAAAAAGTGTATGCAAACTGAGTAACCATGCACACACACAGGAGGTGAGATTTTTTTAAAGAAAAAAATTTATTTTTTCTGAAGATCGTAATATATGATTTTAAATCATACTATATGTAACATTGTGGCTAAATGGCTATCTTATATTAACTAATTTTACTGTATGATCACAATCATATTGTATGATTCATTTTCAATCTAAAACCCAAGCTGCTAAATTAATTTAAGCATGTTTTTAAATCATTGAATTTTGAACTGATCGTACTACAATACCATCGTACTGTACGATTATTTGAATACTAGTTAAAATTAACCCCCATGATTATTCAATTAAATCAAGGATTAACTAATTATTGGTGAACATACTGTACGATCCGGTTCATACCAAATGATGAAACGAGACTATTTTTGGTCTTTTCGAAGATCATACTGGATGAAATCTTAATTTTTAAACTAATCGTACTGGATGATGTATACATCATACTGAAAGATCTAAATATTTAGCAAATCATAGTGTACGAGTTGGATCATACTAGATGATGGACATAGATGAATTTTGGTCATCCCAACATTCGTCCTGTACGAACAGAAGAAGTTTACCACATCGTACAAGATCATATTTTTATCATAATATACGATGTAATTGAGAGTTAATGCTAGTTTGTACTCCTTCGTTCCAAGATAGAAGCAATTTTAAACTGATTGTACTGTATAATTTGTTATCATACTACACAAATAAAAAAAGCTAAGTTGAAAATCTTAAGGTTTCTTGGATCTTGATATTTAAGCAATGCTTTTGTTTTTTGAAAATAAGAGAGAGGAACATGACAAATGAATGGAACTCTTGAGAGGGAGCTTCTTGAAGGGATTTAGGGCTTGTGGAAGAAGGAAAAGGTGAGTTTCTTTTGTACTTGGAATAACTACATCAGATAACTATTTATTGGCTCGTGAGATATTAAATAGATTTAGATTCTCTTCAACTAAAGTAGGATTCATGCTAATTAAAATAGACATGGAGGAAGCATATGATAACATGTATTATAATACATTAAATCAAATTTTAAGTTATTTCTTTCCTTGAGAAGATTTCAAACCTGATTATTTAGTGTGTAAACCATCATAAATTGTCTATTATCATGGGTGGAAGGAAAGCAATTAGATTAAAGCTAAATGAAGTTTTAGACAAGGTTCTCTGTTATCTCCTTATATTCATTGAATTTATCTTCCTCATGTTTTTCATCATATTTCATTCTTAAGGTAAATGGACAAGAAAAAATCTTTTGTTCTTACTTCATTAGTAAGACTAGGAGTCCTTAACTATTAACCTTATAACCCTATTATGATATAGTGGGGTCAAATCTATGGTTTTAATTATTTTATTCAATCTTTACAACTTTGTTAACCTAGAATCATCACTTTGAATTCATGGAATATATATTTATTGATGGCTTGCTCTATGGTGATGCCGAATTTTGGAGTAGGATTATTTTATTAAAGTTAAAAGGAATACCTACACCTCATACACTTGAATCATCATCTAAACTTGACTCACATTCAATAAGTATTGGTGATATTTTTCTTTCAAATGAAGCCCCGCCTCAATCATGTGCTCTTTGTTCATCCTCCCAACTCTTTAACTATAAGTGTTTGGAGGCCTAAGGTTCATATAATTATGAATATACTTTCTTTCTTTATCTCTTTCTTTTTAATTTCCCTTTTCTTTCTTTTCTTTTTCTTTATTTTGTTTTTCTTTTATTACTTGTTTTTACTTTCTTTCTCCTTCTTAGTTACATTTTCACTTTTAGAACATAAAGAAGATCTTTCTAATCTAAAGTTTGTTACATCTGCATAAATTACTACTTCATGAATAGAGCATGGTGGCAAATTACCCTAAATCACATGTTCAATGCCATCACATTAGTACTTGAAGCATTGTTTTAGGGTGGAGGGTGACATTCAACATGTAGTTAATCTAGAAGTTCCAAAAGTTAATTATAATGTCTTAGCTTATATAATAAAATTGCATGCAAAATTGATTATTTAAGATGATCTAGTCCTTTCCCAAAAAAATGAGGGAGACTTTAATCAAATCTTTATTTGATCCAGAGATCTATATGGTTTAGTTAACATCAAAAGAGTCAAGAAAAGCATTATAGTCTATGGATGAGCTAAGGATAACATTATCACAATATCCCATGAAAAAATTTAGTAAATGTTGAAAACTTTAAGTTATCCCATGTACAGGTAGATCAGGGTTCATCAATAAATATTTGACTCTTAGAACACTTAACTACGTAAAGGTGGACACTTTCAAAGTCAGTTATGATAAAAAGATGTTGCGATGATTCAATGAAAAGGAGAGAGGGCATTGGGGTCAATAACCCTTATCAAAAAAATTAGTAACCTTAAAACCAAATCTAAGTTCCAAATTATATATTTTGAGTCTTCTTTTAATGCTCTCCTAGGTAGACCCAAGCTTTATAAATATAGAATGATATCTTCCACTCTTCATATGTATATCAAATACCCTCATCAGGATGTTGAATATTATATTAAAGCTTATCTGCAACCATTCTCAATTCATGAAGTAGGTATATATGAGGATGTTTCATATTATATGCCAAAAAATTATCAATCTTTTCTAGAAACCTTAGGCCAGTTAAAGAATAAAATAAAAAAAATGGAAAAGTAAAAGAAAATAAAAAAAATGGAAAAGTAAAAGAAAATAAAGAGAAAAAATAGAGCATCTTGATCTTGAATGCAATGTTCACCGGCATCCTCTCCCTCCTTTACAAAGAGGTGATGGAATAGCTCAACCAACTAGAGAGAGTGTAAGAATATTGAAATAATAAATAGTAAAAGAAAATGAAAAAGAGTATATATAATCAGAATATCTATAGTTATATCAATTTGGAATCGAGTTCAAAGGATGAATCCTATGTGTTTGACAAAAATAAGTAGGTTTTAGAATATATAAATACTATTTAAAAACCAAAGTTTAAAGCTTCTATGGCAAAGGATAGCAATGATAATAGGATCCAAGTCACTTAAAAAGATAATACATATAAGTCTACGTCTTAAAAAGCTTAAGGTGTATGTAGATGAAGTGACTCTAGCCCCATTATCCCAAAATGATATAAATGGGTTAGCAATTAGTCTTTCCCACTCTGAACCCAAACCATAAAAATTAAAAATTTATTGCTTTTACCAGGAAAAGTGTAGAAACTAAAGTAATCCTTGATGATTCTTTTATAAAAGAAATAGTAGAACTTCCATTTGACTAGTATCCTGCTTATGAAAAGAATCTAGCTTACTAAGGTTTTTCTCTGTCAACCTGGACTAGAGGTAAAGCTTAAGTATTTGAAAACATATGGAATACTAAATAATGTAAACCAAAATCAAAACTAATTGTTGGCTTATGTACTCATTTTTCATTTGATAATGATGATTACTTCCTTATGTGGATAAATAAAATGTTGATCCCACTAATTCACTTTATTTTTCTTTAATCAAATATGCTTAACTGACATTATACTATGTCAAAAGATTGACTAATGTTGCATTGCCAATTTGAAAAGAGAAATGATATTTATTTTATAATCTGACACAACATAGGTAATGTTAAATTCATTTAGAAAGATAAAAGTGACATTTACCTATCTTTCTGAAAACAAAACTAAGAAATATGTTATAGTCTATGTCCAAAGATTTTTCCCTTCTGAAGAGAAAACAAAAGAATATTTTTTTATTTAAATAGGATCTCAATTCCCTATAGTGTTAAGCCTCTTTAGTTACTACATTTGAAGATTAGTCTTGAGAAAACTCCTAATTAAAGTGGAGATTAAAATTTTTAAATTTACAAAAAAAAAATCAAAGATTTGAGTTTCTTATAATACCAAATGGGAATGAATAAAAATTGGAGATTGATTTTTTTACTATTTTAGGAGAAGATTTAATTTAGTTTTAATTCATAATTTATTTAAAATTTAGATGATCACCTCCCATCTTTTAGAAGAAGATAGTGAAGGTGTGTATGAAATCTAGGCTTATGTTTGTTTGGAGTAGACTACCAGCTAACATCCTAAGCACCAATTAATGCCTTATGAATATATGATAGGTTGGCTTTATGTAACTGGAATGAATGAAGTTTAATTCAAAATATCACTATGATTTTTAATATGTAAATTCACATAACTAGTGTAATGTATGATATATGATGCAATGTAAAAGAAAACTAGAATTTTTTTTTTTTTATAAAACATTGTAAGTATAGCTCTGTGTCTACTCAAAAGTAAGGTGTCCAAGCTCCACTACAATAAACTTGGATTCCTACTACAATACAATTTAGATTTAAATATGATTACTTTCTTTAGTCTTAGTCTTTTCTCTCTTGAATCTTCTATAGAATTTTGAAAGAGAGTGCTTCTCAAAGAAAGAGATAACATTACCATTTGGAATAAAAAAATGTATATAAGAAATCATTTTTTATTCCTTTATAACTCGTGTACTTTATACAACTTAATCGAGTTTCATAATGTATACTCTTATATTTACATTTGCCTCTTTACTCTTAAATTTCAGCCTATATACATTCTACTTTGACTCTTTACTAAAAATAAATTTAGAATAAAATAAGGAAATGTAAGCTATATATGCAAACTATTAAAGCAGAGTGTCTTGTGTAATAAAGTATGTAACATGTATGACTATGAAATCCAGAGTACATTAAGTAAACAAAAACATAAAAAATATCCTCCAAGAAATTACATCTACATCACACCCAAAAAAATCCACTAGCCTAGCCTAGGCTAGAACCAATAATCTTAGCAAACTATCTAATGTGTGTGTAGAAGTTGTGTAGCTTTGGATAGGTCCTAGAATGCTTTTTGTCTAAGTTATCCATATTTGAATTTATCTTTTTATTATAGTACAAAAGATGTTTTAATTTGAATTTAAATTTTAGTGATTAAATCTTTTTATTAAAAGATTTTTTTATTTTAAAAGATGACATGTTTAATATTAAGTTATAAGGAATCATGATAATTAATAACTCTAAGTGAAGTATGGGATTTATAATAATTAAATTCTAAGGCTCACAATTGTCATGCATTCTTTCCCCATAGAGGATAAAATGATTACATAGTCTTTCATGTTATTTAAGTGTTTTATTTATTTAATTAATAACTCTAAATTAATTACTTCAAAGGTTGAAGCTCTTAATCAAAAGGACCTAGGTTCTTTATTATAAAACACTGAATTCAAATAAAAGGTTCTTAAATAAGAACTTTATAAAAAACCCTAATTGCTAAAGATTTTTTAAAATTTTGAATTTTCCCATTTTGTTGGGTTTCCTATTTTATCACTATGCTGGTGGTGAACCATCGATCATCGCATCCTGATGACCAGACCTCCACAACATTGTCTATTCATATTGGTGTTAATAGAGATATTGAATCCAAACCTCAGAAGCTTTTAAATAATGACATTTCTTTTCAACATTTGTTCAAAGAGAATCCATTGGTTATCAAAGAAGGTGGCATTCATAGTGTTCATTAGAATGTTCCACTTGAAGGTAAGGGGAAAAATTTATTTCTCCTCAAGAATGAAAGATTCTAAAAGATTTTTGCAAGTTGAAAAACCATCTTCCTGATATAAAAAGAATTGTAAATGATGCTGTTAAAAAATCATATGATTTTGAGGCATCTTGTTCATCTGGTTTCAATTTGAGGTTGAATAAATTTGTTAATTGAATTATTCATGTTGATGGAAAGCAAAATGTTTTGAATTCATTGATCCATACAGAGACAAATGATGATTATTTGAAGAAGGATTTGAATTCTTCAGAGGTATTTCCTAACTCGTCAAAACCTATGGCTAATGCTTGGGAAAAAATGCATTATATTATAGTTAAATATATGGAGAATGATAAAGTTACTAGTGATGAAAATAATCCTATTCAATTGAATTTAGAAAAAGAATTTTAAAATGTATGAGTATTAAGGAATTTTCTAGGTGTGAAGGTTCTTGGTGAAAAATTACCATTCCCTTTTTTGTAGTGCTAAACTTAGACATCAATGGGTAAAATATGGTGGATTTCATTATATTACTTTCTTTAGACTGGATCCTATGTTCATTTCACTGAGGAAGTTATTGAAGAAGTTCTTAGTGGAGGCCCTTCGTATGTTGGTGGCCATATTTTAGGTATTGATAGATGGACTCCATAATTTTCTCCATTATCATTGAAAGGACTATCTTCTCCTATTTGGATTAGATTACCCAATTTACCATTGCAATGTTGGGATGAATTTAATATTACTAAAATTGCTTCAAAAATAGGAATCCCTATGTTACTTGATGCCAATATGTTAAGATGGGGAAGAAGAGAGTTTGGTAGAGCTTTTGTTAAAATAAATTTTAATTCCAAACAGCCTTAAGGAATTTGTATTGAAGGTATAAGTGCAAAATTCTTTCAAGAGATGAATATAAAAAATTATCATCCTTTTGTTTCCAAAGTGGTAAGATTCAACCTATACTTGATATGTATCCTGATATTAATATTACACTTCAAAAAAAGATAGTTAGCAATAATGTATCTGATTTAGACAATGAAATGTTGATGGATACTGAGAAGTAACTTGAAACAAAGTACAGATTTAGAATATGGACCATGGATTAATACAAACTTCAAGAAGAATAGGAGGTGAGTTTTGAAGAATGATACTTTGAAAAAGGTTATAAATAAAGTTGGTAATAATTATATTCCTCAGGATCCTATTACAAATTCTTATGAGGTCAATATGTCAAAACATGAAAAATTTGGAAAGCATATGGAAGCATATTGTCCTGATAAATAGAAGTGTTTGATTTTGAAGGATATAGAGTTTAATTGTTTTGAAAGCCAAATAAAGTAGCAATATGACGTAGGAAATGCTATGAGTATTTATGAAGAGCATTCTTTAGAAATTCCTGTTGAAATTTTAGAAAAGAAGAAGTTTTTAAATGCTAAAAAATTCATCTTGTTATCTTATAATATTGAAGAATGTGCTCTGGAAGTTTGGGGAATTGCTCTTGATGATGAAGATGTTGTTGCATTATGTAATAATATTGCAAATGAATATAAAACTGCTACAATAGTTATTTTAGGTGCAAAATTTGTGACAACTTATGAAGTTGCTGATGATGTGGATGCTGACAATAAGGAAGTTAAACCAAACTATCAACAACAAGTTAATGTGAGGATGTTGAATACTTCTTTTATCATATAGAATTCTAATTCAAATATAAGTAAAATTTCTTCATGTATTTTGAAGAGTGATGAGGATGGAAGTTCCTAAAAAAAAGTAAAGAACTTAAATCCTTAGGTCCAATTGAGAATTTACCTAGAAAAAGGAAAGTTAATGTGAGCGGGACTTGTGGAGGTGGGGATAAATCATCTTCCTTTTTTTAATGTCTTTTGTCTTTTGGAATTATAGATGAGCTAAAAAAAGAGGCTTCTCTTTATCTCAGTGAAATTTTTAGAGATAATAATGTTTTCTTGTTGGGTTAGTTGAAACCAAGTTATCCATTATTGATATAAGGGGGTAAATAAGATTATTGGCAAGAATTGGGATTTTTTTCATCATCATGCTAATAAAACTTTTGGCGGTATTCTTATTTTAAGGACAAATAATGTGGTTAGTTTTGATGTTTTAGATAATTCTTCTCAATTTGTTGTTGGTGTTATCCAATTTCCTTATAAAGATAAATGGCATGTTGATACCATATGTGGGAATAAGGAGGCTTACATTAGAAGGGGGATATGGGTGCTCTTGAGAAATTTTCTTCCAATAACATTCCTTTCATTGTGGGTGGGGATTTCAATTGTATTCTTTCCAAAAAGGATATGAGAGGGGGCAAAGAGAGTCATTTTTTTCTCAAGACACACAGGAGATAAGGTTATTTATAGCTAATAAAAATTTGCATCAAGCAGGTATCACTGGATCGAGATATACATGGTGCAATAATAAGGAGGTGTTAAGATAATTGCTATTTGCATGCATTACATTTTTGGTAACTTATAAAGTTTTGATGATTTCAAACATTATTGTTCAAATGTGTAGTTATCTCCTAATAATTTTGGAAGAATTGTATTTGCTCTTGTGTGTACTAACATTTCAGGGAAAGAACTCCAGACTACGAAGACTTCAAATTAAAATCAGCATGAGATACCTTGAAATTTTTGAAGCTTGCACTTTGCTTAGAAATCAAATTGAAAGGGAGTGATTGTAACTTGAGTGAATAAAAACATGCACACACAAATAAGGAGATCATATTAATTTTGTATTGATCGTACAGGACGATTTTCGTTCGTACTGGACGATCAGACAGTTATCTCCTATAGAGCATATGGAACGAATAGGAACTTGCTCGAAAAATTTTCTAAGTCCTATTCGTCCAGGACGAAATTAATTATCGTACAGTACGATTGGCTCTCTATAAAATTTTTGTCCAGACGAAATTAATTATCGTACAGTACGATTGGCTCTCTGTAAAATTTTCGTCCCGACGAAATTAATTATCATACAGTACGATTGGCTCTCTGTAAAATTTTCGTCCAGACGAAATTAATTATCGTACAGTACGATTGGCTCTCTGTAAAATTTTCGTCCAGACGAAATTAATTATCGTACAGTACGATTGGTTCTCTGTAAAATTTTCGTCCAGACGAAATTAATTATCGTCCAAACGATTAACCTCTCTGGAAAAGTTTCGTCCAGACGAAATAATATATCGTACAGGACGATCTGTCCTCTGTAAAAAATTCGTCTAGACGAATCAATTTTCGTCCAAACGATTAACCGACTTATGACAACACTTGGAGAGTGTGAATAGCCGAAGGGTTCTCTGCCCACACTAGGAGAGTGTGAAAGGACGAAGGTTCTCTGCCTACACTTGGAGTGTGTGAAAGGACGAAGGTTCTCTGCCTACACTTGGAGGGTGTGAAAGGACGATGGTTCTCTGCCAACACTGGGTTTTGTGTAAAAGGACGGACGGTTCTCTGCCGCACCGGGGAGTGGTGAAAAGAGTGTGTTGTAAAGGCTTCTCCGCCTTGCTGTGGGTGCAAAAGGAGAGTCACTATTGGTATTAGTGCAATACTCAGAGGGTGCCTCTGGGGAGTGGATGTAGGTCTGGTTATAGACCGAACCACTATAAATCTGGTGTCATTTACTTTACTGTTTTTACATTTCCGCACTTTCTATTTCAGTTTTAAAAAAACTCTGTGGTTGAAAAATCTTTTTCTACAAAATTTAAAAAAAAAAAGGGGGTCTTAAATTTTAATTTTTAAACTACCAATTCACCCCCCCCCCTCTTGGTAGCCTTGGGACACTCACTTAGGCTTAACAACCTAATTACTAGATTCAACAGGAGGGAACATCAAGAATTCTTGAAATATTGGATAGATGCCTTCTGAATTTAGCAGCCTTACAGATTGTGCCATTTGCAGTATGTAGGCACCTTGCTAGAGTTGCTTCATATCACAATCTTATAATGTTCAAGATTGATGATATTCTTCTTCCTCATCATAAGTTAATCAAATTTAAGGACATTTGGAAATCTTATCATTCCACATGGAACATTATTCTTAAATATTGGAGAAAAAATGATTTTGGTAGCAATGTTGAAATCCTATAAAGAAATATGCAAAGATCATTGAAAGCTTTGTATTATTGGAATAAGAACAAGTTAAGAGACTTGAACATTATCAAAGAAAATTTAAAAAAGCAAGATTTTGAAGTTTAAAATGGAGGAGAGCATTAACGGTCATCAGAATTCTGGATATATGATGACACTTCGCCAAAATGTCTGAGAGATTAAAATGACGTTAGACCATTTAACAACTTGGTGGAGCCAAAGAACCAAGACAAGATGAATGGAGAAGGGAGATGCAAATTCTATATTTTTTTAAGCTTATGTGTCAGCCAAGAGGAATGGAATCTGGATTAAGCAGGTGAAGGATGCTAATAGATATTACATAGAAGATCATTAAGGTATAGAGGCAGTTTTTCTCATCTTTTCCAAGTAGAAGTGGAAAAGAAGAATTGGAATATGGATAATTAGCCCGTTGTTTATAAAGAATAGCAAATTTGCAATATTGATTTTGATATGCTTAATGCATAATCCACTAGTGAAGAGTTTGTTCAAGCTTTCCAACAATTATGTCAAAACAAGTCTCCCAAATTGGATGGTATAACATCTTCCTTTCTTAAATTTTAATTGGATATCGTTAAAGAAGATAAATGAAATGTTATTGATATCTTTTTCAAATATAGTAGAATGCATACAAATTGGAAAGATAAATTAATTATTTTAATTCCAAAAACAAAAAATATGTTGGAACCTTTGCATTTTAGACCCATTAGTCTATGTCAAACTATTTACAAAGTAGTTGCTAGAATGATTCTTAAAAAATGAAATTTTTTCCTTCCCAAAAATCATTTTTGAAGAACAAGTAGCATTTATTCATGGTAGATCTATGTCAAACCATTGTCTTTTAGCTCATGGAATTTTTATTAAGCTAAGTTTTTCAAATTCTAAGAGAGGTTTAATGGCTGTTAAGATTGGCATGGAAAAATATTATGATAGTGTGGCTTGGCCCACTTTATTCAAAACCTTATGGTGGTTTGGATTTCCTAATAAGTTCTCTAATCTTATTATCGAATGTGTGCAAGATGTGAGATATTATATTCTTTTTATTGTATAAATTTTAATTGGATTAAAGCAAGGAGTGGGTTTCGACAAGGTTTCCCTTTGTCTCCATACTTGTTAATTATGTGCTCTTAACTCCTATCTAATGTTATTCATCAAAGAGGATGAGATATGGGCATTAAAATTGTCCCTCAAGCTTAAAAAAATATCACATTTATGCTGATGATGTCCTTTTGTTTTCAAATGTATTATCCAGAGTTGTTGAGCTGATTAAAAAACCCTTGAATGATTTATTATCATTGGACTAGTCAAAAAGTAAACAATAACATGTCTCATGTTTTATATTTGAAAAGTTTGTTGATGATAGAATTAAAAAAAAAATCCAAAAATGTTGGCTTTAAAGTGGTTAATGATTTACATTATTTGGGTGTTAAGATAGTATTAAGAAGGGTGGTTCTATCCGATTTTCATGCTATCATAGATCATGCATTGGAAAGATTAAATTCTTGGGGAAACATATTCTTCTCATTAGTTAGAAGAGCTCTACTAATCAAATCCTCATTCTTATCACTTCCTATTTTTCTTTCAACACCTTCATCAGTGCCTAAGGGTTTATTGAATGACTTGGATAAAATGTGCAAAAAGTTCATTTGGCATAGAGATAAAGGAAGGAATGGTTTATATTATGTTGCGTGGGATGAACTTTGTAAACCTAAAAAAATTGGTGGTTTTTGTCTTTATTCTTCCTTTATTAAGAGTGGCTCTTTAATATCTAGATTAACATGGAGATTTATTCAAAATCCTTCATCTTTATTAAATCATAATATTATTAAAAAATATGGATGCAATGTGTGTAATGCAGTGATTAAAAGTGGTTCATATTGAACTCGACAAATTTTAGTTGATGGGGAAAAATATTTAATGCCCTTAATTAGGTGGAAATTTTCCAATGGCAATAAAGTCCATATTATCAATGATATATGGATTTTGGATAGGAGTTTGAAGAGCTAGCCAATGTTTAATGATACTAAAGCATTGAAGGAAATAAAACTTCAGTAATTTATTACTCTGGATGGCATATGGAAGATCAATAAAATGTAGAAATTATTTTATAATGATCTGATTTCCTTAATAATGGAGGTGCCTATTCATCCAAAATTGAAGGAAGATAAACTGGAATTGATCTATCACCATTCTGGAAGATCAATTAGATCAATGGCATTTGAAGCTTCAATTCAAGTTGAACAGGAAGATGCAATGTAAGTTTTATAAGTTGGATCATAAAATTAAAGCTCAAACCGAAGATTGAGATGTTTGGTGGTGTATGAGTAAGAATTCTCTTTCGAGTAATGAATTTCTTACTTTTATAAATATTATTCAATGTAGTTTTTGTGTTAAAGGATGTCTTCAAGTTAAGAATAATCTTCTTATAGCTGTTCAATGTTAATATTTGGTTGAGTTCATTGTTAAACTAAGAAATTGGGGTTGCTATGTTCCTATTTTTTATTCTTTTTTGGATTTCATCAAGGATTTAAAGAGGATGACTAAGGTCAACACAAATTCTACTAAATTATATTATAAAATAGTGTATTTCTCCTGAAAGTGCTGAAATGAAGTTAAGCATGGAAGTATTGTACCTCCTATCCAATTTTCTACCATTAATGTATTAATCACAGCTTTACATAATGTTTAAAATCCTATTTTAGAAGACTTGGATGCTAACCTCCCTTTGGAGTCAAAGAAAATTTATTCTCCCCCACCTCTAGATTGGATCAAAATGAACATTGATGCTTCAATCATGAAATCTAATATTGCAAGTATTTGTGGAATGATAAGAGATCATAAAGGTAGAGTTACTCTTACTTTTATAAAACAAAGGATTCATTGGGATATATCCCAAATGGAGATGGAAGCTATTTTTATTATTAGAGAATATATTCAAAAGTGGATGTTTGAATGCAAAGGTGTTATCATTGAAGTTAACAACATAAACATCATCATTCAAGTATTTATGAAGGATGAAGCTTGGAAATGTGATAGCTCTGGGAGAAGATTCATTATTCTTGGATAATTTTAGTAATGTAATTTTTCATTACGCCACCAGAGATTGTATTAAAGTAGAGGATCTTTGGGCTAATTATGCTATTTGTAGCAAATTTTTTTGGAATAATTATATTTCTAGTTGTATTCCTTATTCTTTATTTAGTTTGTTAAATAAGGAATGTGATAATTGTCTTTTGTTTTAGTAGTTTGTAATAGTTTTCTATTAATTCAATTTAGAAAAAAAAAGGATTAAATCAAGTCCTTAGATTCCTTGTTGCTTTATTTAGTGTTTTACAATTATTATATGAAAGAATATGTTAACGAAAGACTCTAAATTGCTTTGGAGTGTTTAATCAACACCTCTTAAGCCTATCAATTTAATGCATTTGTGCCTTCCCATAGAAATCAAGCATATGCATAAAGGCCTTAGAATTGATTATTTATTTATTAATGAATGATTCATTAAATTTAATTAAAGTATAGTTTAATTAAAATGATTTAATTTAATTTAATTTATTTTTTTAAATGTATTTTAATTAAAATTTAATTATTTAGAATATATTTAATTTTTTATTTAATTTGTAATTAATTTATTTTATTTATTCAAATTAAAATTTTTAATAATTTTATTAATTTTAATTTATATTTTTAATTTGATAATTGTTAATTTTGTTAAATTTTTATTTAATTTGATTCATTTATTGTTTATTTAATTTTGTTGAATTTTTTTAATTTTGAAATTCCTTCTTTACTAAAGGAACTTAGCATACATGTTTGATTGATCAATTGATCTCATATCATCATATGATTGAAGCCATAGGTTAGGGATATCGTAAATGAAAATCACTAAAAATTTGGGTCAAATAATAATTTTATAATATTTTATTTATTTAAGGATTAATCTTTTATGATATTTTTTTAATTGAAAATAGAACTTTAAATTTTCATTGTTTTAGGGTTAATTTAGGCGGCAATGCAATTCAATTTACATTTTTATGATTTTTATTTGTTTTATTATAAATTTTTGAAAATTTAACCTAATTTAGGAGGCAATGTTTTTTAGTTTATATATTTAGGATTTTTATTTGACTTATTAAGAATTTTTAGAAATTCCAACCCAATATAAGGTCTAACTTTAGGGTTTGTGATTAAAAAAATTAATTCCTAAGGTTTATGTGCCACTAAGTTTTCTAGATTTATGCTTCATCCATATTAAAGTTGAAATTTATCTCCTATAATTTTTCTAAGTGTGCCAAACATAACCCAAGTTAACTTACTTTGTTATATCTAATGTTCATATAGGATTACAATCATGTATCTAACCCTTGCATTAGAGTAAATAAACCACACAAATTAAATCCTACTAATATAGGATTGTCCACCATGAATTTCTAAATGTTTAGGTCAAAATGTGGTCTATGCACATGAAAATTCAAGTTAGAGAAGTGGGGGCCTCAAACTTGCCTAAGAAAATTAGGGTATGTGAGGAAAGTACCCTAATCATCTACACATACCATAATATCATCTAGTCAAAATTTTCCCCAAATGATTGAATATAAAAAGTGTAATTAGGAAAATTTAGTGGACATTCAAAATGAAATTACTTCCTATACACTCAGTATATTTGAATAATTTTATTTTTAATCAAATTGTCTCTTCACCATATTCTCATAGTGCTTTAAAATGTGAAAATCATTTAGTGATTGATTTACTAAAATATTTTGAAATTTAAGCTATTTTATTTATTTTATTATTCAATATAAAAGTAAATAAATCAACCACAATGATGGGACAAGGTTTTTATATGTAGTGGCAAGCAATTGGGTATGTGGAATGATATCAGTCATCTATTTAACCATGCAAGCAACCCTTCCAACCATTTGATTTTTTGTGGTATGATTGAATGATCTAGATTTAATTTAGATATATTGCAATTTGGAGGGGTTGCATAGGATTTGAAGATGATTCCATCTAGGTTGTTCAATAGATTATTTATGAGATAAACAACCAAGATTACATCACCTACCTCAAAATAGGCACGACCCTAGAATTTTATTTAGCTTAAAACTAATTATATAATTAATACCAATGGCAAAAATCATTCATAGAGCTACTTAGAGACCTAAGCTATAATTGTATGGAGTTTATATTCTTTTTTTTTTTATGAAATGCAAATTATATTAATGCATTAAAGAAAAGAAAATATAGAACTAAGTGATAGCTAACCTTTCACAATCCTTCCTTATCAAGTCAACAATACTTGATGGAAGTTCACTAAAAAGAAAAAAAATCCCAATAAAAATCCCCATTAAGAGAAAAATGGGCACATTCATGTACAACCTTATTGCTCTCTCAAGAAACAAAATGAAAAAGTACATTCTTAAAAACATCAAGAAAAGAAAAATAAAACCTTGAACATTATTCCTCTAATTGTTCTTCACCATAGATTTTTGCAAAAGTTTTATCACATTGATATTATCTCCTTCAATAATAATCCCTTGCTTCTCTATCATCCATTGTTTAACAACTTCATGAAAGTTGAAAACAACTAAAAGCTCCATAAGAGATACATCCCAATGCATAAACTTCTTACCATATGCAAGTAGAAACCTGCCTTTGTGGTCTCTTATAACACCTACTATACTACCATCATTACTATTCAACAAAGAGGCATCCACATTGAGTTTAATCCAATTAAATGCAGGGGGAAACCAATTTTTTTATCAACATGTAGGGCTAGTTAGTTTCCCCGTTGTTGCTGATTGGAAGAACAAATGGCTGAATAAAATCAGATAAAACTTGAAAAGGAATAGAAGCGCAGCTAGGACATTTGATACCATGAGTAAAGCCGTTTCTTGCCTTCCAATTCTGGTAAATAATAGCTAAATAAATTCTGACAGCTCCAATATTGGTGACTTCCATCTTCTCCAATTTATTTAAACAATGAAAAAAACTATTAAATTTAGGCAAATAGATACTCCAATTATTCAAAGTTTCAAAAATCTCAAAAATATTTATACAATGAATAGTAATATGATTTCTATCTTCCTGATTAGGACAACTTCTCAGACACAAACAAGATTCCGAAAGTTTTCTATAATGTAGCCAAACTTGAGTTTGAATAGCATTATTAATCATACACCACCATAATAGATATTCTTTAGGAGTTAATTTTAACTTCTTAATCCTTTGTTTATACACCTTCACAACTCTTATCAAAGAAGCTTTAAAAGACATAGGAGTAATTGATCTCCCTTATTTGCATTCCAGCAATTCCACCATATCTACACTAGTATCAAGATATTATTGGAATATCTTGAATGATGTTAACTAGGCTTTCCAAAAACAATTTTTTCAACAGAGTATTATTCAAGTTACTATCACCATCCATAAGGAAAGAAACTTTTTTACTTTCCAATTCACTTACATTATAAAAAGCATACCATTTATTCAATTTTTTGTCAAGACTCCAACTATCATTCAAAATATTAATACTAACCCCATTTGAAACTTTCCACCTAATAATTAGCTTCAAGTAATGAGCTTTATCCTTAATAATATGCCAAGCTGGAGAGGAATGTCTTCTAGTTTCATTGTTCCAGATATCAACTCCATATTTTGCACCAATAATTTTATTAATAAGACTATTTGGATTATTAATGAAATTCCAAGAAATTTGAGCTTTTAGAGGTCTTTGTCTATTCAAGGAACCTTGAGTACCCATACCTCCACAGTTAAGATCAGTACACATCAAATCCCAAGAAATATAATGCAATCCTCTTCTTTCTTGATCTTTTTTCCATATAAAGTTCCTACATAACTTATCCAACTCCTTAAGAATTCTCTTTGAAACCAAAGAGTTAGTTATACAATAAGAAGGAACTACATATAGAACTCATACTCAGTTTATACCCTTCACTTTAGCCTTTGAAGGATAAGGCCCTCATAATTATAGTAAACTTCAAAATAGAATGCCAAGGTTTAGTTAGAATAGCTCAAAGGCTTAAATAAGAAGTTGTTGTAAGCTCAAGAAAACCTCGAGTTATATAAATTTGGAATGATTCAGTCGCATGACCAAATGGTTCTTCCAAGAATCTTCTAAGTTGGAGATTAGGTCCTTGTTGTTCTAAAACCATTTTATTTGATAAGAAGATGGGTGGTAAATTTGAACCAAGTGGGATGGTTCATTTGTGGTGGAGAAATTTTACCAATGAGGATCCTACCAGTTGTTTGATTGTGACAGAAATACTTCTATGAATGTATGTAAATGTGTGGTATCACAAGAGTTACTATGATATATAAAATTTTTAATATAAATTCAATAAATAAAATGAATTATTAGTAAAATACTTGAACTTTTTTATGTTTATGTAATTAATTGGTTTTGAATGATGTGAAAAGGTCTAGAGAATTATATTTGAACTAGTAAGCTTTAAAATCCCAATACCTCCTTTAAATTACCTACTTAACTTTTAAGGATTGATATAAGTTTCTCCAATGACATTCTTTCCTTTTAATTTTTTGTTGATTGGGTAATATCATCCTGGGTATTTTTCTGATATAATCATGTAATTGTTTTCATTAATGATAGATTTTCCATTTAAAATTCCTTATATCAATTAATTTGGGAGAGATCAACCATTTAAACATTCTTAAAACTTCTTGCATGGAAGATACCAGCCATGCTTGTTTAAATTTGTCACTCACCATTTCAATATATTAAGGTTAGTATTAAATCTTTCTCTTTAAATATTTCTATGTGATCAAGCGGATGTTGTATTTCTATAAATCTTCTATCTTTCTATTTTGATATGGTTAGGTAGACATTTAATCTTTTCAAAACTCTTTAACACTATTTTAATATGGTCTGGTGAATATTATGTATTCCTCTTTCAATTTTTTAATATGGTCAGGTGAAAATGAAATCCTTCTAAATATCTTAATCATAGTTTGTATATGGTTAGGTAAATGTTAAATTTTTAAAATCTTTATCTCATTATTTGGATATGGTAAGGCTACTACTAAATCCTTTTAAACACTTTCTCACTATTTTGATATGGTTAGGTGAGCATTTAGATATCGTCCTTTGTTATTTTTATATGGTCAAGTGAAGGTTAGATATTTCTTCTATCCATTTAAAATTTATTTATTCAAAATAAATTTTCCTTCCAAACATCTTCATGTTTTACTCTATTTAGTTGGAATGATTTTCCTATCAGATATTCTGCTTAAATAAACATTCCATTTAAGGATTAATTTTGAATGAGGTTAATCTTTCAAGCATAGCGTTCAATAAATTTGAGCAAGTTTCAATCATGGCCTTCAATTTCTTAAATTCCATTTAACTAGTAAATTCAATTTAATCATTAAACTCAAGTTTAATAAGCCTTTCAATTACCTTCAATCAAGCCTAATTCAATCATTCAATCATACTAAACCATTCAATAAACTTAAATGATTCAATCAAGTTTAATAATTTAATCAAATCCAAGTTCAAGATTTCTTGATAGTCTAGTCGAAACCTAATCCATAAAGTGTTTAGACTTTCCCCATTTTTAAGAAAAATTTCAACTTGCTCAAAACACTAGGTGAATCCCGTAAATTTATGTTTAATCATTCATACATTAATTAGATATGTCCTAAACCTTCTGTAGCAAATTTGGACCTGGTTCTTATGATTTTGATGATAAGAAATATTATTAGGTTATCTACTATGCCACCTCCTGTTATTATTATTATTATTATTGGATATTTGTTCTTTTGCACTAACATTTCACGTCCGTCGTACATCACATAAAGTGATTAACTCAAGACATGATACAATAGGTCTAAATTTCTTTAAGAGACTAAGTTTTTTTAATTTTATTTAATTCTACATTTCTTGAATCAAAGTATTATATTTGTTGTATGTTAAACTTGGTAACTGTGCACACACAGGGAGTGAGAAAATGTGAAAATTAGAAATATAATTTTTTTGAACTATTCATACTGTGTAATCCATAATATTCAATATGATCAGTAATTCAAAATTCATTATAATGAATAATTGGCATAATTAAAGTTTTTTACTCATCTTTTTATATGATCCATCTCACACATAATGATTAATCAAAATAATGATCTTAGTCGCCAATCATAATTGATGTAATTTTTGAAATTCAAAATTTGTGTTAATCATATCATATTATACTCATCATACTTTATTATATAATCAAATCCTCCTTAATATAATCCTATAATTAGGGGATTAAATTTGGATTAATTATTCTAATCATATCATATTATATGATTACAACACTTGTACTATTCAACTCAATCTCTACATGGGACAATAGTTAATTGCCACCGATTATATAAGATGACAACCAAATTGATTGAACTAATGGTACTTGAAGATTCCTCATAACATACAAATGATTGGCTCAAATACTTGAACTAATTGTACATTGCCCTTATTTTTGTACAATACTAATATGGCTCTTTAAACTAATTGTGTTGTACTATCTTCTAAAATACTGCATGATCAATGGGAATAGTGAAAGTACGAGATGCACCAAAAGGGGGGGTGAATTGGAAATTTGTTGCAATAAAAAGACAATCATAAATAGGAGTTTTAATTTTTTTTTTATGTTTTTAAATTTTAAACAAGAAAAGTAAATGATACGAAAATGAATGCTTAAAACACAATTTGCAACAACAGGTGGTGAAAAATTAACTTGCTCAACAAAGAATTTCACTATGATTTTCACCAAGAAATTTAATGAAAATAAAATCCATAACGTAAATAAAGAGAAGTTAGGGAAAAATCACACTAGAGAATTTATAGTGGTTCGATTAATTGACCTACGTCCACTCCCCGGTGTCCTCCACTCTGGGAACTTTACTACTAAATAGTAATTCTACTTTTGCCCCCACAGCAAGGTGGAGAAGCCTTTACAAACCTCAATTTCATAAACCCGTCATGGCGGAGTGTCAAGCAATATATCACCCTCCCGATGACATAGCGAAACTTCTCATTTTTCTCTCTCCTGGAGAAGACATAGTACCTTAGAGGCAAGAACGTAAAAGAATCTCCCCCTTAGAGAGCCTCCCACAAGATCTTCTCAGGCCATAGGAGGAGCAACGTGCAGCAAGCTAGGAGCAACTCTGTGATCTCCTTCACATTCCTTCTCCCTCACAAAGCTCACCTTCTCCTTCCTCTCACAAGCCCCAAAATCTTCTCAAGAGCTCTCTCTCAAGGAATCCCCCTCTAATCACATTTGTATCTCATAGATTAATTTCAAAAGATAGAAAATTAGATATTTAAATTATGCTCCAAGAAACCCTAAAAATTTCAATTTAGCCATTATGATCATACAATATGATCAAATATCATATTGTACAAACAATTCAAAATAGCCTTTGTCCGGGTATTAAGGATTACGAACAAGAAATAATTTTGAGTAATATCATATAGTACAATATAACATCATCCAGTATGATATGTAAAATCCTTCTATTTGTATAGGACAAATGCTGGGACAATAAGAACTTATCTTTGTTCATCATCTTGTAAGATCGACTTTGTACAGTATGATATGCTAAAATTAAGGGATCGTCTGATACGATGTTTGGGATGATCAAAAATAGCCTCGGTACCACATACTGTATGACCATATATTACAATATGATTACTAATTAGTAATTAATCATTAATTTGATTTACTAATCATGTGGTTAATTTAATTAAGCATTCAAAAACTCATACTATACGATAGGATCATAAAGTATGATCAGTTCAAATTTTATGAATTAAGAAATTAAAATTAATCTGGCGGCTAGGGTTTGTAATTTGAAATACATTGTACAGTACGACATAGATTGTATAGTATGATTGTTCACAGATAGCCATTGAGCTAGAGTGGATAGTATAATAGAATTTAAACTCATACAGTATGATCAATAGAGGAAAAAAATTTCTTCATTTTTTTAAACCCTCTCTCCCTGTGTGTGTGCATGGCTGCTCAATTTTGCATATAATTTGTGGCCAGACTCAAAAAAACAAAAATAATAATAAAAGAAAAATTATAGGGTTATAGACTCCAAATCGCACTCTACCTAGTCTTGAGCATTCTTGTTGTCCTGAGTAATTCATGATCTCCCTGAAATGTTAGTACTCATAGATAAGAGCAAAAATAAAAAATATTTAATAAATAATAATAATTCAATCAATATTAATTTCCATCATCAAAATCTTAGACTAGGGTTCATGGATTACAACAATCTCCCCCTTTTCGATGATGTCAAATAATGTTATTTATAAGTGAATTAGCAAAGATTTTTTGTTTTGTGTTTTTTTAATTAAATAAAACATCATATGAATAGAAAAAGGGAAGAAAATAAAATGCATTTCATTGGAATTAAAAAACATGATAAACAAGAAATATTAACTAAGGCACACAACAAACTTCTCCCCATTTTGACATCATCAAAAAGAGGATTAACAAACAACACTAAGAAAAATAGCACAAAATAGATACAAGTTAAAAAGTAGGATCCTGATCAGGTGGAGGTGGAGGTAGAGGTTGTTGGAAGTAGTGGTGAATGAGCGCAAATTATTGATCAATTGAAGTAAAGAGTTCCCCAAACCATTGCATGTCCTCCTGATGTTGTTGATGTTGTTCTTTGATGTGAGCATCAATGAGGCTTTATAGTTGGTTGAATCATTCAACCAGGTCATTGTGAGGATAGGCTGGTGTAGGTCCTCGGGGTGGTGCATGCCATCTTGGATGAACTAGAACTCCTACTAGAGCAGCCTCTCCTTCTTCTTTATCAAAATCTAATTCATCCTGCTCTTGCCCCTGATGAAACAAAATATGGAATGAGGTATCCGTATAGAAAATGGGTAGATTATCGGGTTCACCAAGATAGGTTAATTGATATTTGTTTTAAAGAATGTAACCTATGAGGTGGCTAAGGGCTAGATATTATTATCTATGGGTGGTAGGGAGGAGGACTAAGGTCATATTCTAGATATAATCACTAATCAAATCAGCCTCATCAAATTTGGTGTTTGACATAATAAGGTAAGTAATAATGGATAAGTTTGGGGTCATACAAATTCGGTCGCCAACTTTGGGTATGATTGAAGTTTGAAGTATGTGTTGAAGAATTGTGGCATCTCGGTTTAGTAATTGAATAAGAGACTGTTGTTAGTAAAATGTGACATTCCTAAGGACTAGATTTGCAGCACTCAAGTCAAATTCATTTGTAAGGAAGGAATAAGCTCTAGGACCTTCAGTAGATAGCCCAATGTATTGCATGAGATATGCTTTAGTGATTTTAAAATATTATCTGCAGACAAAGGAGGTAAGGGTTAGGCTTTCAACATTTATAATTATCTTGGCTAAGAAGTTCAGAGTTGTACGGGAAGGCTAGGGTAAGGAGGAATTGTAAAATGGTGAAGGCGAATAAGATCTTTACCTCAAAATTTAAGGCAGCTTGATTCAACATATAAGACGGGGTAATTTTGCATTCCTTGAATTTGTGATGTGCTTCTTGATCTTTGGTGAAAAGGAAACAATCATTGGGACGACGAGAGGAAGATGAGCTTCTAAGGTTGAGATGACCGTACTTGCTGGAGCTTGCCATTTAGTGAAAATAGGTAAGAGCGAGTGAAGTGGCCAAGGAGTGAGTGAAATGATCTTAGGACCTATCCATTTTATAGAGTTTTAAGACTTTTTTATAATACAATCAAGGATCTTATAGTATGATGGGCAATAATGTCTTATGGTCGAACGGTTAGGAAAAGGCGATCAAATTGTACAGTACGATAGTGTCATACAGTATGATCTGAAGGAATTATGATCGTCCCGAGGGTCGTCGGTACAACCTTTGATGAAAAGCATCATACAGTATGAACGGGTTTTTCTAAGGGAAGTTTGCCATTAATTAAGATAAAGCATATTCAACCAAAAACATGTAAGTGTAAAAGATTTAGTGTCCGACCCTTAAAGAGTTTATAAAGAGTTTTATTCAGTTTCGATCTAATGTTCACCCTATTTGAGACATAACATGCTGTGTTAATCGCTTCTACCAAAAATTACCTAGAAAGGGTGTACTCAGCTAACATTTCCCTAGTACCTTCTACTAAAGTTCTATTCTCTCTTTCTGCTATTCCATTTTGTTGAGGAGTTTTAGGGGCTGAGAAATTTTTCTCTATTCCTATCTCTTGACAGAATGATTTAAATCTTTCATTTTGAAACAATCCACCATGATCATTATAGATTATTGAGATTTCACATCCTAATTTTTCTTGAATCCATATGGAGAAAGTCTTAAATTCCTCAAACAACTCATTTTTGTGTGCTAGGAATCTTACCCAAGTGAATCTAGTGAAGTCATCTACAATTACAAATTAATAATTCTTCCCACCTAAGCTAGCTGTGCTAATAGGTCCAAATAAGTCCATGTGAAGTATTTCTAGTGGCCTAGTGTGTTCACATCCTTGAATGAATGAAATAATAATTTTATTTATTTTCCTAGTTGGCATGCATCATATAGATAGTCCTTAGTGAAGTCTAACTTAGGTATGCCTCTAACTAGGTTTTTCTGGGTGAAATTTCTAAGTGTCTTCATATTAGCATGGCATAGTCTCCTATGCCATAGCCACGAGTCATCAATTTTTGTTTTTAAACAAAGTGAATTTGAATTTTCAATGAAAACAAGATCTAACATGTAAACATTGTTTATTCATTTTCCTTCTAATACAAGTTTATCATTTAAACTAATCAAGCATTTGTCAGAAAGAAATTTTATGTCAAAACCTTTATCACACAATTGACTAATGCTTAATAAATTATGCTTCAAACCATTAAATAATAAAATATTCTCAATTAAAAATTCTTAGCATTTCCAGCCATACCTGAACCCACCACTTTCCTGGTGGTATTGCCTACCAACGTTACTTTTCCTCTGGTCCTGGTCTCCAGTATAATGAACTTGTTCATGTCTCCAGTCATATGTAGTGAGTAGCCATTGTCCAGGTACCACATGCTCTCACTAGGTCTTTTGTGAGAGCACCCCTAGAAAGTCATTAAAGGGTTAGATTAGAAACCAAGTGAGTTTAGGTTCTTCCTTATGCTTGTATGAATGAGTTGTATACATGCTATGCTGTGATGAATATAATTTAGGTCTCCATACTAGGTGTGTCCTATGGTGAATCATGCATGTGCAGGCTTTGTGACCTATCATGCTTAAAAGAAGCAACTAACACCAGGAAAAGGGTTCACTAACCTATGTGGGTGGTGATACTTCTTCCTAGGTTTGAATGATTCATGCTGTTGTAATGGATTGCAAAGTTCTTCAAGCGAAGGTGGTTTTTTATTCTCAGTTAGAGCCTTTATCTTGACTTTAAAGTAATCATTTGCATGTTTAAGATTTGCATTTTTAAATTTCAAATGATATTCATTGCTATCTATCTCCCATTCAAGTTCCTCTAATCTCTTATACTTTATTTCTAATTCAATATGTGATGTTTTTAAGGATTGATGTGCATCAGTTAATTCAATATGCTTCTTATTTAATGTATCATACTCATAAAGTAGGGACATGTGATCTCTATCTAAATCAAAATTTTCTTTGACTGGTTAGCATGCTCAGTTTGTCAAGTACTAAACTCAATATTAAGACTAGCATGTATTTTCTTTAACTTTCTATTTGAGTAATGGATTTTCTCAGAAATAACCAACAAATCTTGATATGAAAGTTAACATACCTCATCTTGATTTGATTAATCAAGATTATCATTGGTCATTAGACACAAATTCATTGCCTCCTCCTCTACTTCTTCTTCTGACGATTCGGAGGCAGAGTCGGCGAAAAATGCCTTTTGTGTCTTCATCTTTCCTTTCTTACATTTTACTTTCTCCTTGCCTTTTTCCTTAGTTGGTTGACACTTTAAGTTGGGGCAATTAGCTCGGAGGTGACCTGGTTTCTTGCACTCAAAACAAATCATGTTAGATGAAACTTTAGTAGTTCTTGAGCTTTTTTACCTTTGTTCCAGTTATTCTTATGACGCCTTTATTTTCTTCTCAGAAAATTCTTTAACTGTCGAGTCATCAAGGCTATGTCTTCTTCTTCCTCCACTGTAGAACTTTCACTTTTTAAGTTGTTTTCTTTCAATTCCACTATTTGCTCATTCTTTTCTCCTGCATCAATTTTCCTTTGACTCACTCCTTGCCCGTACGCAATACGTGACCCAAGCAAATTATTAATAGAATAAATGTTTAAATCTTTGGATTCAGTAATTATAATAATTTTAGCATCATAGGAACTTGGTAAGCATCTAAGAATCTTATTAACCTTTTTAGAACTAAAAATTTCTCTACCTAATGTTTGCAAAGATGTCACTATTTTGGTGAACCTAGTGTACATGTCAGATATTATTTCGCTAGGTTTCATACGAAAGAGTTCATCATCATGCAATAGAATGTTAAGCCTAGACTATTTAACCTCATTAGTTCCTTCATACGTAATGCATAGTCTATCCTAAATCTGCTTACCAGTAGCATAGGTAGATACTCTCATGTAGTCCTCATATTTTAATACACAAAAGAAATAGTTTAAGCACTTCACATTTAATTGCACCAAATCCTTATCCTCATTGCTCCATTCACTAAAAGGTACTTGAGTTTTCATGCCATTCATAAGTTTAAACGGTGCAATATAACCTTCTTGAACCAACATCCACATACGATAGTTTATAAACTGTAAAAAAGCAGACATTCTAATTTTTTAGAAATTAAACAGAATATTATCAAACAAAGTGGACAGGTTATAGAATAACCCTCCGCAATATTACGATTTCCAAAATGAGCCATGATCAATTTTTCAAGGTTTTCTAAAACACTATTTTTAAAACCCCGCTCTGATACCAATTGAAAGTATGAGATGCACCAAGAGGGGGGGGGTGAATTAGAAATTTGTTGCAATAAAAAGACATTCCTAAATAGGAGTTTTAATTTTATTATGTTTTTATATTTTAAATAAAAAAATTAATTGATACGAAAGTGAATGCTTAAAACACAATTTACAACAATAGGTGGTGAAAAATCAACTTGCTCAAAAAATAATTTCACTATGATTTTCACTAAGAAATTTTAATGAAAATAAAATACAAAATGTAAATAAAATGCAATAAGGGAAAAGTCACATCAGAGAATTTATTGTGGTACGGTAAATTGACCTACGTCCACTCACCGGAGTCCTCCACTCCAAGAACTTCACTACTAAATAGTAATTTTCCTTTTGCCCCCATAATAAGACAAACGAAGAAGCCTTTGCAAGCCTCAATTTCACCAACCCGGCATGATGAAGTGCCTAGTGCTATGTCAACCTCCTCGTGATGGCAGAGAACCTTCTTGTTTTTCTCCCTCTTGGAGAAGCTAGAGTACCTTAGAGGATAGGGACGTAGAAGAATCTCCCCATTAGAGAGCCTCCCACAAGATTTTCTCAGGCTAGAGGAGGAGCAACATGCAGCAAGCTAAGAGCAACCATGGGATCTCCCACACATTCCTTTTCCCTCACAAAGCCCACCTTCTCCTTCCTCTCACAAGCCACAAAATCTTCTCAAGAGCTCTCTCTCAAGGAATCCCCCTCTAATCACATTTCTCTCTCACAAATTAATTTCAAAAGATAAAATTTAAATATTTAAATCTAGCTCCAAGAAACCCTAAAAATTTCAATTTAATCGTTATGATCAAACAGTACGATCAAATATATTATAGTTTGAATAGTTCAAAACAGCCTTCTTTCTGGTACGAAGGATTACAAATAGGCAATAATTTTGAGTAATATTATACATTATGATATAACATCATCCAGTATGATATGTAAAATCCTTATGTTCGAATAGGATGAACTCTGGGATGACAAGAACTTATCTCTATTCATCATCTGGTACAATTGACTTTGTATAATATGATATGCTAAAATTAAAGGATCATCAGGTATGATGTTAGGGATGATAAAAATAGCCTCAATACCTCATACTATATGACCATATAATAAAGTATGATTACTAATCATTAATTAATCCTTGATTTGATTTACTAATCTTTGGGTTAATTTAAGTATTCAAAAACTTGTAATGTACGATGGGATCGTATAGTATAATAAGTTCAAAATTTATGAATTAAGAACTTACTTAAATTAATTGGGAGGCTAGGGTTTGTAATTTAAAACACATCGTACAGTATGATACAGATCATACAGTACGATTGTTCACAGATAGCCATTGAGCTAGAATGGATTGTACAGTACAATTTAAACTCATATAATACGATCAATAGAGAAAAATTTTATTTATTTTTTAAAACCCTCTCCCCCTATGTATGTGCATGGTTGCTCAATTTTGCATACAATTTGTGGCCAGACTCAAGAAAAGAAAAATAATAATAAACAAAAAATTACAAGGTTATAGACTCCAAATCCTACTCTACCCAGTCTTGAGCCTTTTTGTTGTCCTGAGTAATTTATGATCTCCCAGAAATATTAGTACTCATAGACAAGAGCAAAAATCAAAAATATTTAATGAATAATAATAATTCAATCGACATTATTTGTCATGATCTAAATCTTAGACTAGGGGTCATGGATTGCAACAAATAGAATTGAATTATTACGATTTTTTATGAAACCTTGTATTTCAGTTTTGTTATTTAACTTGTTTGAAGTCTTTGACTATTATTATTTTTTAGGAGAAAGAGCTTTTAGAGTGATCTTGGAGGGCTTTGGGAAGGAGAAAGGAGTGTTTGTGAGTGAGGGAAAAGAAGTGAGAGGTGTTTTCACACTATTGCTCTAAGCAAGCTTTTGCTTTATTTCCTTTAAGAGTATTACTTGGTTTCTTGGGTATCTATGGGAAGAAGAACATTAACCTGAAGATCATTAAGGTTCTTTGCCTTTAATGAGTTGGTGGAAAGGATTACTTGGTACTTTTCCTTCACAAAGAGGTTGAAAAAGAGGTCAAGGTTCTTTCTAACACTAGGTTGGTGAGAAGTTTGTATTGACTTATTCACCTAGCTATGGGGATAAAAGAGAGACACACAAGTTTTACTACAATAATTAATGAGGACTCTAGGGAGTGGATGTTGGTCATTATTTGACAAAATCACTATAAACTTTTAGTGCATTCATTATGAGTATTACTTTCTATGATTTACTTTTCTACGCTTTATTTTTTAAATTTTTTTTTAAAACAACCATATAGGATAGTTAAATGATGCTTAAAATACTAAATCAAACATTCAATTATTATCAAAAGTGTTCTCACAAGTTGTGTTTTGTAAAACCTTAAGAAAAATGATCCATGATACATTTTGGTAATAGAGACAATATAGAGGGTTATTTAATAACTCTTCTACTAAAACATGTCTACTTTTTTGCAATCTATTAATTTTTTTCATGTGGCTTTGTTACAAGTAGGTTATTCTGCTCCGTTTCATTTGTTAATGGCATTAAAACTAAAGTACCATTTAATGAATAGAGCAATGAGAATAAGGACTTAGCTCAATTAAATGCAAACTGTTTAAATTGCTTTTTTCTATGCTCTTAAGTCTAAAGATTACATGTGAGTTTGTACTTGTACCATTGGCAAGGACATTTGGGATAAATTATTTTTTCAAACAAAGGTACTAGAGAAGTCAAATAGTCTAGGTTTAATATCTTATTGCATGATTATGAAATTTTTTGTATGAAACCTAATGAAACCTTCTTGGACATATACACTAGGTTTATCAAATAGTGACATTCCTTCACGCTTTAGGTAGAGAGCTTTCAAATTAGAAAAAATTAACAAAGTTCTTCATTATCTTCCTTGTAATTAAGATGCTAAGGTTGCTACCATTTGTGAATAAAAAGATCTTACTATTTATTCTATAGAAAACTTGCTGGGTTCACTTATTTCCAGCAAGCAAGGTGTGAGTTAGGGATTGCAGAACGTAGTACATAGGAAAAGGAGAATGTTATGGCTTAGATAGACAATAACTCACATAGTGATAACCATTTTTTTGATGAGGAGGATGACATTGTACTAATGACCATGCAGTTTAAAAGCTTTCTAAAGAGAAAGTAGAAATGTCATCAATAATGAAAGAAAAGTTAAAGTAACAAACATTTTATAGCTTCATTTGACATAATCTATTTTTAATGTAGGAAGCCAGGGCATCAGTGATCTAATTACCCCAACATAAAAAATTCACCCAAGCAAGGTGAAGGGTAATGAGATGAAAAACATTCGAAAAGGAAAGAATTGGACACATAAGGCTTTTTGGGTTGGCTCCAACTTAGAATCATCTAATTATGAAGCGAAGGAGGTAACTAATCTTTATCTCATGGCTAATGATATTTTTTATTAGTCTGATCAAGAAGAGGTATTTCAACTATTATATGATGAACTTATTATTATATCTCAAAACATTCATGATTCATAAAGGAAGCTTATGAAATTGTATGCTAGTTTAAATTTTGAATTTTTAAGTTTGAAAAAAGGGCATGATAGCCTTAGAGTAGAATATTTTCCATTAGATTCTTTAATCAATGAATTTAATGCATTAAATAATAAGCATATTGACTTAACTAATATATAAAAGTCCTTGAAGTTATATCATATGGAGTTAAATGATACATTTGATTGATTAAATAAAATTTCAAATGAACTAGAGATCAGTAAGCATAACATCTTAATAGAATTAGTAGCTAAGAAAAGTACAACTAATACTCTAGAAATAAAATTAGAAAGATTGCTACTAGACATTTATAGGCTTATGCATACATAACCACAGCCTAAAACACATCATGCATTGTATATCCCATGGAAGAGGCACCATACCCTACAAAGATTAGTAAATCATTTCCCTAGTGTTAGGTATTATTGTTGTGGCATGCTAAGTCATGTAGCCCACACTTGCACAATACATTATAGGAAACATTTAGTGTGAATGCCTAAATCACCTGCACCATAACATAGTTTGGTTACAATCCCTTCAACAAAGCCTAAGGTGGAACTCAAACTCACTTGAGTTCCTAAATATAACCACTTATTGACTTTGTAAGAGCACTCTAACAAAAGACCTAGTGAGAGCATGTAATTTATAGATGTTATATGCTTATAACACATGATCAAAGATATAAGGTAATTCTCTTCACTTGTTAAATATTTCTTCATTGAAGTAGCAAATATTGCTCGTAATGTTCTTAATAGGGTTAATGTTAGTTCAAAACTCAAATTGAGAGTAGGTTATCACATGTTAGCTGAGGGGTTATTGAAAGAAAGAATAGGACCTTGGACTTTGAGAGAAGGTTACCCACTCTTCTTTCATCTCAATGGTTGAACCCTCAAATATAGATCAAAACCTATGTGAAGAAATCTATATCCTAGCCTTGTAAGAAGAATTTAATCAATTTGTTTGGAATACTATTTGGGAGTTGGTTCAGAACTAAGGACTCAAGTACTATTGGAATAAAGTGTGTCTTATAAAAATAAGATAAATGACTATAGTATATTGATTAGGAATAAAGCTAGGTTGGTAGCTAAGGGGTATAATCAAATAAAAGGAATTAACTTTGAAGAAACCTTCATTCTTGTAGCTTGGTTAAAAGCAATTAGAGTTTTACTAGCTTTTGCTTGCTTTAGAGGCTTTATATTATATTTGATGGATGTTAAGAGTGACTTTCTGAATGGGGATATCAAGGAAGAAGTCTATGTAGAACAACTCTCCTGGATGTTAGAATTTATAATTTATTAATCATGTGTTCAAATTAATGATGTCTTTGTATGGACTGAAGTAAGCACCTAGATCATGGTATAAAATACTTACCTCCTTCGTCCTCGATATATCCTTTGTTAAGGGTAGTGTTGATACCATCGTATTTCTAAAAATAAAATAAAATAGTTACTTATTGTCCAAATTTAAGTGGATGACACATTATTTGGATCAACTAATAAAATTTTGTAATGTATTTTTAAAAATAACGAGTGAAGAATTTTTTTTATTAGTGTGATAGGAGAGCTTACTTACTTTCTTCGATTTTGTGTGAATCAAAGAGATAATTGAACTTTTCTTAGTCAGGGAAAGTATATAAGGAACATTTTGAAGAAATATGAAACAAAATGCTAAGGTAATAAATACACCAATGAGTTCTATAATTCAATTAGATAAGGATCCAAGTGGAAAACATGTAGATAATAAGAAGAGTAGGGGGATTATAAGATCTTTTATGCATTTGACTGCTACTAGAACTAATATTATGTGTAGTTTACATCTTTGTTCTAGATTTCAAGCTGATCCTAAGGAGTCTAATATGATTATTGTTAAAATAATTATTAGCTGTCTTCTAATAACCTAAAATATAAGAATCTTGTATTAGACAAAGCTCTTCCTTTAAAATCATAGGATATTTTAAATCATACTTTATAGGATATAGGGTTGATAGAAAAAGTACCTCTTTATCCTGTCAATTCACAAGACAATCTTTAGTCTCTTGATTTAATAAAAAAAATTTTATAGCCCTATCTACTACTGAAGTAAAATTCATAGCTATTAGAAGCTATGTTGCTCAAGTCCTATGGCATAAGTAACAAATCGTTGACCTTGGACTCCCTATTGGCATTATTGCAATCATGTGTCACAAACCCCTTGACAATGATACCTTTAGCGCCATAAGGATTGGACTAGGTGCTATAGACAATCATACTTATTTCATAATGAATTACAAATTGAAAATATAAATGTTTATGTGTTTTTTACATAATTTCTTTTGTGATTGTTCAAGTTTGTTATTTATGTTTGTGACCTATTTGTGTGATTTTTTTTAAGTTTTCCTGATCATCACACATAAATTTAAAATTACTCACATTATATTGTATAATACTATATCAGACCATATGATCTTCATAAAATGTCACATCGCTGCTCTCAAAACATCTAATTTTTCTAATGGATCAAATATTGGTGATCGCACTATACAAATATCCCATTCATAATATACGCATTGGATGAATTAAACTTGGTCGTTAAGATATTTAATATTATATTCTATTGTACAAATACCTATTCATCCTATATATTATGACCAGTCAAAGATCTTCTAGGTTGATGCCTCAAGATGACCATTTTAACACTGATCATCCATATGATTCTGATCGTACGATACTATTGGACCAACTTTTTTGATCGATTGAATTGGATGAATTAAATTCTTATAATTGTACTTTATGATCATACATTATATTGTATTATCTATATAATTTTTCTCTGAAGAGGGGAATCCCAGGCAATCTCTTCACAATAATCCTTCTACGCAATCTTCTTTAAAATATTATATAATTTTTCTACTACTGGTGAAAGAGTTCACACTTCAGCTTCTTTTCCTAACTATAATTGGAATCTTGTCAACACTGCCCATATGGAGCCTATAGTAATAGCCATATTCATCAAATTAACACCTTAGTCCAAGACACCCAGATCATTCAACTTATCCTTCATAATTCAGCCATTCCAAAAGTCGGTGATAGGATAAATATCACATGTCTTATATGCCTCCTTTCCTGCTTTATCATGGCATAGATTTATTTCATTTTAGCATATTTGATTATTCACTACATTAAAAACATTACTTACATTAGAGATCCCAAAAATAAGAGAAAGCTAAATATTGCGTTGGGTCATATCATTGCTTATGTTTTGGAATCAAAATACAATATTCAATTTCATGCACTACCCGACCATCTTCCAATCTTCTATTCAAACAATTCCTTCCACATCCTTCTTAGTGCTCATCACTAGAATGTTCATCATATATACCTTGAGCTAGAGAAGGCTGAGGGAGGTTCAACACCAGCTCTATTACCAGCATCTATACACCAGCCTTCTCAAGATGAGAAACATATTCAAAGATTTGATTAGATGGAGACTTGCTTCGACACCTACATTACAAAGCAGGATCAACAACATGAGACTAATATGGAATTATTTGGAGAGCAGTTTGTATCCCTTAATCAATACTTTTAGCCTCCTCTACCCGCACCGCCACTATATTAGGAACTTGATTAGGGATTTTCCAAGTATTATTTATTATAGTTTATGCCTATGTTTTCTTTTCATTATCTTGTTTGTTTTATTTTTTTGTTATGCATAGTCATTTCTCGTTTTTGGTGATGCCAAAAGGAAGAGTATAATATTTTAAAAGTTTATGAAGGTTGTTAAATCTTATAGAACTAGCCAAAGGCTAACCAAGAGGGGGGATTAATTGGTAATTTAAGAACTTCTTTATACACAAAGAAAAATCCCCTTTTTAAAGCTTTTTAAACATCCAAAAATAGATAATGTTATCCCTTGATGTGGAAGCAAAGTAATTTTATAATAATATAAAATTAGAGATTTTCAACCATACAGTTATCATAAAAATAAATAATGAAAATAAAGTGCAAAAAAATAAAACCAAGAATAAACCCATAAGAGATTTATAGTGGTTTGATCACCTTTACCTATATCCACTCCTTGGAGTCACCCACTATAGGTATTGCAATAAACCTTTAATGACTCTCCTTTAGCCCCCATAGCTAGGCCAAGAAGACCCTATAAAATCTCTTCCACCAACTCGGTGTGGTAGAGGACCATAATAATTTTTCTCCCTCTAGGAGATGACAAAGGACCATAAATGATTTCACATGTAGAGAACCATGAATCGCCTTCTCCTTCCCCCTATGTGGTGGATTAGTAAGGTCCCTTGACACAAAAGAGATCTTCTTCTTCCCAAAGCTTACCTCAAGATAAACCTTAAATATGACGGTATTAAGATGCAAACTTATTGGTGCAACCTTGTGAAACACCATCCACACTCCCTTAAAACCCACAAGGATCTTCTCCCTCTCAAACTCTACCTTTTCCTCTTTACCTTTCGAGTCTCTCACTCTTTAAGTTTTCTTTAGAAGTACGAAGACTCAATGCATGCTAAAGACACAAACCAAGTGTCTTGAGAAAGCTTAAATAGAGGGCTTTTAAAAAATCAAAAAATATAATTATTTAATTAAAGATCATCTAGTATGATCCTTAGATCGTCCTATATGATTAGTAAAAATATCCCTTTAAGACACTACAAACATAATTATCCTGTATGATCAGTTCAAGTGTTTATGCTGATCATCATGTATGATACTTTGTTTATTTAGTATGATTAGTTAAAAAATTATGATCTTCATCTTGTACAATTGAAGGTGATCCCTTATCATCCCATGGATGTTCTCTATCATCCGGGACAATCGTCATCAATCATCCTATACGATTGAGTCGAATAATTTAACCATAAATTTTTTTTAATTAAAACCCACAGAGGGGACTACGCTTTAATATAAAAGAACAGGTTATAGAGTTCTTATAGGAGACCATCATCTCCCTAATGGACTTACAAGCTACAAAACAAAGCAAAAGAAAACCTACGAGCCAATTATCTCCACAACAAAAACAAAAACAAGGAACCCTAAAAACATACTAATGATGCTATAGATAAGCATCCAAAAAAGAAAGATATTAAGATTACAATAAAGCCTAATATTTCTTCCAAAAAACTTGAAAGCATTCCTAATCAGCTCCATTTGCAAATAAGAAAAGCTGCAAAAGAAGAAACTACACAAAAACAAAATATTAGGGTAATAATAGCCAAAAATAGAGTTATTGCTAGTGATAAAGAGACAAAAACAAAAATTGATCCAAGTAAAGACAATCTTAGAATTCCTACTAATACAGCTCAGAATACTCTCATTAATACTAGCCTCATTAGGAGAGTCCACAAGCCACTCAATCCTACCAGGGGTCCCATCCAAATTAATCGTAGATAAGATCCACCATCTCAGCCATAGAACACCAAAAGCAAAAGACAGGTTGATCAAAAATGAAACAGGGATAAGCAAGGCAGACCACTACACCCAGGTATAAATAAAGAACCAACAAACCAAAGAGCCAGCAAACCAATTCTGGGAAGCACAACTCTCCCCAACAACCCAGCAGAGAAACAGAAAAGAGCACTAGTTAACCAAATTGCCAGAAATCAAGACAGTAGCAAAATACCACCATCAACATCACTTAACAAACTCACCACTATAATATAAAAAACTAGCCATAAGACCACCATGACCCCCATCATCCAACCTGGTAGGAGAGCAATAATGGGATAGCCCATCAGCATCAAAACCAAAAATATCATAGCTCCAGTCAAAATCCAAATAGACTATAGCTAAATAAAGATACATCACAAAATACTGGCCACTAATAACCCAAATAAAAGAATACCAGGTGCTACAATAGCACATAATAGCCTAAAGATAGGAAAAAGGCACAACCAACAGAGAATAAAGACCCATCAAACAGCTCACACCAACAGCAAAGAAGAGGCAAAAAAACTAGCAAATTCGATCAAATATAGGATAGCTAGAAAAGATCTATCCAATAAAACCAGAGACAACATAGTTCCAGTCAAAAACCATAAAGACATAAGCTAAATAAGGATACTCATCAAAAAGCCAGCCACCAATACCCCACATTTGAGCATTCCAGGTGTTACAGTAGTAGAAAAGAATACCCCAAATATAGAAAAGAGGCACAGCGAACAGGGAATAAAGATAAGACCAGCAAAGCACCCTAACAGTAAAAAAGAGGCAAAAACTCCAGCAATAGCAATAACCAAAATAGCCCTAGCCAATAGAATAAAAGCACCAAAGAAAACTATGACTTGATAAAGGACTCCAGAAGATCCACTGATAAGTCTGAAAATGCCAGAAAGTCAAAAAAGCCCATCTAACATAGATAACCTAGGAAAGACCAACTAGGACAGGAAAACATACGAAAAATAGCAAGTACTAACATAAGGAGTCCCACATGCATCCAAGTAAAGTAAACCTTTAAGAGGTCCAAGAATAGTAGATTGAATAATATCAGTAAAGCAACCAAGATTACAACCCCAATTAGCAAGCCAAGAGGCACAAGTATTACCATCCTTACTAACATGGCAAAAAGATGAACACAAACAACAAAAGCCTTTTAATTTCCCTAACAAGATAAAAATTATTAGGGTTGCAACACACATCTTCCAAATCCTGTAAAGGAATAATGTTCACAGTAGAATTAACTTCAATATACAAATTAGTTAAGTTAAGGGGGATGCAAAATTAGATACCATAAAGAATAGCCCTAAAAAGAACAGTATCGGCATTACCATTATGAACTAGGCCCGCAAAGGCAACAATAAGATGGCCATCACTATCCCTAATAAGACAACCATCGCCAGCCACTGAATCAAAGGTAAGACCATCAACATTCAATTTAAAGAAATTAGGAAGGGGCTTGTTCCAATAGATAACATTACGAGTAGAAGGAGCTCTCTCCCAATTAACCCATAAAGCATTGCTAACATCGAAACAGTTATTGAAAATCTTAACATAAAGCAAGTTAATAGCCACAAGAGCTAAAATCTTATCCTTCACCCTTTGAATAACATTAAGAAGATTCATTTTCACTCCATTGAAAATGGATTTATTCCTCTCCAACCAAAGAAACAAAAGAATGACGGAAGGTATAGCATTATGAATGTGATCTTTAGTATCAATAAACCCAAACTTAAGTAAAGAATAAAGGGAAAGGTGAGCATTAAAATAATTTAACTAAAACATATCATCAAAATAAACCCAAGTTCTAATAGCCACAGGGCCAGAAACAAAAATATGATGCATATTCTCCATGTGAAAACTTCATTGACACTTAGAAGCTAAAATGAAGCCCTTTTTAATGAGATTGTCCTCCATAGGAATAAATCTATGTAAAATTCTCCACACAAAAATAGAAATCGTAGATGGGATGCTCTTATGCCAGATTTTAGAAAAAAATACTATAAATGTTGCCTTTATCTCTAAAGGAGTGCCAAGCATTATTAAGTTGAAAACCACCATCTTTAGATAAGTCACATAAAATAATGACTTTGGAAGTAGTATTAATATAAAGGTTTAAAATACGGTGGATGATACAATCAGGAATCAAGCTAGAGAGTTTATGATAGTTCTAGCAATTATCATTGAAGAAAAAATTAACTTTAACTTATGTATAAGAGGTAGAATTAAGGATAGAATCAATAGAATCTTTACCTAACCCTTTATCTTACCAAAAAAAAAAAAGTTACCTTCACCAAGTTCCCAAGAAGTAAAGGGCTCCACCTCCCATTTGACCTTGCAAAGCCTCTTCCAAGCTTTAGAGTCCCAAATTTTAGGAGAGATATTAGTCAGATGGTTCCCCACATAATAATTAGAGATCATAAATGATAGCCCAAAGAGACTCTTTAGAGCATAAATTATACCAAAAATTAAAGGAGAAGGCCTTAGCAAGGTCATATAAAGTTTTACAACCAAGAGCACCTTCAGCCAAAACACCACAACACTTGTCCTAAGAAGCCCAAGTAATTTTAGAAGAAGAGGAAGTACCTTTCCAAAAGAACTTGTTAATCATCTTGTGTAACCTAATGCAAACAGCCTGAGTAGGAAAAATGGTTTGAAACATATAAATAGGTAAAGCACAAAGAACACTTTGATCATAGTCACTCTACAACCACAACTAAGAAAATTTAAATACCAAGATAAGAGCTTATTCTGAATAGAAGCAATAAGATCATCAAACAAAAAGGTCTATTTTCTATCTTTAAACAGAGGAACATCAAGATACTTGATAGGCAAATTAGAATGAGTAAAACCAGTAGCATCTTTAATAGCTTAAATACAGTCATTGGAGATCCTCTAAAAAGCAATAAAATAGCATTTATTTTTACTAAAGGAAAGGCCACTAAAACAACTCCATTATTTTATGAATTCTATTGATAGTTTCATTAGTAAACACAATAAAGTCATAAGCAAAGCATAAATGGGATATATGGAAGACTCCCAAAGTTCTAAAGTAAAGACCAGGATTCAACTCAAATAAATTAGAGAGGCCCCTAAACATAAACACAACCGTAATAATAAAAAGGGCAGGGAAATAGGATCACTCTGTCTTAAGCCATGAGAAGATTTAAAGAAACCATGACTGGAGCAATTAAGAATGATGAAAAAATAAATAATTTATATACAATTCTTAATAAGAATAATAAACACTGAGTTAAAGCCAAAAATCTAAAGCATAAAGTAAATGAAATTCCAATATATATTATCATATGCCTTAGAAATATCAAGTTTCAAAACCACATTACCCCCTCTAACCCGAACATCCAAATCTTGCTTAATTCTTGAGCCAAAAGAATATTCTCCATGATGGCCCTACCTTTCCCATTTGATAAGGAGAAATAATTTTAGATAAAATCTAAGAAAGATGATTCAAAATAGTTTTAGAAACCAATTTGTTAAAGAAAGTACAAAGGCTAATAGGACGAAAATCATTCTAAGTTTGAATAGAATTGTTTTTAGGAATAAGCACTAACGAAGATGAAGTGAAAATATTGGGGATAGGATTTCCAGCAAAAAAATCCAAGATAGCAGAAAAATATCATTATGGATGATAAGCCAACATTTTTGGAAGAAAAGAGTCACGAAACCGTCAGGACCCACCACAAAATCACTATTTATGCCCAACTAAGTTTCTTTAAACTCCTCAAAAGAGGGAGACCTAGAAAGAGAAGCATTATCCTCCAGGGATAGGAGGTTGGGAATAAAAGAGTGATCCATATCCTGCAAAGGATTGAAAACTTTATTAAAATTATTGCGGATCTATTTTCATGGATTATGGTTTTGATGATATCAAATACTCTTGACTGCATTGCCTACTGACATTTTAGGTCCACAAGATCAGACTGCAATTTGGAACCAGCTCAAGATTGGGTAAACTAGGTCTGAGTCAGCTTTTACCTTTTTTCCTTTCTTGAGTATATTGTTTTGGTATGGCTCCTGATGCTTTGGAAACTTGTTCATACACACCTTAGAAGAATTTCTGACTACTCCCTAGAGTTTACTATTTTTGGTAGCATCGTCCGGGATGATATTTATATCGGCCTAGACGATCGGTTCAAAAATAGAAACCCTAATTAGGGCATCATCCTCATTAAGGTAGCTATCATTAAGATGATTGGCCTGGATGACACTTGTATCGACCAGGACGATAGGCTCAAATTAGAAAAAATTAGCGGCTTTGATGAATTTAGGTATTCTTTATTTTATGATATCGACCAGGATGATCTAAACATCGGCCTGGATGATGTAGCACAATTATGCCTAAATTAATCTGGTAATTATGGAAAGCAATTAATGCTGATTGATATGATCACATCGGCCATGCTGATCACAGGATCGGCTAGGATGATGTCCTAGATGATTAATATCGGCCAGACTCTATTAAGGGCGGTGTTTATGATGATTGTCCTTGGATTTAAACTAATCGAAAAGAATGATATTGTATTAGCCTAGATGATGTAACAAATTTTCTTTGATCATCCCAAATCATCCCGGCTGATTGAACTTATTTTGTACTGATCGGCCAAGACGATATTCATATCAGCCTGGATGATAAAGTCGGCAAGTTGCAATTAATGAGCCATTTTGAGCTCTTCTATTTAAGCTTTGACAAAGCACTTTGTAAGTGTTTTTGGCAGCCATTATAGCTTCATTCTTTTGGGAGAAACTTATAGAGAGAGCTTGAAAGGGAGTGAGGAGTAGGTGAAGTTTGAGAGAGGGAGAAGATTCTATGAGGGGGAACTCAAGGGAGTGTGGAGGGGGATTCCACACGGTTGCTCCAGCAGGCTTGCACCTTAATACTGTCGGATTCAAGGCTTGTCTTAAGAGAAGTTCATAGAAGAAGAAGATCTCTTTGGTGTCAAAGGACCCGACGAATCCACCACACCGGGGAAGGTGGAAGTGATTTTGTAAGGGCTTCTCTGCCTAACTGTGGGGGATAAAGGAGGGACACTTAGTTTATTGTAATACTTAGAGGGTGCCTCAAAGAGTGGATGTAGGTCAAGGTTTGATCGAACCACTATAAATCTAGTGTGTTGTTTCCTTTATTATTTTCGTATTTAATTTCTGCATGTTGATTTCTTTATGGTGAATTTTGGTTTTGTTTGTGCTTTATTTTTTATCAAAAGATTTATTTTAAAATACCAATTCACCTCTCTCATAATTAGCCTTGGGCCAGTTCATAAGGAGCTAACATCCCTAACAAACTTTTAAAAATGGTTTAGAAAATGAGCCACAGCTAAATTAGCAAACTCCACGAGGTTATCTAAATAGGAGCAATCCTCCCTTTGGATGCAGTTGATAATATTCTTATTCCTCTTTCTCTTGGTTAAGGCATGGAAGTACTTAGTATTATTATCACCCTCAGCCAACTGCTTAGTAGTAGCTTTCTGCTTCCAAAAGACCTCTACCTGTGCTTGAAAGTTAAAAAGATCAGGTTTGGGACTACTTTAATAAGGAAAATTAGTATAAGAAGAATCATTCTGACATAAATTCTCATTATAAGGAACACATTATTCAGCTTCTAAAATATTAGTAAAGATATTTCTGAACACATTGTGATTCCACCAATTCAGAACTTGTTTCAACCTCTTAAGCTTAAACCAAAGTCTTTTCATACCAAAAATATAATTATCAGGATGTAAAAGAGCTTGCCAATTATAATTAACAACATCAAAAAAGAAATTATTAAGTAACCACATATGTTGGAATCTAAAGTGAGAAGAGGCATTACAATGTCTATTTTTACTATTGATAAGTAGAGGAGAATGATCAGACAAAAATCTACTAAGATGCTACACATTAGTGAAATTAATAGAGTTAATCCAAGAATCATTAAAAATCACACGATCAAGTCTTTTCCATAAGTGACCCCTATTCCAAGTAAAATTATTTCCAACAAACCAAATATCAATCAAATTACAAGATAAAATCATATTATTAAAATCTAACATAGAACGATAAGTAGGGGAAGACCCTCCAATCCGTTTAGCAGGGGTAGAGATAGCATTAAAGTCCCCACCAATCAACCAAGGCAAATGACAAATATTATGAAAATTTATAAGTTGATCCCATAATAATTTTTTAATATACATGGAAGAGGCAGTATACACAAAAGATGCACAACAATGAAAATTAAAAGCCTCAATTTTACAATGTATAACTTGAATGAAATCACCAATAATATCAATTTTAATAGGATTTTTTCAAAAAACCTAGATTTTGTTAGCCACATTAAAAGTTGCATGGTTGAAACCAAGAAAACAAGAGGTACTCAGCAGTCTAAAAATAGGGATAAGGGGTTCCAGTAAAACAAGAATAGAAATATGATGAACACGACATAAACTTTTGACACGTGTCCTAGAAAACGGGCAGCCAATGCCCCTAACATTCCAAATAATGGTACTAAACATAAAGAAATATTAATGACAACTATTTGAACAAGTATTTCTAGAAGTATTTCTAGGGGGTTGCAAAGAGATATTCTTTGGCTTCCGCCCTCTTTTACTATAAAATTTAATAAAACAAGTATCATTATCATCTTTGACAAAACATTTAGCAGCAATATGCATTTCCTCAGTATTAGTGAGAGTATCACTATTATAATTAGAAGTTGTAGGAGTCTTACTATCGTTAAAATGACCTATATTTTAATTAGGACAATCATCCTCCATAAACCTACCATTATCCTCCCAATTCTCCGTAGCCTTCATTATTGGTTCTTTAAAATAGAAAGAAGGTAATGGGCAATGTTCAATGGAAACAAACTCTCCATCCTCTAAAGCCATGTCATTCTTTTCACCTTCCTTTAATGGTAAATCCTTCTTTTCACTTTCTTTAGAGTCTAATTGTGTATCACCATTTGCACCCAAAAAACATTCCTATTCATTTATTGGATTAGAAAGATCATGAAAGGGTATCGTAGTTTTGGAATCAGACATATTTTGACTAATAATGCAAGAAAAAGAAGGCCCATCTTTTACATCCTTTTGAGCATCCATAATAGGAGAATTATGTATAACATTATGATCACAATCAATACTAGAATTATTTGAAGTGTTATTAGAAACTCCCTAATCATGAGGTAAAATATCAGTATTGGTAGCATCATTAGGTACATGAGGACAAGGATTCTTCTCAATCACCACTAATTGGTCCTCAATTTGTTGAGAAGGATTAGGAGTATTACCCACCAGAGGAGCCAGATTAGAAATATCTTGATCCACCATCTCATTCAGTTGTTCATAAATTTTTTAGCAGAACAAAGGTTTGGGTGTTTCCGAAAAATAGTCATTCACACCATGTTCATGCATTCTACAAAATGAACAAAATATCGATAATTTCCAAAAATCAACTTTTTGGAAGTAACCCTTGACTTAGGATCCAATCAAAATTTTAGAAGGATGTTTCTTAGAGACATCCAACTCCACCAAAACCCTAGCAACTAACAGCCTTAACACGAAGTCATAGCTTGATCAGTTTGTAAAGGGCAGCTGAAGATGGAGGTCATACCAAATAGAATTTGATGATTAAAAAAATGCAAACGCAAGTTAGGAAAAGAAATCTAAATCTAAGCTATAGGGGATTCCTCCCTAACTTTAAAATTTGAAGTCCATTTCAATAAGCGCATTTGAAAAGTTTGAATATAATACTATCTATGTGAAAATATGCGGCTATAATCAAGATCATTTGAAAGTTGGATAGCAAAATGACGTTAGTTAAGTAAACTAATGTGAAAAGGTCCATACAGCTTTAGGTTAAGAAAAAACTTCCAAATAACATCAAGATTCGGTCCCCTCAACATATATTTACCCACCAAAGTTAATGCATAGGGAGCGACTAATTGAGCAACAATTGATTCCTCAAAAGAAGGGCTAGACAACCCTTGAAAGATGAATGAACAAAGTTAAGTTCGGGGAAGAAGATGAAGATCCAGTAACTACATCTTTGAAAGATTGAGATTTCCCCTCCAAAAGAGAAGAGGAAATCAGATGTGATGATGATGGAGTCATCAGCACCCCGCACGATAAACCAAAGAGGAGCTCAAAATCAGCACATAAAAAAGGTGAGAACAAAAAAAGCAAATAAAAATAACTAAAAAAGGGAAAAAATCGAAGCCAGGAGGGCTTAGAACCACCGCACGAGGGAGAAACCCTAGAATCACCCAGGCATCACACCAAGCTCAAAGAGACGTTATGTAAAAAATACTTAGTCAATCAACTTTCTAGAGTCCATTTTAGTAAATGCATTTGACAAGCTTGAATAATTTAACCATAATTATTCTACGAATAGAAAGATTAATTGTTCTAGTAATAGAAAGATTAATTTAGGCATGATGTTCATCTATCTTTAAGGATCATGCAAATCATTTTGTACGATATAAAAAAATTTTGAATTATAAAATCTTTCCTAAATTTTGATTGGCGATTGAGTCCTTGATCATAACCGATCATCCTGTATGGTATATATTATATAATATGATTAGTTAGATGAGCTGATCGTATAATATAATATAACTTATACATTATGATTAGTTTAAAATTTAAACTTCTATTTTCGACTCAATCTCACTACCCTTGATTGTTTGGGTGCATGGCCACCAAGCTAGCATATGCTCTTATAGGACTTCACTCAAGAAATAAAAAATACATCAATGAATATTACAAAAATCTTTACAACATAACCTATTCTGCCCAATCTTGAGGCTTGAATATTAGTTGGATGGTGCATGGTGTTACTGAAATGTTAGTACACACATAAACAAATATACATTACAAATATAAGTAGACATAAGGATGTGAGCCATAATATTTGTTATCATAAAAAATATATACTCATGAGTATGAGTTGTAACAATCTCTCCCTTTTTTATGATGAAAATAATTATTGGTTGAATTTGTAAACTAAAAATATTTTCTTCTAATCTCCCACTCACTAAGATAATTATAATAAAAATAGGGGAATTAAAAAAATTAATAAAAATAAAAAACAATTAGAAACTAAATAGCATATAAAATATTGCAAATTTAAGTTGAACATATGCAACTAAAATACAAATACAACTTTTACATTCTTTCCCTTTGACATTATCAAAAAGAAGAGAAATATAGAAAAAATAAAATGGAACACATATAACCAACTAAAGATCCTATGGACCCTGATTAGGTGTAGGTTATTGTGATTTTTAAGAAGCATCAATTAATTTTATCAAATTTTCTTGGAATGATAAAGTTACTTCTTGATTTTATTGAAAAGCTTAGCAAGATATGCATTGACAATGCTTAAAGCTAGAAAGGTTAGACTTTCGAGTTCTATTCACCTTAACCCAAGCTCCTTATAGGTTAAAATCTTTTAAACAAAAGTTTAATTCAGAAAATAAATTAGAGAAAGAATTTTAATCTTCTTAATATTTTTGCATAAAATATATCTAATAGAATATTAATGCAAAAATGATGAATCAGAAATCATGATTTTGAAACTCAAGTGTTGAAGATATTAATTATCACATGGATTTGTCTAATATTTAAAAATTTTAAAGAAAGGAAAGCTAACTCATTGTTGGCTCATTTTGTGTCTCTTTATTAATTTTTGGCACACTTTGCACATCATTTATTTTTTAATACATTTTGTGCATCTTACAATTATTTAGCGGACATAGCACATCTTTTCATTTTGGGCTGATTTTGTGCTTCTTCTCATTTTTTGCTAACTTGCTTCCTTTCAAAATCTTTAAAGGAGTTCTCTTAGTTGTGAGATTATCTTCTAGATATAAAAGAAGAACTCACTTTTTTATATAAAAAAGAGTAAACCAAAATGCACAACCTAATCCATATGATAGAAAAAATTAACCTTATTAATAAAATTTGAAGTAGATTCATTGACTTGGAAAAATATTCATATGAGATAATGAAATGTACGAAGACGAAGCGGATCTCTTTTATTAGGTCCAAATTTTAATTTGAAATAGATTTTGATTCAAAAAGAAGTTTCACTACTAAAGGAGTTAGAGGAAGAGGGATAGTCATAAATTTCTCTTTCTTTAACTATTTATAGAAGACAATAATCACTTACCAAAAGTTTTAAGTAGAAAGGAGGTAATTTTTTTCATTTTAAGAAAAAATCTAATTATATAGAACATATTGATTCTTTTATACAAATGTAATGTGAGATGAGATTTGTTTGTGCTGATCAAAGGTATTCTAAAAAACATACATGGAAAATAAATAATACTATAGAATAAAACAACTAAAACAATATAGAAAAAAAAAATCAAGGCAAACAAAAATAAAACAAAGAACATACAAGCATTAATTAACTTTAACATAGATAAACACATAAACAAAACTTTTTTATCTTATCATCTTGCTCTAGGTCTGATAATTCAAAAGCAAGGTCTATTAAGGTGATTTTTTTCTTATTATCATTTGCCTATCTAATCTTAAAATTTGCTTATTGTTACTTCTTTTTTTTTTTTTGCAAGAAGAGCTTTTAAATTGGGGCTCTTATCTTTCATATGTCCAGGTTTCCTTCACCTAAAATAAATAAATCAGAAGAAATCTTAACATTCTTACCATGTTTACCCTTATTCCACTTTTATTGAAGTTGATACTTGCACTGTAGTGGATTTTAAAATTTTCTTATTATTAATGCTATTTCCATTCTATATTTCACTTGCATCCAAAAGTCTTTGACTGACAATCTACTCGTTGACTCACACTTCAGATTTTTAATAGAATAATTATTCAAGTCTTTTGATTCACATATAGCATTTACTTTATCATTAATTTTACCAAATAAATAATGTAGAATTTTACCAACCTTTTCAATGTTTGAAAGGTCTTTACCTAAATCAAGTAATGATGTTACAATTTTAGTAAACCTAGTATACATGTCTAAGATCATCTCATAACTTTTCATGCAAAAAAGTTCATAATCATGCATTAGAATATTCAACTTAGAATGCTTGACTTCACTAGTATTTTCATATGTATTGCATAATCTATCCCAAATATCCTTGCTAGTAATACATGTAGAGATTATCATATAATCTTAAGAATTCAAAGCACAAAAAAAAATAGTTTGAATATTTAACATTAAATTGAGCAAAAGTTTGTTCTACTCTACTCCATTCATTAAATGGAATATCAATTTTGACTCCATCTATAAAATATGATGATACAGATAGCCAATTTGAATCATATGCCACATTTGATAATCTATTGATTACAAGAAAGGAAACATGCAAATTTTCTAAAAATCAAAATAAATATTTTCAAATAAAGGTGGTCCCGTGGTTGAATAGCCTTCTATAATGATATGATTTCCAAAGTTATCCATTGCTCATTTTTTCAAAAGTTTTCTAGAACACTATTTTTAAATCCTACTCTGATATCATTTAAAAGTTTTTGAAGGTATTTAGACATTATAGAACTACTCCGAGGCTAACTAAAAGGGCGGTAGGGGGGGATGAGTAATTTAAAAACTTTTTGAACACAAAGAAAAATCCCCTTTTTAAAAATTGTTTAACATGTGAAAATAGTTAATTTTATTCTTTAATGCGGAAGTAAAGTAATTTCAAAATAAAAGAAAATTAGAGATTTTTAACCTTGCAACTATCACAAAATAAACTCAAAGAATAAAGTCTAGAAAAATAAAACTAAGAATAAACACACTAGATATTTATAATGGTTCAGTCAACCTGACCTACATCCACTCTTTAGATTCACCCACTCCAGGTATTGCTCTAAACTTTTAGTAACTCTCTTTTAGCCCCCACAGCTAGGTGGAGAAGCCCTTATAAAATTTCTTCCACCAACTTAGTGTGATAGAGGACTGTAATTATTTTTCTCCCTCCAACAGATCGTAAAGGACCACAAATCCTTTCACAAGAAGAGAGTCTTAATTCTCTTTCACCTTCCTCGGTGTGACAAAGTAGCTGTGTCCTTTGACACCAAAGAGATCTTCTTCTTTCAAAAACTTCCCTTAAGATAAACCTTGATTACGATGGTACTAAGATGTAAGCTAGTTGGAGAAACCATGTGAAACACTCTCCACACTCACTTGAAACCCACAAGGATCATCTCTCTCTCAAACTCCATCCTTTTCTATCTCCCTTTCAAGGCTTTTTCTTCAAGTTTTCTCCATAAGAATAAAAACTCAATGCATTCTAAAGACACTTACCAAGTATCATCAGAAAGCTTAAATAGAGGGCTTTAAAAATACCTAAATATTTAATTCTGTCATCAAAGATCCTCCAATATGATCTTTAGATCATTTTGTATGAATAGTATAAAATAGCAGTATGAACCGAATTGTCCTATGCTCAGTTCAAGAGTTTGTACTACTTGTTCTATATGATACTTTGATCATCTCGTATGATTAGTAAAAAATGTATAGTCATTATTTGGTATGATAGATAGTGATCCCTTATCATCCCGTGCATGTTCACTATCATTCAGGATGATCATCTCGATTATCATGTACGATTAAATCAAATAATTTTATTATAATTATTCTTATAATCATAAAAATAATTTAGGAATGATTGTTATCTATCATCTAGGATGATGCAGATTATCCTATAAAATATGAATAAATATTGAATTTTAAAATCTTGACTAAATTCTGATTGGTGGTTGATTTCTTGATCATAAATGATCTTCCTATATGATATCTATCTTACAGTATGATTAGTTAAATGAGCTGATCGTATAATATGTTATAAATAATATTGTACAATTAATTCAAAATTTAAACTTTTGGTTTTGACTCAATCTCACTCAGTTTTACTTTGTGTGTGTATGATCACCAAGCTAGCAAACCCCATTATAGGACTTGATTCAAGAAATAAAAAATTTATTTATGAATAGTCTAAAAATCATTATAATATAACAATTTCTACCCAATCTTGAGCCTTAAATCTTTATTGAATGGTGCATGTTGTTCCTGAAATATTTTTATTTGTGTGTGTACTAATATTTCAGGAACAGCATGCAATAATATTTGTTATCACTAAAAGCATAAACTCATGAGCTTGAGTTGCAACAATATTTGTAACAATATTATTGGTAGGTTATATTTCTACGTTGCTATGATTAGTCTTATTTTTTTTATTTCTTGTCTATGATTACATGCTCTTATCTTAATCATGATTATATGTTATTTTAGTTCTTCTTGTTAATTCCTTTAAAATAAATGAAAAAATTATCTATTTTCAAATTACTCAACTAGAAAGGAGAGATTAGGACATAGTAAAATTAATTTTAAATTGTAACCAATAATTATTTTACATCATAAAAAAGAATGTGATTATTACAAATCTAAAACCAGGTTTAATATTTTTTTTATAACAAACAATATTTAGTTCTCTATTATGTCATATCCTATTATTATTACTATTAGATATTTATTCTTATGCATTAACATTTTAGATCTATTGTACACATCACAAAGTGATCAACTCAAGACTGGGTATAATGTGTTTAAGTTTCTTTAAGAGTTTATATTATTACTTTTATTTAATACAACATTTCTTGATTCAAAGTCTTGTATTTGATGAATGCTAAACTTGGTTACCATACACACACTGAGAAGTGAGAAAATGAAAAAAATTAAAAGTGTAATTTTTTTGAACTAATCATATTGTTTGATCTAAATTATAAAGTATGATCAATATTTGGAAAATTCTTATAATGGATAATTGACATAATTAAATTTTTTACTAATCTTACTATATGATCCATAACGTGCAAAAAGATTAATATAAATCAATATCATAGTTGCCAACAATATTTTGAAATTCAAAATTTTTACTATACACAACCTATTGTATGACATAATAAAATCTTGCCTAGCCTAATCCTATACTTAGTGGATTGAATTTGGATTAATTATTCCAGTTTAATCCTACTATATGATTAAACTGATCATACTGTATGACCAAACTCTACATAGGATTTTAATTAACCGCCACTGATCATATGAAATGAAAATCCAATTTGATTGAATTAATCATACTGGATGATTCCATATATCATAAAGGATGATAAGCTTAAACACTTGAATTGATCATCACCCTATTCTTCATATAATACTAACTAGGGTGTTTGAACTAATCATACTGTATGACCTTCTACCATAATGTATGAATAGTGTCCACATAATTGAATTATAATTGTTTATTATAATGTCTTGTATTTAAGCTCTCTTAATAGACTTGTTTAAGGCCTTTAGATTTTGGGTTTTATAGAGAGAAATTTGAGAGATATCCTTGATAGCTTTGGTAAGGAGAAAGGAGAATTTATGTGTGAGGGAAAAGGAGAGTGGAGGGTTTTCACGTGGTTGCTCCTAGAAAGCTTATGCACTATTTCCTCTAAGTATCTTGCTTGGTTTCTTGGTTTGCTATGGGAAGAAGATTGTATACTTGAAGATTCTTGATGTACTCTGCCTACACTAGGAAGGTAAAAAAAGGATTTCTTAGTTCTCTTCCTTCCTCATGATAGTGAAAAAGAGGTCAAGATTCCTCATCGTACCAAGTTGGTGAAAAGATTATAAATGCTTTTCTGCCAATCTGTGGGGGTTAAAGGAGAGAAACTAAATTTTTAGTGCATTACTCGAAGAGGAGGACTCCAGAGAGTGGATGCAGGTCATTATTTGACTGAACCACAACAAAATTCTGGTGTGTTCATTCTAGGATTTAATTTCAGTAATTTACTTTTATGTACTTTAATTTTTTCTGAAAATTTTACGTTGGAAAATTATATGTTTGATGATATGTTGATTTGAGTAACTCATCACCACCAAGTATAAGTTTTGTTTTGTTAGCTTGCTTCTTTATCGGGTGATAACATTATTTTCTTTTAAGTGATTAATAAAAAATAATCAATTTATCCCTTCGCCCTCTTGGTGTGCTTAGGAATAATTCAATGAGGCTTAAGACCCTACATTGAACTTTCATCTGCCTGTTCTTTTTTTGAATCCTGCATGCCCTTTGAAGCACTAAAAGTCAAAGCCTCATTCATAGGTTTAAAACCTTCAAATCGATATCATTCATGCCACTAAACATGTCATACTAGTTTAAATAGTCTAAAATCTTCAAAACTCATCCAAACATGTTTAAAATTGTCAGTGCAATGATTTGAACCCATTTGTATCCATGGTTGACTATGGTTCACAAATGCTAACAAAGTTTGACCAAACGACCTTTAAACCCTAAAATACTTCCATATGCATGAAGCATATTACAAACACCAATCCAAGCTCTAGGTTTAACCCCTAGACATTTCTAAATCTTTGTTGATCATCCTAAAGGACAAGAAGATCCTTGGATGGGCTTGGCTAACCATGATTTATCACGTTGACCATTAAGGACCCATTTGGCCCATACACCTTCAGTCATGCACATGAATCATAATACTCCATGGAAAAGCTTCTTAGACCTTCCAAACATTAAACTAAACATGATTAAACATGAATTAACTCTTAGTGGGCCATGGTTGACCATAGCTGACTAAAACCACTATCCAAACTAAACTTTAAATAATGACCCACTACATTCAACTCAATACATGTAGACTATGGAATGGCTTAAAGCTATTTATAATAAGTTTCAAATTTCATTTGGAATTCATTAGACCCAACCATAAGATCTTGTCAAATTAGATTGTGTAAGTTGACCAAGGTTGTCAAAGCATTCCATATGGGTCATCTTCTTAAATTTAAGACATCTTGATGAATTTAAGGTTTCTAGGAAAGTTTGTGAAGGTTATTAGACCTTAAGGAACTAGCGTGAGGCACACAAATATAGAAGTAATACTATAACTTAATATGGAAGCTAATACACTTATCAAAAGTTATAATGATTGTGATGATAGTATAATCAATACAACGTAATATTAATCATAGATTTTCAACCAAGTAGTTGTATCAAAAAATATAATGTAGGAAACAAAAGTGAAAAAAAAGTAGAAATTAGAATTGGAATACCATATTTATAGTGGTTTCTTCAAACCATGGCCTACATCCACTCCTTAGAGTTCTCTTCTCTTGGTATTGCAGTACAACTCTTTAGTGCCTTTCCTTTAGCCCGTATAGCTAGGCGGAGAATCCCTTACAAACTCTCTTCCACCAACCTGGTGTGGAAGAGGACCATTCTCCTTTTCCAAGTACAAAAAATTGACTCCTATTTACCCTTTAGGTGAGGCAGAGAATCTGGACTCCTTTTCACCCTCCTAGTGAGGCAGAGAACCTTAATTCATTTTCACCTTCTTGGTGAGTCAGAGAACCTACAAACCCATTCACCTTTTTTGGTGTGGTGGAGTAGTCAGATCTTTTGACACTAAGGAGGCCATCTTCCCAAAGCTTTCCTCATAACAAAACTTGACTCTTGAAGGAACTCAGGTGCAAGTTTGCCAAAAAAACCATGTGAAAACCCTCTCTCACACACTTTTGAGGCCACAAATATCTTCTTCCTCTCATACAAACTCCAGCCTTTCTCTCCCTAGCTCAAAGCTCTATTTTTAAGCTTTCCCAGAGGAAAATAAATCAGTGAATGATCAAGAGATGATTACAAAGCCTTATGAGAAAGCTTAAATAGATAGCTTCAAAAACCCTAAAAATTCAATTAAGTCATCAAATATCATACATTATGATCACATAATTGTCTAGTTTGATGTGCAAAATTTGAACTCTTAGTATTGTGTGATCACTAATTAATATAGTACAAATAGTTAAAATTTGTTTGTTTGTGATGTACGATCATTAATATGATTGACCGATCATATAGTACGATTAGATCAATTGAAATACAATTAATCTAGGATGAATCATGGCATGACTGAATATCATCTCTATTTATTGTATAGTATAATATAATTCATATAGTATGATCAAAATATCAAAATTAAGAAAATTTAATTGATTAATCATAAGATTAAATTAAGAAATATTTTAAATATTAAATAGTATGATTAGGTTCGTATAATATGAATGCAATAACTTTTAAAATTCAATTTTTTGTCTAATTTAATGAACAACGAGGTTTCTAATCATAATAGATCATCCCGTACAATATATTTTTGTATTGTATGAATATTTCTATTTTAAAATTATCTTTTTTCAAAAAAATAAAATTTTTTAATTAATTTCTATAACACCAAATCTTATAGTATGAACCATATTATATAATATGATGTACAAAAAAAATTAAAATGTTTAAAGTTATTTTTCCTCCTCTTATGTATGTGTGTGCATAGTCACTAGGCTAGCATACACCCTTACAAGACTTAACTCAAGAAATTAAAAATTAATAAATAAAAATTATAAACTCTTTCAAAATAACCTATTCTATCCCATCTTGAGCTCTGAATCTTCAAACAATGGTGAATGCTATACCTGAAATATTTGTTAACACACACACAAATATGCACTACAAATACTACGAGAAATAAAGAGGTAATCAATAATATTTGTTATCATCAAAATTATGAACTCGAGTGCCCGAGTTTCAACAATCTCTCCCTTTTTATGATAGAAAATATTATTTGTTGAATTTACAAACTAAAAATATTTTTTTTTAATCTCCCCCTTACTAAAAAAATATATATTTAAAAATAGGGAATTCTTTTAAGACAATTTTTTTTAAAACTAAATAACAACAAAATAAATGAATAATAGCATCTAACCACAAATACAACCAACCATAATATATTCTCCCCCTTTGATATAAGCAAAAAGAAGAGATAAAAAAATTAGAATTAAAATACATGCAGAAGAAAATAACAACATACATAAAGAAACTAAAACATAAAATCATAATTAAAACATAATAAAAATCAAACACACAAAAGATAAATAATCACACAAAATATATAAGCAAAACACATAAACAAACATTAACATACTTATACTTGATCAGAACTAATAATTAAATCCTTAATGATTTAGCATAACTTTGTTACCTCATCATCTTGCTCCTATTTTTATGATTCATAAGTTAAGTCTGCCTAAGAGATTTTTTGCTTCTTATCATTTTCCTTTATTGTTTTTTTCTTACTTTTTTCCATTTTTCTTTATAGGATATGTTTTTAAATTTGGGTATTTATATTTTAGATGTCTGAGTTTCATACACCCAAATAAAATAATGTAAGAAGAAAACTTAAACATTTTTATTATTTTTACCATTGGTCCAATTTTGTTGATGCTTATGCTTATACTTCATAAGCATCAACAAAATTGTCAATCTTCTTACTCTCATAATCTACTACGCCATATTAATCCATGCCTTTGGCTTTTAGCACTATAGTCTTCTCATCACCTACATCCATAAGTCTTTGACTCACACTTTACTCATAGGCAATGAGTGAGTCGATTAAATTGTCAATAGAATAAACATTCAAATCTTTTGATTCACATATAAGAAATTAGATTAAAGCTTCTCTAGTTCATTTGCTCTAAGGGACTCCATGCGATTTAGGGCTTCTTCCTTTGATCACATTTTTTTCTCGTGTTGCTGGTGTTCCTTAACTATTTTCTTTCTTCTTTTCATTTTTTGCTTGTTTGGTTTATTTTTTATTTGTTTTCTCATTGTCTTTTCATGGTGTTCTGAGCGCGAGTGTTAGGGATTATGGATCTTTCGAGAGATGATGATGCAATCATCATATATCCCTCCTTCGATTACTAATGGAAAATCTCATTCTTTTAAAGAAGTTTTAGCTGGATCTTCGTCCTCTCCCGCCATGCTTCACTTTGTGCATTCCTCCTTCAAAGGATGTCCAACATTATTACTTGAGGATTCTATTGTTTTATTACTTGTAGCTCCCTTTGCTCTTACTCTTGTGGGGAAATTTATGCTTAAAAGATATAATGTTGATGTTATTTGGAAGTTCTTCGTGAGTCTTAAGTTGTATGGTTCTTTTTATGTGGGGTTATTGGATTCACGACATATTTTGATTCAACTGAGCAATGATTTGGACTATATCCATATTTTTTTCTAGGAGGTCTTATTACATATAGGGTTTCCAAATGCAGTTGCTTAAATGGTTTCCAGACTTTGATGTGTAATAAGAATCACCTATTACCACGGTTTAGATCTCTTTTCCTAACCTTCGTTTACATTTTTTCAATCCTCGGATTCTATTTGGTTTGGCTTCTATTTTCGGTAATCCTTTGCAAACGGATCAGGCTACTGCATCCATTTTGAGACTATTTGTAGCATATATTTTAGTTGAGCTAGATATATCTATGAAACATCATTCAGAGGTATGGATTGGTTCATAACTTAATGGTTACTTTCAAAAAGTTGAATTGGAAAACTTACCTATTTTTTGTTCTCATTGTAAGATGCATGGACATGGTTTATTTTATTGTTATAAATTACATCCTCATCTTCATAAGCCTGAAGAAACTTCTACTTCTAATAACATTAAATTAAATTATGTTGACCTGATTTTGGTTCTCCCTAATCCTGTTACTAATGAAGCCAATGAATATCTTGGGCTTGAGAATATTTCTGATGTTGTTAATTCTACTTCTATTTTGGTTTATCCAATCCTTCTTCCCGTGGAGGATCTGGGGAAAGGTCAGGAAGCTAATCCTAACTCTGACTCTCACTTAGCTATTGATTCAATTAAAGTGGTTGAAGAAAATATTGAGGGTCAGGTGAATTTTGTTGCTTCTCCTATGGTTCCTCTTTTGGAGGATGATTTGATTAATCATATGGTGGTGGATGATACTATGCAAGCTATTGTTACTAATCATGGGAAAATTCAGGAAGTTATTCCTAACTCTATCTCCCATTTAGCTATTTTTTTCTAGTAAAGTTGTCGATCAAAATATTGAGGCTTGGCTAAATAATATTGTTTCTCCTGTGGTTCCTCTTTTGGAGGATATTGTGATTAATAATTTGATGCAAGTGATTGTTACTCATCACAGTTTCTCTCAATCTGAGGTTGAGAAGATAAGGGAGGTTGAGGTTCACAATGAAACTTATATGTTAGGTGATGTTTTTTATGAGGAAAGAGATATGGAATTTACTAAGGAGCACTTAAGTATGGGTAATGATAGTAACTTTCTTTTGAATACTAATTACAATAGTGATGCTTTTACTGATAATGAGGACATGGATATTTTGGCTAAATGTTATGCTAGAGATGATAATGATACTAATTTTTCTAAGGGTCATGCTAGGAGAGGAAGGAAGCCTAAAGCTATTCTTATCCAAACTCAAACATGTAGAAATACCCATTCTCTCACTTTGAAGTAATTTTGTTTTTTATATGTTTAATGTTATTATTTAGAATGTTAGGGGTATCGGCTGCCCCTCTTCTAAGCTTAGAGTTAAAAACTTATGTTGTATTCATAATGTTTCTCTTCTTGTTTTACTTGAGCCTCTTATACCTTATGACAAGTTACTGAGTACTGCTAAATTCCTGGGCTTTAACCATGCTTTCTTTAATGTGTCTAATAAAATTTGGATTTTTTAGAAAGAGTAAGTCAGGGTTGATGTTATTGGTAATTTTAATCAAGTTATTCATTGTAATGTTGAGAGTTCTAATCTACAATGTTGTGCTTCCTTTATTTATGATGCTTCTTCTAGGTCTATTAGAAAGATTTTATGGGATCAAATTATTCAATTTCACACTATTTTCTCTCTTCCTTGGCTTACTGGAGGAGACTTTAATATCATTTCTAACTTGTCTGAATGTATATAGGGCTCTCTCCCTATCTATTAATCTATAGAAGATTTTATTAACTTGATTATGGACTGTAATCTTATTGATAATGGTTTTACTTGTGATAGTTTTACTTGGCATCATGGTCATTTATGGCAAAGATTAGATCATGTTCTTTTTAATGATTATTGGTTGCATTCTTTTGATTCTACTAATGTTGACATTTGAGCAGACCCTCTCGAATCATTCTCCTCTTCTCATTAAAATTAAGCCAAGAGTGTGTGATCTACCATCTCAATTTAGGTTTCAAAATATATGGATTTTGCATGATTCTTTTATGAATGTGGTAAAAGATAATTGGTGTGCTCCTTTACACCTTGACAACTCTATATCTGGTATGCATAGACTGTGGTATAAACTAAAAAGACTTAAGTTTGTTTTGAACTGGTGGAATCAAAACATGTTTAAGAATCTATTTACTAACATTTTAATTGAAGAGGATAAAGTTATTTGCTTGGAATCTAGATGCAAATTATTTCATTTTGAGGCTAATTTATGTCTTTTGAGAGAAGCTAAAGATGGGTTTTTTAAGTTACAAGCTCAAGAAGTGATTTTTTTGAAGCAGAAGATGGCTTTTAAACATCTTGTTGAAGGGGAAAACAATACTAAATATTTCCATACTTTAGTTAAGAGGAAGCACAATATTAATTTCATTCATAAAATTCAAAGGGCTGATAGTACTATTACTGAAGAGGATTCTTAAATTGCTAGCCTTGTGGTACTTCATTTTTAGAATCATCTGAATAAAAATTTCATTCCTTCCACTATTCATAATCCTAATATTATTCCTTCTCTTATTACTCATAAGATTAATGTTTTCCTGTCTAAGCCTCCTTTGTTGGAAGAAGTTAAATATACTATTTTTGGTATGAATTCGGAGTAAGTTGTTGGGCCGGATGGTTTCGCCTATAAGTTCTTCCAAAAAACTTGGCATATCATTAGTAATGATGTATTCTTTGTAGTTCTGGTTTTTTTTTAAGGTAATGCTATCCCTAATTTTTTTTACTTCTACTTTTATTGTCCTTATTCCTAAAATTAATTCTGCTTATACTTGGAATAATTATAGGCCTATTAGTCTTTGTACCTATTTTTATAAGTTGATCTCTAAAATTTTGATAAATTATTTATCTATTTTCTTGCCGAATCTTATTTCTCCTTTCCAAAAGGGTTGTTAAAGGCCGTTCCATTACTGATAACATTCTTTTAGCTCAAGAGTTTTTCCATGATTTAGATGCGAATGTGAGAGATTGAAATTTGATTTTGAAAGTTGATATTGCAAAGGTTTATGAAATATTGATTCAAAATTTCTTTATGATATTATGAAGTTATTTGGTTTTGATTTTAAGTTTATCAATCTCATTAAGCTTTGTATTGAAAATCCATATTTCTCTATCATTGTTAATGGTAAATCTAATGGATTATTTAAAGCTTCTCATGGTTTAAGGTAGGGTGCTCCCATTTCTCTGGCTCTTTTTATTATTACTATTGATTACCTTTCCAGAGGCCTGGTTGATCTCTTTGATAAGTCTCCTAGCTTGTATTTTAAAACTATAGGAGGTTTCCATATTTCTCACTTATGTTTTGTGGATGACTTTATTATTTTTACTAATGCTTCTTTAAATCAGATTGGAAAATTGTTGAAGTTTTTTAAACGTTTTGAATTGGTGAGTGGTTTGGCCCTTAATTGTCATAAATGTGACTTTATTTTTGCTAAGAAAGTGACATTGGATCGTATTTTGGCTATTAAAAATTTAACTGGTTTCAATCATGTTAGTTTTCCTTAAAGTACCTTGGTGTGCACCTTTATAAGGGTATGAAAAAATCTTTTCTTTTTGATTATTTAATTTAGGCTTTTATTGGTGGAATTTTGAAAATATGTTTTGAAAAATATTAGTTTTCGTTGGGAATTTTAAAATTGAGATTGAATCCTAATTCTAGAAGTCGAATCAACTCGTTCGGAAAAACATATCACCCCGAAGGACGAAAATAGAATTCTGTAACGGTGTTCAGACTTAGAATTATGTAATTCATCTTGAATACCATGGCTAGATTCTAAAGAGAACTTCACACGGCCCCGAGGGGATGAGATAGAGTTCAACTAAATAATCCAGTTATAGTATTCAAGGAGTATGATTGCCGAATTCATATCCAAAGCTTTATCAAAGAAGGATGTATCTCCCCAAAGGGAGATAACACCTTTCAATGATAATTCTTCTAATATGACAACGGCAATCATTTTTTATTTTTCCCAAAGAAATCTAAAAGGGTTTTAAAAAGATTAATTTTTGAAATCAGGTGTGTGGGGTTCCAAATCTCCTACGAGCGCAAGACCTCGTAGTTAATTACATCGTAGGGAGACAGAGTCCCCTACGAAAACTCTCGATTAAAATAAGAATGAAATTTTGTTAGATTTTCTAGGAGTGATATCAAAAAATCGAATAGAATCTTTTGGAAAACCAAAAGGGAATGGATCAAGGTTGAACATTTATTAACAGAATCAAGGGAAGAGAAGTAGGATACACTTTGAGATTCCAGAACCATTCGGAAGTGTCCCAACTTAGTCTAAGTGTTGGGCTTAACATTTTAGGATTGAAAGAATATTTAATTTGAGTTGAGCCATTTATTAGAAATTTGGGATTATATTCCCGAAATTGGGGTCTTATAATCATAGATCTGCCTCAGATCCTAAATCTAATTTGGACGCTGGACCACAGTCGTCCGAACCTAACTAATGCAGTACAAAACCTAGACTTACCCCGGCCTGGATTGGGGAGCCAGCTAACCACCTAATCGATTTAAAAGAGATGAATTCAGTCATTTATGAAAGAGTGGCAGGGACATTGTAATTAAGGTTTTGGAGAATTGGGGATGATATCTAGAAATTTTCCTAATTGGCCCCTTTGACTTATGTTGGGTGTTAAAATGCTAAACTGATGCAATTAAAATTTTGACTCTTTTAATTTGTATCTAATGCAATGCATGCTGGTCAAAAAATTCCAAATCATATATGCTTGAAATTTTAAAAATAGGCTTAGAAAATAATTTTTTAGAAGACTGGACTTCCCCAGGTCCGGCACCTCATCCTCATAGGTCAGACTATCCGGACTCTAAAACAAGAAAAGAGTAATGCAGTGATATGCATGCGACCCCATGGTCGATCCCAGGCTAATTCCCTAGATTCATTATCTTTCTATATTATTTAAACTCACTAAAATTTTAGACTTTTAAAATTATGAGTAGAAAAGTTTCACACCCTCACGAGTCTCACGTATCCAGGCAAAAACAAAAGCGGCTCACAATCGCCAAAAAACTAAGAAAAGTAGGCAATCCAAAAGACAATTAATTCATCACATCAAGTGTTAACTAATTAGTAAATGTCAATAGGCAAAGTTGCCTTGCTTATTACAAACTAGAATTTTGCAGAAAGTAAAGTGGCCGGGCGCCACTGACAACAACCCGGATTCTAAGCCTAATAATGACGCAAGTAATTTTGAGTGGGATACTCTCAATCTTCAAGTCTTCACTTTTGTTCTTCTTTGGGCTCCTTTTCTTCAAACTTCTTGGATTCTTCGTGGTAAACTACCCAAATGGATAAGAGGGCACTTCCCTTTTAAGGGGAAAGCCGCTCTTTCCTCTTTGGGTATAAGAGAACCGCGATCCAAATTTGGATTTCCAAATGGAAAAAGGGATACTTCCCAAAAGGGCATCCTTTTCCTCTTTGGAATCCAAACTTTGGACCTATGTATCCCAACTCAAAATTAACTTTCACAACACTTGACAATTATACAAATTACATTTATTTGAAAATAAAATCTAAACTCACCTGCATGGTTATCCTAAGAAGTTAATAAATGAAACAGCAATTATTCCCAAGCAGTTATATATGTGTAGAAAGGAAGTAAAACACACTGGCCACGCTCCTTTTATTTGGGGGCTTTAGCAGCTGAAGCACCTGTGCAAGCATTTATAACAATTGATATTTATTATTAACTTAGCCCCCCTTTTACTGCCCTGCATGAGCATGGCCACCTGCAGAAAACTATGTGAACATCCAGATCGTACCTAACCAAAGGGTAATCTAGTCGCCAAACACATCAATCCATTCACAGAGTGCAGAAAAGTAAGAATACACAGCAAAGCAATTTCATCCACAACATGCAGTGAAAACCACGAAAAATCCGGCACACAGCAGTAAAGTAAACACCGGCCTAACCTAAATCTAGAGTTGGTTGTCCTAGCACATCATCTAAAGTGTGTGTAAAAGGTCGTGTGGCTGGGGTAGATCCTAAAGTGGGTGGTTAGTTAAAGTTGTCTAAAGTTTTGGATTTGTTAAGGCCTAAAAGGGAGATTTAAGTTAAACTTTAAATATTAATAAATTAGGAATTTTAGTTAAATGTATTTTAAGAGTTAATTGATTGCTACCTTTGTTTCACACCGAGGCCGTGAAGTTTATTTCACCTTCCTTGGGGCTAAGCTAATAGCCTCGTAGGCCTGGGTTACCCAGTAGCAATCGGGGTTAATTAAGTTATTTTAAATTGGTTGGAATTAAAGGAGTGAATTAATATTAGGGGAATTCATTACTAATTTTAATGGATTGGTTGAGAATTTTCATAACCTATTAAAAGGATTTTAGAGGTTGGAGAAGTTAATGGGTTTTAAAGGATTATCCGGATACGTTAACTAGGGGGTCAAAACTTGGCTTTTAAAATTAAAGTTAATCTTAAGAGTTTCAGATTTTTAATAAATACTAGACCTAATTATGAGTTGTTAGATGGGTGGCACACTCAATTTGGAGTTTTTTATGAAAAGTTATGATTTTTAGAAGTTCTGGTCTGTTTTGACCTAAGGTCACCTAAGATGTTGAGTCCTTGGTTTTAACTAAATTTTGGAGGTTTAATATTTTTAGGGAATGATAGATCCTAATTGAAGTTATTATCCACTAAGTTGATTAATTAAAATTTTTCTATAATTAACAGTGAATTTTAAAAGTTTTACACATTCGTAGGGATTATCAAATTACTACGACTAAGGGGTCTGCTTAAGGATTTGAACCCAAATGAGCCCTAAACTCCTTGGGATCAATTCCAAAGGTCATAAATGACCCAAGGACATATCAACAAGTGTTTAGAGCCCTTTTGGGATTTTTAAGATTTTTAAGATTAATTAAAATTGGTTAAACCCTAATTACCTAAGGATCAAGCTAAGACAAATCTAGAGATCAACTTGAGAGGGTTTCAATTCTTATTGATTAAGGGATTAATTAAAGACAATTAAGGACATTTTAATGGATTTTACAAGTTAAGAATAGCTCATTATCAATTAATTAGGATTAAGGCCATTTCTAAGAAGGATTTTTTAGGCTCCTACTTGGGGAACCAAATGAACTCCAAACTTGATGAAAATTGGACCATAGGATCACCTGACCCTAGGGACTAAACCCACCAAATTTGAGCTCAAATGGAGTACTCTAAGGTGGCTAACCAAACCACCCAAGGTGAGCTCTAAATCACCTTCAAATCCCTATGGGGGTCTATCCTAGGCTTGGATTGGGCAAAATCAGTGGCTCTACACTCCTTATCCTACACAACATCAGCACACCAAAAATCACACCCTAAATCCCATTGGATAGGTCTATATCCCCTTTTATATTTAAGGGTCAAACCATGACCCTTAAACTTAAAAATTAGGGAAAATGCCCTTGAACAACTTAAAATGGGGAGATAAAATTTGGACATGTCAAAAACATGTTCAATTTCAATCTCCCAAAATTCCAGACCTGGTGGACATGTATTTAAAAAGTAATTAAAGAAATTCATAAAATGCTCAGATTGAAATTAAACCTAAGACTGACCTAACCAGGGTCTAGAACCATAGGGATTTTATAGAGCTCCCTTAGTCCTTTCCAATGAGTCTAAGAACACCTAATTTGGACAAGTGTGCAGGGAGTTATGAATTTTTGAAGTTCCCTTGAATTTCTGGATTTATTAATCCGGCAATTACACAGTCAGCAACCGTTACCACACGCCGCGCGCTGATTGGCCAAGCAATGATTGGCGCTAACGGTTAATGGCCGGGTTAACGACAGCTATTGGATGGCGGATCAAACGGCTGGGATTAACAGCGCTCCGATACCGCTGGATTTAATCCGAGCCATTGATCGAGATCAACGGCTGGGATTTCGTCTTCAACCTCGCGCTCGTATCCGAGACCGCAGGGCTTCTCTAGCTTAATCCGGGCGATCCCACCGGCGAACTCCATTGAAATTTCACAGGGAGGATCAGGATGGTGGGAACCTTCAATCCAACGGTGGAGATCCATTGAGGTAAAGGTTTCCTGCACACTTGACCAGACTACCTAGCTAGGGAGCTCGAGATGGAGAGATTACCGTAGAGAAGGCCTCAACGAATGAGCTTCTCTATCAGGAAGCTCCAGGGGACGATGGCGAACAGTTCTCCTTCAGGCGTCGGGACCGGAGGACGGCCGGAGGTGCAACTTCGAGCGGGACGCCGAAGGCTTTCACGGGCGCTTGCTCGAACGGAAGTAGGGATCGGTCTCTATGCTCGAAGGAAGCGTCTGGGAGTTTGAAGGAGCTCTGGGAATCGAATGAGAGTGAATGCTAGTGCTTATGGCCGTCTGGCATGCTCGAGGGTATTCGACCACCTTTCGAGAGAGTGGACGGCCAGGATTGAGCTGGAGAAGGCTCGGATCGCTGCCAGGTGGACGATGGCGACGTCCAGGGGAGATCGTGGGGATCAAACCGGTGGACAGCAGCCTTGAGCCCAGAATTATCTGGGGGGGACCACCAGAACTCAAATTCCATTGGCTCCGACTGCCCCCGGCCATGGTCTGGGTCGGGTTGATTGGGGGAGGCCGATGGGGACATGCTGGAGCCAAGGGTGGAGTAAATTTGGAATGGGGAGGCCTGGATTGAACTGGTGGCTGGATTGGACCCAAACCTGCTCGGTTTGAGTCGAATTGAGCTCAATCCAGGTCAGGTCAGACCCTGGGTTTGGTATGGGAGATAGGTCTGGGTCTGGTGCACCCAATGCAGGTGGCAATTGGGTCCAATTTGATCTGGATTAAAAGATGCCTCGGGTTGATCCAAACCTGCTCAGTTCGGTTCGATTTGGGCTCAACCCAGGTCAGGCCAGACCCTGGGCTTGAGGTGGGAAGTGGGTCTGGGTCTGGTGCACCCAATGCAAATTGCAATTGGGTCCAATTTGACCTGAGCTGGAAGATGGCTCGAGTCCAAGTGTTTTTGGCTACTTTTGGTTAGCCTAACTCTTGACCCAAGTTAGCCCATGGCATGGGCTGGCTGGAGGAGGTGTATTGGACCTAGGGATACCTATGGCAGGTGTTGGTCAGATTCAATTGGGCTTAGGTTGAGAGTTGGTTCAATCCCAAGTGATTTTGGGCACTTTGGGTTAGCCTAACTCTTGACCCAAGTGAGCCCAAGGGTTGGGCTGGTCAAGGAAGGTGTATTGGGTCAATGGGAACTCAATGGCACCTTGATTTGGATTTAATTTGATTAAGATCAAAAGATGGCTCAAGGGAGGCCTCTCTTTAGTCACTTGGGTCAAGCCATATGGCTAACCCAAGTGAGCCCAAGGCTTGGGTCTCCAAGAGGGGTCTCTTGGGTACCCAAGGGGTCATCCCATGCATTCAAAGGACTTGAAATGGACTTGGTTCAAAAATTTGAAAGAGGAGGGGTGTATGGGTTAATCGGTCAAACTTGGTTGACTTGGTCAACCAGGTTGACCCAAGGTCTGGGTTTGAGTTCAACAAGCTGGGTTTGATATTTGAAATTCATTGAAAGTGGTTTCAAAGAGTTTGGAATTGATTTGAGTTGAAATGGGCATTTGAAATCCCATAAGGGTATTTTGATCAATTTTGACCCATTGGTCAACTAGGGTCAAAAATGGGTTGTAATCAAGAGTTTGGAAGTGATTGGAAGCTTTGATAAGGGCTCCAAGATCAAAATCTTCAAGGGGTTAGTCCAGTGGCATAGGCTGTAAATATTTGAAGGTTTTACAGCCTTTGGATTTTAATTCCGATTCTGGGGTTAGAGACCTCAGAATGGGATCAAAATTGGAGGGTAGCCTCTAGAGACATGTCTTATCACTTTGCAAGTGATAGACCCTGAATTAGAGGCCATTTGACTGAGTTTGGAAATGTTTGAAAAATCATTGAAAAGGGTCTTTAGGACAAGGCCTTCAGACTTTGGATTTGAGTCTGGATTTCTGGATTTGGAATGTATTTCAAGTTTGAATGATTGGGGTATCCAAAACATCTGCAATCAGGTGGTGATTGTTAATGAATGGATAGGGTCAAGGCTAGCTCAAAGGTAGAATCAAAGTCTAGGTTGAAATTTGAATTCTCAAGTGGAATGGATCAAAGTTTGGATATGTTTGAAATTTGAATTAATTGGGATTTGAGTTGAATGAAGTTTGAGATTTAAATTGATCAAGGGTAGGAATTAAATTGAAGTTGGAGTTGATCAAAGGTAGGAATTGATTTGAAGGTGAAGTTGATCAAGGGTGGAATTGATTTGAGTCTAGATTGGTCCTAAGATCTAGAGGGGTTCTAGGATCTACGACCTAAGGGAATCCTAGGCTCTAGAGTAGGCCCTAAGGTCTGGCTCTAGGAAAGGATCTTAAGGTCTAGAGTGGATCCTGGGATCTAGAATTAATCTGGAGTTTGGAAGGGCCTTAGTGACCTCATACAAAAATGAGGTCAACAGCTGTGCAAAACAAGCTCCTTTCTTGGGATTCTAATTTTCTTAGTTTTGGTGGTAAACTTACTCTTATTAAAAGTGTCCTCTGCTCAATCCTTTTTTATAGCCTTCAAACTTTAGTTCCTACTTAGGCTGTGTGTGTTAGGCTTGAGAAAATTATTAATAAATTCTTTAGGAAAGGGAATAGCAGTAGTTCTAAAATTCATTGGTCTTCATGGAATAAATGCTGTGGTATTTTGGATGAAGGGGCATTTGGGGGTGTAAGTCTTTGAAGGATTTGCCTTTGTCTTTTTCTTTTAAATTGTAGTATACTTTTCCCGCTAACATGAGCCTTTGGGCTAATTTTATGAATGTTAAGTATTGTGGGAATATGCATCCCACTATGTGTTGTTTTTTTAAAGGGAGCTCTAAAGTTTGGCAGTGCCTTTTTATAGTTAAATGGCTAGTTGAGCCTTTTATCAGTTAGGGTTTGGGTGATGGTAATTTTTTTTTTTGGCAGGATCATTGGTTGGATGGCTACTTCCTTGTCTATATTCTTAATACTTATTCTAATGTTTCTATAAAGGTTAATTATTTTTTCATGAATAATGGTTGGGATATTGAGAAACTCTCTAATGTGCTGCCTAATTTCTTGATTCAACAAATTTTGTAGATTCCTTTAAATTTGAACTCTCCTGATGTTCAGATTTGTGCGTTCAATAGAGATAGTAAATTTTATTTAAAGGGTCCCTACGAGTTCTAAATGCTTTGGCACCATAGTATTCCTTCTACAGTTTCTATTTTTGTTTGGCAGATTCTTCATAATTTTATTTCTACTGTTGACAATTTGATTAAACATAGTTTCATTTTGGTTTCTAAATGTCAATGATGCTTTCACTTGGATAATATGCACCATGTGTTTGTCTATGGCCCTTGTGCCATTAAGGCCTAGACTTATTTTGAGAATATTTTCCATTTAAATTATTTCAATGCTAAGCCCTCTATTTATGTTTTATTGAATTGTTGGTTTGTCAAGTTCAAAGGTCATATTAGGAATGTTATCCCTTCTCTGATCCTTTGGTTCTTATGGTTGGATAGAAATAATTCTCGCTATAATGGTGTGCCTATGAATCATCTTAGGATTATTCAAAATGTTAAAGAAAAAATTAGGAACCTCTTTGCCGCCAAGTTAATTTCTTCCAAGAATTTCACTAAGTACCACACTGCCGCTATAGATTTTGGGATTAAGTTTGAAGGGGATAACAATTGTAAAGTTACTAGAAGTATTGTGTGGCTTAAACCTCCTGATAATTCCTTTAAGTTAAATGTGGATGGTTTTGTTAATAAGGATTTGGTTGGTTGTGGTGTCCTAAGGGATTCTAATGGTAACTGCATTATTGGTTTTGCGGGGCCTATTTACAAAGGGGATGTGATTACTGCTATCTCTTTTGCTATCCTTTATGGTGTTAGATTATGTCTTTCTCTTGATTGCATTAATATTATGGTGGAGGTCAGTTCTTCTTATTTTTTTGAGTCCTTTATTTTGAGGAATGAGAATAATTTCTCTTCTAATTTTTTTTACATTAAGAGGGATATTAAAAGGGTTCTAAACATGATTAATTTTTTACTTTTTGTCTATTAAGAGGAATGGGAAGGCTTGTGCTAAAGCCATGGCTAAGTTGGGTTGTGTTTTGGACTCTATGAAAGATTTTAGTTTTTCTAATTTGCCTCTTCCTATTAAGGGCTTCTTAAAGCTAGACAAACATAATGTTCCTTATGTTAATATTTAAGGGGGGTCATGGCTGCTATTTTCTCGTGGTCTTTCTATTTTTTCCTTTGGGATTTTTCTGTGTGGCTGGAGTTTTACTCTCATTGGTTGTTTTTTCCAGGGTTTGCTGGCTCCCTGCCTTGGTTCAGGCTATCTGCTGTTGGTTTTCCTTTATCTTGTTGTTTCAATTTTTGGTTTGGCTGAGGGCTTGTGTGGACTGGAGGCCTGGGTTGTTTTCTCTAGGTTTCTCTGGTGTTGTGATGTCGGACACCATTTTTTTCTGGTGAGGTTTTGTGTTGTTTTGTTGTTCTATTGGATGTTCTTGGTGATCTAAGGTTGCTTCTAGTTTTGGTTAGATCGGTTGGTCTTGGGAGTTTTGGCTGTTATTTTAGCCCTCTGGTTGCTTCTTTCCACTTGCTGTGTTGGTGTAGGTGGTGGGAGTTTTTTGGTTTGGTTTGGCCAAATCATATTGGGTTGCATCTGTGGTGGGATTTTGAATCAAAGATCTGGTACCCTTTGTATTTGGGGACCTTTGGCTGGTATTTTGGCCCTAAGTTTTCTTCTGGCTACTTGCTATGTTAGTGCAGGTGGTGGGAATTTTGTCGTTTGGTTTGACCTAATCTTCTTGGTTGGCATTTGGGGAAGTCTTTGGATACTAAAATCTGGGTTCCTTTGGCTTTTCTTGATATACTGCTGCTATTGGTATTATCCTTTTGAGGTATAATGCTTGAGCAATTGTTGTCTTTACATATTGGATAACTGTAGGCTATTTTGGCTTAGTCTTGGTGGTAATTGTGTCAATTATGTTTGCTATAATAGTTTTTTGCCCTATTTTTTCTATTAATTATGTTTTTCTGGCTTTTACTTTATTTTGTAGAGTTTTAGCCTTGCAGGTGTTCGTGCTGTTGAGTGGAACATAAGGTACTTAGAGCTGGTTACTTATTTTTGTACCTTTATGGTTTTTTGGGTGCTCATCCTTATGCACCGTAGAATATACCTAGGATTCTATGTAATTTTGCTTAGTAGGGAACTCGAGCTCGTAGGTTTTTTTATTCTTTTAATTTTTGTAGCTCTTTGGAGTTGTAGTAAGCTTGAGTTCCCTTTAAGGATCTTGTAATCATTGTTTATTATTAACGAGTAAGCCCCATCGTGGGTTTCTCCTAAATATAAAAAATAAATAAATAAATAAATAAAACTTATAGCCGTTATATTAGCATACAATTTATCAATTATACAACATAAAAATTTTTTTTGCCTTTTCAAAATTTGAATGCTTTCTATTTAAAGCATACAAAGACATTACTGTCTGAGTAAATCTAGAATACATGTTAGAGATAGTCACATAAGGTTTTATATTGTAAAGTTCATACTCATGAAGTAAAAAATTTAACCAAGATTGTTTGACTTCACTAGTACCTTCATATGTAATGCACAGTCTATCCCAAATATCTTTACTAGTTGTACAGGAAGAAACTCTCATGTAATCTTTAGAAGTTAAATAATAAAAAAAGCAATTCAAAGATTTTGCATTCAATTAAGAATAATTTTATCATCTCAACTCCATTCATTGTAAGGAATATCTATTTTGACTCCTTTAATAATTCATGATCGTATAGAATAGCCAGTTTGAATCTTTTTTTTTTTTTAAGAGAAATGCTACTATGCATTAAAAAACAAATAAAAAACCTTATTACAAACTACTCAAATAAATCCTAAAGAATCACATTCGTCCTTCAAGCAGAACCGGAAAGAAGGAGGAATCTCTACATCACTAAGATCATTCCAAATAAAAGACCTTTCTAAAGCCAAATTAGCACAAACATCCACTAATTGTTACGAACTCTATTGGAGAAAGAAAACAAGACTTAATTGAAATCTTGTAAAAAAGCCAAATTCTCTTCAATTCTTCCATTATTCTTCTAATTCTTCAAAGATAATTGAAGTTGTCCCCTTCTATAATCACACCTTGAGATTCAAACATCCAATCCCGCACAAAATTCTTTAAATAATAAACAACCATCAACTCCACTTGAGCAATGTCCCAATGAAAATATTGGGCTCCAAATGCTATCAAAAATCTTCCTCTATCATCCCTCACTACGCCTCTAATCCCTGCCATGTTATTATTTTTAATTGAAGCATCAACATTGATCTTTATCCACCCAGGTGAAGGAGGATTCGAAGAAGGAGAAAGCTTACACTGGTTGACATCCCAGTTGTTTGGGGAGAGATTGATAAAGTTGCTCACCGTAGCCATAGACACAGAGTTAGCTGCTATAGCATTGTCCGAATCTTCTATATCTCCATGAACCTGCTTACATCTACTTTTCCAAACGAGGAATGCAGTTGTACGATAGATATTTGCAATTATAGAGTTCATACCTGCATACCTCTCTAACCCATCCAAGCAATCTGTAAAGTCTTCAAACACAGGGACTTGAAAACCCCAACTGTTAAGAAGATAAATCACATTCCAAAATTTAACACATCTCCCAGCAATATGGCAGCTATTCTCTTCCTCATCACAACCTCTCAGGCAACCAGAAAAGTTGCTTAATTTCCTCTTCAATAGAAAAGCAATAGATAGGATTGCTTCATTGTAAATTCTCCACCAAAAGAGCTCAATTCTCGGTCTTAGTTTTAATATCTTCATCCATGTCCAGTGAGCACTCTCTCCATTGTGATCCATTACCGCTTCAAATGACAAGGTAGCTATAGATTTACCTGAATTCTTTGATTTCAGCTCCAAATGATCTTTTATACTTTTAGCATCAATAGGAATTTGAGTAATAAGATCCATCAATTGCTTCCCAAAGAAAATCTGGAGCTGATTCACATTCCATTCTCCCTCCAAAATGAAAGAGCTTAGATTGTAGTTTGATGTTTCCAAATTATTCAAAAATGCGGCTATTTTGATATGCATTTATCTAGAATCCAAGAATCATGCATCCAATTAATTGAATTACCATTAGAAACATTCCATCTAACAATGTTTCTAAGATACTTAGCCCCCATGGTAATAATCTTCCATGTTGGAGAACATACTTTTTTCACCGGAATAGTCCATAGATCACCTCCATATTTGCCTCTAAGAATTTGGTTTAGCAAAGAGTTAGGCTTCATGATGAAATCCCAAGCAAACTGCCCGAAGAGGTCCTACCTTGGAAACCGCCGAGAACAATCCACGACCACCTTCATTCTTTAGTCTGTAAAGTAGCTCCCAAGAAACATAATATAATCCTGCACTTCCATTCTTTTTATTCCACAAGAAGCCTCTACACATCTTGTCAAACTCTTTAAGTATACCCAATGGTACTAACGAAAGAGAAGATAAAAACATTGGTAGAGAAAGAAATGCAGATTTTACCAAAACCAACTTCCCTTCCAATGAAATGCAATTTCTCCCCCAAGTGTTCAATTTATTAGAGCTACCTCCAAAAGATTTTGAAAATCTGAAGCCACCATCCTTCTTAAAGTTATCTTCACACCAAGGTAACTAATCTCTTTCACCAACTTGAACCTGAGAACTTTTATAATTTTTTTCTTCCTCCTTCGTTTGATATGCTTGCCAAATAGAATCATAGACTTGAATTGATTAAAAATTTGACCTGATCATTTGCAATAGTTGATAACAATGTTCTTCAACTCCTTAATCTCCCTAACATTTGCTTCCGATAAAATTAAGATATCATCGACATAAAGTAAATGTGATACTGTAGGGGCATTAGAAGTAATAGAAATTCCAAATGCATTTCTCCTTAGATTTAGTGCATCAGATAAAATTTGAGAACATAAAATAAACAAATAGGGTGACAAAGGACACCCTTGTCTAAATCCACTCTTGCCTTCAATCCAATCAGTTTTTCTTCCATTAATCAAAATGCAATATTTAGGTTCATAGATGCACTGCATTAATAGCTCCATAAACTTGCTAGGAAATTTAAAGTGAATAAGAACTTTCCTTAGAGCTTGCCACCCCATACTATCATATGCTTACTCCATGTCAAGTTTGATAGCCAAAAGACCTTTTTTTGCTTTTGAATACTAGAATTTGTTGAATACTTCTTGAGCCAGCAGCACATGCTTTGACATGGATCTACCTCTAATGAAAGCTACTTGATCCCTCGATATGATTTGATGAATTACCTTCTCCAATCTATTCAACAACATCTTTGCAATGATTTTATAAATAGTCATACAAAGACTAATATGCTGGAAGTTAGAAGCCACCTGAGGATTTTTTATCTTAGAAATTAAGACAATCAGTGTCTCCTTCCACAAATGTTGCATTACTCCTGAAGAGAGAAATTGGTTCACAGCTTGCCATACATCATTCTTAATAAATTTCCAAAAATCTTTAATAAATGAGAAGGTAATCCCATCTAAACCAGGGGAGATATTCCTCCTAGCCTTGTCCACCACCACCTGCAGCTCCTCCCAAGTGAAATCAGCATCTAGCCTACCTTGGTCATCTTCATTATTAACTGCAGAAGGATTCGGCCAGCCCTCCAATAAGTAGTCCCTATGCTGCCATTTTGTTTGAAAAATTCTGAGAACATTTTATGTATTTCAGTACAATCCTTTACAATTCCTGCATTATTTTTGATATGACTTATCAAATTAAAGTTCCTAATGAAGAGTTAGAGTCCCCTTCTTCCATCCATTTTGCTTTTGCTCTTTGCTTCCACCAAGTATTGAGCTGGGCAAGGGTAATATTGAGCTCATTGATTTTATGTCTGAGAATCTGCAGCCTCTCAAACGTTATCCATCCTTCTGCTTCCTCCATTTGGATTTCCAGAATCTCCTCCTTCATCTTGTCCCGCAATAAGTTTAGATTTTTGAACTTAGCTTTGCTCCAAAAGAATAGAGCTTTTAAAGTTCTCTTGAACTTCAAATTTAAAGATGTGGCCGGGACACTCTCACCATTTTTCTTCCATGTTTTCTCCACAATAGCAGCTACCCCATGGTAAGATGCCCAAACATCTTCATAACGGATCCCTCTGTTAAAAAATTCCATTGGTTTGAAATTTTCCAGAAGAATAGGACAATGGTCCGAAGCTATCCGAAACAAGTGTTTCACCAAGGAACGATGAATGGAGTTTAATGTAGTGGATTTAATTAGACATCTGTCCAATTTCTCTAATATTTGAGCCCCTCCGAATTTATTTTTGAACCAAGTGAATTCTGGTCCCATAGACCCAACCTCATGTAGATCATTGTTGATCATGATATTCTTCATATCCTTTGAGCCTTGAGACATGATGAATTTTTTCCCATTTCTTTTCTCCTCTTGGGAAAGAACACAATTAAAATCTCCTCCCACCACCATAGGCCAATCAACATAGCAATGTCTCTCTAAGCATTCCCATAAGAGTTTCCTATCCAGGCATTAGTACTCCCATACACAATAGCCACCATCCAACATCCCTTGTTAAGGACCTCCAATTTACCAATAATCAACTGTTCTGAGACTTCAATCACCGAGAAAGATGCTAAGTCCTTTCTCCATAATACCATCAATCCTCCAGAGAGACCATCAGAAGGAACCATATAAGATTCCCAATTATTTCCCAAAAACTTCAAAATATGAATATTTTCCAAAGAGCTTATCTTTGTTTCCATTAAGCCCATAAATAAAACATTGTTATCTTTTACCACCTCCTTCAGATAAAGAGCAGCCTCCACTTTCTTGGTTCCTCTACAATTCTAAAAAACCAAGGAAGTCATTATTTAAAAATGGAGTAGGACCCCCATTCTTCTTAGCTTTTCCACCATCCATCTTCCTATTATGAGCAATTATGTTACCTGGACCAAGATATTTAAGCTCTTTAAGAAGCTTCACTTTCTTACCAGAGGATAAATTATCTACCACAGCAATATTCAAAGTAGACAGCCCCTTACCTATCTCCAAGCTTTGCACTGGCACCCCATTACAAATAACATCCATGTCTTCCATACTACCCATATCATTGCCTATAATTTCCCCTCCTTTAGCACACCCATCCTCATATAACCCAACTACCTCAGTTGGTCTTGTTTCATCCAAACAAGATAATAAATCACATTTATTAAGTACAGTAATTACAGATTAAACTTTTGTTACCTCCCCATGCTGTTCTTCTAGGACTACATTTGAAAGATCCTCAGCAAAACCTTCCTTGGTAACTTGTCCCCGATCTTCAAGATTGCCTTTGATAGCAACTAGCTTAGAACCCATACTGTCACCTTCTAACTCACCTCCTCTCCTTGTAGAAACTGTACCAAGCTTAGGTACATAGATCTTCTTCATGGGAACAGAGTTTTCATTGAATAATCCCCTCTTTTTTGCAACCATTTTATGCCTTCTTTTTCCATATCTCACCTGAATCCAAGGACCATAGTCAGCTGTCCCACCATCAGCATTTCTTCTATCAAAATTAACTGGTTTGTCCGGTGATTCTGATAACCTGGCTGCATCAACAGACCATGTTTCAACTTCCTTCTTAGAATTTGAATCAGCATAATCTACTAAGGTATGGTCTATCTTGCTACACTCAAAATAGATTTTTGAAACTTCTTCATACTTAATTCTTTGATAGAAATTCCAGCCAAGCCTTCAACCCAAATACCAGATAGTAACTTCATATCTAAGGGAAAACACACACATACCCTTGCAAACACCCTTCTACTCCATTGAAACATATTCCCATCAAGGAGGTAAGGTTTGCCAACTAGAGAAGCAATTCTACATATATTCACCTCGTCCCAGCACTGAAGAGGTAAATTAGGCAACCTTATCCACAAGGGAGCTGAAATACCTTTAAGAGAAGTTGGGTTGAATGAAGCCGACCATTTGTCCAAGCCCACAACCTGGCCTCTAACCAGCCAAGGACCACCAGTTAAAATGTTCTCCAAGGCATTTGCGTCTTCAAATGAACAGAGCATTCAACCTAGCCCCAATCCTATCATGTGGAAGTTCCCAAACCTGCTCCACTAGCTCCTTAATTCATCACTCACCAATTGAAATGGAATGTTATCGCCAAAAACATTCACTACTATAGCTTTCTCAAGTCTTCTTGCATTCTCCATCTCCTTCTCAGCATGTAACATTACAACCTTTCCATCTTCGGATAAAAATGACCCCAGTTCAAAGTTATTAACTTTAGTTTTCTATTTTTTTATTCCAGACTGATTGGATCACCACCTTTTTCCTTTTATCCGCAGGTTGAGTTGCCTTATTCAAATTGGAAATGTTCTCCTCTTGTGCACTCCTTGAGTCATCACCATCCTTCTATTGAACCAATACCTCATCCACCTTCTCTTCATTAAGGATATACCTTCCACAAATAGGTGAAGCTGGCAACAAAGTTGAATTAAAACATCTGTTTGAGTAGAACCTCATCTCGGCTGAAGATGAAGCTTTCAGATTAAGATTTTCGATCACCTTCTTCCATAATTGATTTTAAAAGCTTTCGGACTGGCGAATCTATCCTCCATGATAATGTCCTTCCCTTTTCCCAGAATAGAAATGGGAGTCTTCTTCTTTAATAATAATCTATCCTCTTTGATGATCAAAGGTTTTTCTTTAAAACCTTTGATATTCTATTGAACAAATCCATTGCTCTAGAACCTCCATTGAAGACATCTGAAGCTTTCTGCACCAAAATCGAAAGACCCTTCTTGTAATTAGCCCAAGCTTCCGTAGATGAAATCATTTACCTTCCATCCACGCCACCCAAGGCCACCAGAGTGCCGACTGATCGCCGGCCAAACAAGCCACGAAAAAGGAGGCCTGCCGAATTCAAAAACAAACTAACAAAATTTTTTTTTGAAATCCTAGACTTTCTCTCTAACTATAGCTTTCTCTCTCTAACTATAAAAAGAAACTATATTCTATATTATTTTTAGTTTGAATCATATGGCACATTGAAAAATCTATTAATTGCAGAAAGTAAACTTGTGGATTTTCTAAAATTCAATTAAAATATTATTAAATAAAGGAGGATGAGTAATTAAGTAACCTTCTATAGTGTTCCTATTTTCAAAGTGAGCCATTTATCATTTTTTCAAAAGTTTTCTAAAACCTATTTTTGAAATCCATCTCTAATACCAATTGAAAGTCTGAGGATGTTATTTGACCTTAAGAAATTAGCCAGAGGCGCACTAATACTAAAGTAATACTATCACTCAATGCAAAAGCTAGTACACTTATCAAAAGTTATAAAGATTATGATGATAATATAATCAATACAATGTAATATTAATCACAGATGTTCAACCAAGCAGTTATATCTAAAAATATAATGTGGAAAAATAAAGTGCAGAAAGTAAATATTATAATGAGCATGCTAAATTTATAGTGGTTCTATCAAACCATATCTTACATCCACTCCCCGGAGTCCTCCTCTCTATGGATTGTACTAAACTCTTTAATGACTTTCCTTTAGCCCCCACAGCTAGGTACAGAATCCGTTACAAACTCTCTTCCACCAACCCGATGTAGGAGAGGACCATACTACTTTTCCAAGCATAAAACTTTGACTCTTTTTCACCCTCCTGGTGAGACAGAGAACCTGGACTCCTTTTTACCCACCTAGCAAGGCAGAGAACCTTAACTCCTTTTCACCCTCCTGGTGAGGCAAAGAACCTAGAATCACTTTCACCTTCCCCGATGTTGGGGAGTAGTCAGGTATTTTGACACCAAAAGGTATTCTTCCCAAAGCTTCCCTCAAGATAAACCTTGACTCTTGGAGGAACTTAGGTGCAAGTTCACCTTACAAATCATATGAAAAACCCCTCTCACACTCCCTTCAAGCCCACAAGTATCTTCTCCCTCTCTTACAAACTCCACCCCTTCTCTCCCTAGCCTAAAACTCTCTCTTCAATATTTCTCCAAAAGAAAATAACTCAATGAATGCTTAAAAGACTATTATAAAGTCTTATGAGAGAGCTTAAAAAGAGGGCTTTAAAAAACTCAAAAATTCAATTCAACTATTAAAGATCATACAATATGATTTCAAGATCTGTAAGTAAGATGTGCATAATTTAACCTATTAGTACTATATAATCGCCAATCAATAAAGTACAAATAGTTCAAATTTGCCTTTTAGTGTTGTATGATCATCAGTATAAATGACCAATCGTATAATATAATTAGTTCAATAGAATTGCAGCTCATTAAGGAGGAATCATGGGACAACAAAATATTTTCTCTATTGAACATACAGTATAATCCAGTTCATATAATATAATCAAAATTAAGCATATTTGATTGATTACTAATAGTATTAAATTAGATAATATTTTAAACATCATATAATATGATTAGGTTTGTTCAATATGAATAGAATAACTTTTTAATTTAAAATTATGTATAATTTAATGAATGGTGAAGTTTCTAATTATAACAATCATCCAGTATGATGTGGTGTTCATATTGTATGAATAGTTATATTTTAAATAAATTTTTTTAAAAAAATTTAATTAAATTTTGAAACACTAGATCGTATAAAATGATCCATATCATACAGTATGATGTAAAGAAGAATTAATAAATTTAAAGTTATTATTGCTCCGCTTTTTGTGTGTGTACAGTCAATAGGCTAACATACACCCTTATAAGACTTAACTCAAGAAATTAAAAATAAATAACTTGAAATTACAGACTCTTTCAGCATAAACTATTCTAACCTCATCTTGAGCTCCGAATCTTCAAACAATGGTGCATGTTATACCTAACATGTTAATTAACACACAAAAAAATATGCACTACAAATACGAGGAGAAATAAAGAGGTAATTAATAATATTTGTTATCATCAAAATCATAAACTCAGATGCCTGAGTTGCAACACTCTTAACACCTAAGACTTGTTATTGGGGTGCCAAATTATCAAGCATAGCTAGCAGAATCCTTGGGTGCAATTAGGCAAGCCATTTGGATTAACCCAAGAGAACCCAAGTAGGTTTTGTTTATCTAACTTTTAACTTTTTTTAAATTAAACAATACCAATTCTTCCACTATAGGCCTATAAGTCCCCTACATTAACCCAACCAGCCTAGCCTGTAGGCTTACTTGGGAGCCTTATAAGCTAACCCAAGCAGAAATATTAAATGTTCCTTAAGCCACTTCATAGACTTGAAGCAAAATTTCTTAGCCAACCCCTGCATTACATCTTTCTTGATCCAAAATACCTTACCAACTTATCTTAAACCATATGGTGGCTTACAATTGGTAGAATTCAAAGAAATAGTTGTAGTAAACCATTTGTCTTATACTAAATTCCTCCCTAATTAACCACATAGGCTCTAACTGTATCAATGAGATTATTAAGTTCTTTTAAGGCATCTAAGACCTAATCGCACCTAGAATAAAAATGAGTTTTGTTCAAGATTAAACTTCTCATAAATATCATCTAATTTAAAAAACCATAGTTATATTCTTTGATTCAAATAAAATCCCCAAAGCTTCCTCTTTTAGTTTGCAATCTTCATAGGGATGTAGCCTAAGACCCATACAAAGCTAACTAGGCTCTGGTGAGTCTACTCTAGACAAAAACCCAAATCTTGATTTATTAGTTTCTAGCTATTATGATGACATAAAGTACATTTCTCACTCATATTTGGTCTAGTCTTCCTACATCAACCCCCCCCCCCCCTCCCCCCTTTTAATTTTTCTTTATCCCCCCCCCCCCCTTCCCTCCTTTAAATTAGTCTTAATGTAAAGGTAATTTTTTAACTCAAGCAAAGTTTTCATTAATTTTGGTTAAATGAGAAGTAAAGTTCTAATCCAGGGAAATTTGGTTGGTGGATTAGATTAATATGACTTGATGATACTCTCTCTTAAATTTGAACTAGTTCCATAAAGTCATTTGAAGGACTGAAGCCAAACAAGCTCAATGGATAATTTTACGGTGGGAGCTAAGAGATAAAATTTGAGTTGTTTATTCACCAATTATTTAGATGAATGGAACTAATTTTTTCAAGGAAGATTTAATCCTAGAACAATGCTACCTAAGAAATATGCTTGTAGTTTAAATAACCAATCAAAGAGTGCAACATCTAAAAGTGCATGCTAATTGTGTAAATCCTTGAAATAATTTACTAAAGTGGTTTAATCTTAAAAAAATCATTATTCCCCACACACTTGAACAATTTAGTTAATTATAGGCTCTTTAGATTTTGTTGAGTAGTTCTTGAGGAATAATTTTCTAGTAAATGGAAACAACTAGGGAGTAGTGGAACAGAAATTGGTAATTCACTAGAGAAAGTTCTTCATACCCTATTATAATTTATATTGAAAGATCACTAAAAGGATAGGTAAACTCGGGGATGATTGAGGAGGACTCACTTGGGCTTTAAAAATCAAATGGAATAACCCTTTAGTTTAAATTTTTTGAGTATTTATAGTGTGATTTGATCTGAAAATAGCTCAGATATTAGCTAGGGGAAGATTAACTAGGTTGTTAGGTTTATTTTTGGTGGGCCAACAACATGTCAATAGGTATCCTGAAGGAGCTGGGGGAGAAATTCAGTGAGATAGAGAATTTTCTATTTTTGACCTAATCGTAAAGTACGATTTCAAATCATATTAGACGATCAGTTAAAAATAAAAATCCTAGTTAGGCATTTAAGCTAATTATGAGTGATTAAACTAATCATACTAGATGATCCATATCATCTAGGATGATCAGTTTAGATGGTGAAAAGTAACTGCCAATTATAACTAAGGTAATATTTTAATTTTTTAAGTTTTGTACTATTCATACAGGATGATGTACATCATCTTGGATGATTAAGGATAATCAAGACTAAATTAATCCTATAATTATGATAATAATTATGTTAAAATATAATATTAAATAATTGTGACAATCATCCTTGATGATAGAGAACATGTATGGTATGATAAGGGATCGCCACCTATCATACCAGATGAATATCATAATTTTTTTACTAATCATCTAAGATAATTAATCCATAACATACTAGACGATAAAGATGTTGCAAATATGGACCCAAGTACTGTGATTTTCATGATAACAAATATTATTATTTCTCAACTACTGCTATTCTTGAATATTTATTTTTTTCCCTGCTCACTAACCTTTTAGGTCCATAAGTTCACTTGGAATGTCAATCAGCTTAAGATCAGGTAGACTAGGGCTAAGTTAGCCTGTAATTTCTATTTAAATGTATCTCTTATCTTTTCTTGAATTAAATATAATATAATGGATCCTGAAGATAAGTAACCTTACATACACACACTCAGGGGAAAAATTTTATGAGTTAGAATTTTTTTGTTTTTGATCATATTGTACAGAACAATTTCAAATCATCCTAGACAATTAGTTAAAATAAAAACCCTAATTAATGCATTCTGTTAAGATGAGATAATTAATTAATTATAATGGATGATCCAGATCATCCAGGATGATCAATCAAATGTATAGAATTCAATCATCAATCATATTTTAGGCCTATTTTTGAAATTGTAATTTTTGTCTAATGATTTTAGATGGTCGACATCATCATAGACAATCTAAGATAGTCATGCCTAAACTTAACTGATAATTAGGAGACTAATTAAGGTTAAATTAATTAATCATATTATTCAGAATGATCGTAGAATCATATTAGATGATTTGTAAGAAAAACCTTAGATCTCCTAAATCTGTTGGACATCCCGAACCATATACTAAACGATAATGTGTGATTTTGAACTAATCACACAGGATGATCTACGCATCATCCCGAATGATCAACTACATTTCTACATATCATCTCAATTTATCTCCTAGACATCTCAAACTATCTACTATATGATAATGCCTAACTTTTGAACTAATCGTATAGGATGATCACAAAATTATCCTGGACAATCAAAAAATCATCATGGACGATCAATTATATTTCTGCATATCATCCTAATTTATCTCCTTGACATCCCAAACTATATGCAAGACAAAAGTGTGTTACAAATTTGGATTCAAGGATTATGATTTTGATGATTATAAATATTCTTTGCATTCATGTTTCTCTACATCTACTACTACTACACATCTATTTTGGTTACCCTGCCTACTAACTTTTCAGGCTCATAAGTTCAATTGCAATTAAAGCCAACTCAAGTTTGGGTAGATTAGGACTAATTCAATGTTTAATTATAATTCTAGGGATTTTAATCTTTTCTTGAGTCAAATGTAACCTTGTACACACACACTCAGGGGGGGAAATTCTATAAGTTTAAGAAGTTTTCTATTTTTGATCATATCATACAAGATGATCCAAAATCATCCTGGATGATCAGATAAAAGTAGAAACCCTGATTAGGGCATCTATATTAAGTCAGCCAGATTGAGTAAATAATCCTAGATGATCTTCACATCATACTGGATGATATGATTAATTTAGAAATTCTCAGCTGCCAAACTCATTTAGGCAAGGTTTTATTTTTAGAATTTTCTTCTAATCTACAGGATGATACCATATCATCCTGGATGATTCATTACAATCATATCTAAATTAGTTAGGTGATTAAGGAAAGTAATTAAGGTTAGATTGATTGATCATATCATCCTGAACAATCGCAGGATCGTCCTAGACAATCAGTAAGAAAAACTTAATTTTATCCTAAATCACCTGGATGTCCCGAATGATCTGTTAGATGATCAGTTAAAATTCTTCATCATCCAGATGTATCTCTTGGTTGACTCAAATGATTTGTTGGATAATAATCATTAATTTTAAACTAATCATATAGTACAATCCAAGAATCATCTTACACGATAAGTTATATTTCTTTATCATCCAACATGTATCTCCTGGATAACCTTAACGATATGCTGGATGACATGTATGATTTTGAACTAATCATATAGGATGATGTCCACATTATTCTATGTTTTAATCGTCCAGCACACCTAGATCATCCTGGTTGGAAGGGCCAAAATACACTGATCGTACAGGATGCTTTATCGATCATCCTGGATGATCTTTGATGGAATGTTGCAAATTATGGCAGAATTTAAGGCCTTCTTTATAAGATCTCTTCTTTGTTGATATTGAGATTTTTTGTTATTGTCCATACCTTAGAGAATGATAGGGAGAGCTTGGGAGAGAGAGAGAGGATCTTTTGAGGGGGAGTTTGTGAGGTGTTCATAAAGGTTGCTCCACTAAAGGATTCGAGTCATCTTCTCCAGTCATCATCCCTAATTCCTTGGTGGCTCTAGGGAGGTCTTCATCAGCATGAGATCAAGAATCTAAGCCTACTTCAGGAGAAAGTAAAATGAGTTTGGGTTCTCTACCTCATCGTGGTCGGTGAAAAGGAGTTTGTAAAGGCTTCTCCGCCTTGTTGTGGGAGAAAAAGGAGTGTCACTATGGTTTCAGTGCAATATCTAGAGGAGAGGCTCTGAGGAGTGGACGTAAGTCAAGTTGACTGAACCACTATAACATTTGGTGTGTTCTTTCTTATTACTATTTCACACTTTAATTTTTGCACTTAAATTTCATGTGGAAGATTGTATGGTTGAAGACTTTAATCATCTTGATATCAAAGATTAATCTTGTTTGTTTTAAAATATTCAAAAAGGTTAAAAAAATGATCTTATTTTTTAAAAGGTTTTTTAAAACTACCAAGTCACCACCCCCCCCCCCTCTTTGTTAGCCTCAGGCTAATTCCCAAGGGCTTAAAAACCCTAACAAACTTTCAAAGTTTATGTTTAAACTTATAGTACAGGATGATACATACATCATCTTGGATGATCAAAATAAACTTTATGTTTTAATCATACGGGAAACCCAGATCATGCAGACTAAATCAGCTATTTTATACTAATAATACATAATGATCTATCAATTATCATGGATGAAGTACAAAATAGCTGATTTAGCTCTCTTAAGGGCTTTTTTAAAGGCCCTCTGTTTCAGCTCTCTTAAGGATTAATGGAAAAATCTTTTGCTGAAGTCTTGGTCTGAGAGAGCATGGGAGATAGAAAGATAGAATCTTATGAGGGGGAGTTTATGAGGGGAATCATAAAGGTTGCTCCAAGCAAGGATTTGTTCATCTTCTTCAAGCTTCATCCTTAGTTCCTTGGTGTCTCTAAGGGAGATAATCATTAGCATCAGATCAAGGTTCTCTTCCAACTCTAGGATGGAGTAAAAGGATTCCAGGTTCTCTGCCTTCACCAAGTGGGTAAAAAAGGATTCGAGGTTCTTTATCTCATTGGGACGGTTAAAAGATTTTGTAAGGGATTCTCTGCCTTGTTATGGGAGCAAAAGGAGAGTCACTAAAGGTTTAGTGCAATACTTAGAGAGGGTGTCTTCAAGGAGTGGACGTAAGTCAATTTGACCGAACCATTATAAATCTTGTGTTCTTTCTTATTATTTGTTTGAAATTTATTTTTTGCACTTTAATTTTCTTTGGTTGATTAGATGGTTAAAATCTATAATCTATTTTGTTAATTTCTTTCTCATCAAGGTTTGATTTTATTTGTTTTAAAATATTTATAAATATTTCAAAAATATTTTTCTATTTATTTACCAATTCACCACCACCCTCTAAGTTAGCCTCGAGCAAATTCATAAGGGCTTAACAACCCAAACGAACTTTCAAGTGGTATCAAAGAGGGATTCATAAAATCAAGTTTTAAAAAACTTTTGAATTTTGATCCATGGCTAACTTTGGAAATATAAACACTGCGGAAGGTTATTTGATTACTAGACCACCTCTTTTTTATAATATATCTTTGGATTTTTGGAAAACTCATATGCCCTCCCTTTTGCAATCTATAGATTATCGTATGTGAATGCTTGTAAAAGAAGGCTATTTTACATCAACATGTGAAATTAATGGCATAAAAACTAAACTTTCTTTTTGAATGGACTTTTGATGATAGAGATCTAGCACAACTATATAATAAATGTCTGGACTAATTTTTATGTTCATTAAAATCTAAAGATTACATGCGTGTTTCAATATGTACAACTGGTAATAAAATTTGGGATAGATTATGCATAACTTATGAAGATATAAATGAAGTTAAACAATCTAGGCTAAACATTTTTTTGCATGATTATAAACTTTTTTTGCATGAAACCTAGCAAATTAATTTCTAAAATGTAAACTAGGTTTATAAAGATTATTACATGCCTTAGGAACAGAACTCACAAACTAAGAAAAAGTTAAAAAAATTTTGAGATGTTTACCTTCTTTCTTTGATACTAAAATTATTTTCATTACTAAATCTATGGATTTGATTGTTTATTCAATCAATAACTTTCTTGGATCACTAATTGCTTACAAGAAAGGAGTAAACTAAAGGAAGCTTGATGTATGTGAGAAGAAAAAGGAGAAAACAGTAACCTTAAAGGCTAATGATTCAAACATTGATTCTTCTAGTTTTAAAAGTGATGAAGTTGTTTAATTACTAAATAATTCAAGAGCTTCTTAAGAAAAAAGCAAAAGCATCATCAGAAATAGAACAAAGGTAAGAATCATAAGAATTCTAAAGTTTCTTATAACAATATCTATTTTGAATACAGTAAGCCATGGCATCTAAATCTTGAATCCTTAACACTGAAAGCTCACCAGAGCAAGGAGAAGGGTGAGGAGAAACCTAAGTTCAAGAATGATAAGAAAAAGATCCAAAAGGCTTTCTAAGCGACTCTGCTTCAGACTCCTCTGAAACTGAAGCTGAAGAGGAGGTAACAAACATATGTTTAATGGCTGATGGACATCTTATTCACTCTAACAAAGAAGAAGTATGTGAATTAACATATGATAAATTGCTTGATGTTTCTAAGAATATTCATTCATCTTATATAAAGCTTAAAAAATCATATGTTAGCTTGAAACTAGAATTTTGAACTTATAAAAATAGCATGAAGTTTTGATTAAAGAACATTCTACACTTGTTAGCAATCACTTGAAATTATTAGATGAATTTGATGCTTTGAAAAAAAAATATTTTGAATTGATTAATGAGCATGATTCCCTAAAAAACTTATATGTTGAGCTAGAAACTACATATAAGGACTTATATACTCTTGCAACTAATTTAGATAGTAAGAAGCATGCTTTGAAAATAGATTTTTTAATTCTTAAAAATGCAAATAAGTTTTTTGAAGCTCAATTATTTGCTTTCAAAGAAAATAGAAAATCACCCATAACACTTGAGTTTCATAATCCATGATATTAGCATGTATCATTCAAACCTAAGAAGAGAAACTATAACCCAAGTAGAATAGTAAACCCTTTTCTTGGTCTTAGATGTTTTTCATGTGGCATGATAGGACATATCTCCCAAACATGCACCACTCACCGTAGAACACATATGATGTGAAGAACCAAATTACATGATTCACAACATAACGCATATTCATTGCATTCTTATTTCCATAAGAAGGGACCTAAACTTGTTTTGAATTCTAAATCTAACATTTGATGATTTTATAGGTGTGTTCTCACATAAGACCTTGTAAGAGCATGTGCTACCTACACAACGGATGCTCAGGCCATATGACAAGAGATGCTAATCAATTCATTTTTCTTGTGGCCAATATTGTAGGCAAGGTCACTCTTGGAGATAATACCACTATAAAAGTGGTACGTCCATGTATAATAAAAAACTCCAAGAACCTTTTTTATTAAAAATATTTTACTTGTTGATGGTTTAAAATATAATTTGCTCAACATCAGTAAGCTCTTTGATAAAGGATTCAATATAAAATTTTTGTCAAACATTTATATTATAAGCTTAAATAATATCATTATTTTGTAGAAAATAAGGATCAATAATTTCTACATGCTTCATTTAAATAATATTAAATGTACTACTTTATTTTTCTTAAAACTATTACTGATGAGTCTTGTTTATTGCATAGGAGGTTATGTCATGCTAGCATGAAAATACTTAGAAGAGTAACCCAAGAGGACTTAGTAATAGGAATCCCTATGTTTGAATCCATTAAGGACCGCATATGTGATGCCTGTCAATTAGGGAAATTAGTCAAATCCTTTATCCATCCCATTAAAGACATTAGCACCACTAATCCTTAAGAAGTCCTTTACATGGATTTATTTGGACCTATTATCACTAAAAGCTTAGGGGAACAGTGTTGGAACTCATTCAATATGTATTAGGATGTTAAGCCTAATTAATTGTCTCAAGGCTAACCAAGAGGGGGGGTGAATTGGTAATTTAAAAATTATACTTCTACTCTTGGATTTTTAGAAAACCTTTTTAATTATTAATGCAAGTTAAATTTAAAGTTTAAAAAATAAACTTTTCAACCAGAGTAAACAACTTGCAATGAAATTAAATGCGGAAGAAAAATAAGAAAGAACACACTAGATTTATAGTGGTTCGATAAAACCTTGACCTACGTCCACTCCCCGGAGGCACCCTTCGAGTATTGCACTAATACCAAAAAGTGACTCTCCTTTTGCCCCCAAAGCAAGGCGGAGAAGGCTGTACAAAATCACTTTCACCTTCCCCGGTGCGGCAGAGTAGCCGGGTTCTTTGACACCAAAGAGATCTTCTTCTCGCCAAAACTTCCCTCAAGATGACCCTAGAATTTGATGGTACTGGAGTGCAAGTTCACCGGAGCAACCGTGTGAATATCCCCTCCACACTCCCTTGAAATCCCCTCCAAGGATCTTCTCCCTCTCAAACTCCACCCTTTCCTCTCTCCCTTTCAAATTCTCACTTCTAGTTTTCTCCCAAAGAACAAAGACACAATAGCTGTCAAAGACACACTTTGTCGTCCTTTTACACTCTCCAAGTGACGATAGAGAACCGGACCGATGTTGTTGACCTTCACTTGAGAGCCTTCAAAGGAGATGGGAAGAAATAAAGAGATCTTCTTCTTCAAGTAACCTTGTGAATCCCTCACAAACCCCTAACTTGATCTCTCACTCTTCACTCTTGCAATCTCTCTCAAACTCTCACTTTCAATAATCCCTCTCAAGAGAAAACAACTCCAAAGGCACTTGTAATAGTTTCTAGCACTCCTTATATATAAAGGACATGAAAAACTGCCCAAAAAACTGCTAAAAATATGTTTTTCTGTGCACTGGATTGTCTCGTACAAAATTGAGTTAGTACGGACGAACTGTGTAAAAAACTGTCCCGTACGAACCATTTGTGCATCTGTACGAACCAATTTCGTCCTGGATGAAATAGGTTCATCCCGTACAAAAAATTTTGTCCGGTACGAACAGTTATATCAAAAGTTGGTTTCGGAAACTGCAAAATATTGCCAGAAACTTCCATAGTCGATTCCCATCGTCCTGGACGAACATGACTTCATCTGGACAAAATTTTTTACAGAGAGAAACTCGTCCTGGGATGAAAATGATTTCGTCTGGATGATCATGACTTAGAAAAATTTTCTAGTTCAATTCATGTCTGTTCCATTGCTCTTACAAGGAGATAACTGATCTGATCGTCCAGTACGAACAATATTCGTCCTGTACTATCAGTACAAAAACTTTTCAAGATCTCCTTTAGTGTGTGTGAATTTATTCACTCAATTACATACACTCCCTCTCAAATTTAATTCAAATAAAAAGTACAAGCTTCAAATTCACAAAGTATCTCATGCTGAATTTGATTTGAAGTCTTCGTAGTCTGGAGTTCAATTTTCCTGAAATATTAGTATACACAAGAGCAAAAACAAATCTTCCAAAAAATGTTAGGAGATAACAACACATAAAACAATAATATTTGGAATCATCAAAACTATACAAGTTGCAAGAATGTAAAACATGCAAATAGCAACTTTCCTAACAAATAGGTCTTTCAATTTGTAATAGTCGATTTCTTCTCTAGATTTACTTGAGTTAGATTTTTGTCACATAAAAGTGAGTCATTCATTGAATTTAAATCTTTCTCCACTTTGATTCAGAAAAATATAGGTTGTGATCTCTTGACCATCCATAGTGACCATGGTGGAGAGTTTGAAAATGAGAGATTTAAAGCTTTATATGAGGAGCAAGGGACTACTCATAATTTTTTAGCTCCTAGGATCCCTTAGCATAATGGGGTAGATGAAAGGAAAAATAGGACCTTAGTAGAAGTTGTTAGAGCCATGCTTACTGAGTATTCACTTCTAAAATACTTTTGGGAAGAAGCAATAAACACAGCATGTTATATATTAAATAGGATGAATGTTAGATCTAAATTAAATATGACACCCTATGAAATTATAAAGGGTAGGACACCCAACCTCTCTCACCTCCATGTCTTTGGATGTAAGATTTTTATAGTAAACAATTGGAAATCACACTTAGAAAAAATTGACCCAAAATTTGATAAAGACGTGTTCTTAGGCTATTTAAATATTGGGAAATCCTATAGAGAATTCAAAAAAAGAACATTGGTAGTTGAGGAGACCACTCATGTTGTGTTTAATAAATTTGATAATTTAGGAGGGTCTAGGGTGGAAGAATAAGAGGTTGTAGAAGTAACCCAAAGATTAGAATATGGAAATCTAAAGGAAATGGTAGAGCCTAAAAACATATTTCCGAGATAGTAGAAATATTCTTTGAGTCATCCTTTTGAAATGATCTTAGGAGACCCTTCTAATGGTGTTAAAACTAGGCATGGACTTAGAAAAAAGGTAAACCACTCTACTTCATCTCAATGATTGAACCCACTAAAATAAATCAAGCTCTTTCTGATAAATTCAAGACTTTAACCATGTAAGAGGAATTAAAATAATTTATTATGAAACATATATGGGTACTAGTAGAAAGACCTAAGGACTAAAGTGCAGTAGGAACCAAATGTAGTTTTAAGAATAAAATGAATGATTCTAGTGTGATGGTTAAAAATAAGGTAAGATTGGTGGCTAAGGGGTATAATCAAATAAAACAGATTATCAGATTCATAAAACACATGAATTATAAAGCAAACCTAGGCTTTGAGAATTCCTAAATTTTAAATCATATTTTCAAATTAAAGAAGGATTTGTATGCCCAAAGCATGAGAGGCTTAGCACATTCGTACTGGAAAGAGAGTTTATTAAGGAGAGTGTAGACACCACCCTTTTTCTAATGAGAGTAGGAGATGAATTACTCATTATATAAATATGTGTTGATGATATACTCTTTGGATCTTCTAAAAAAAATTATGTGATAATTTCTCTAAAATAATGAGTAAGAAATTTGAGATTAGTATGATGGGAGAATTGTCGCAGTTTTTGTGGTTTAGCATAAGGAAAATAGATGATGAAACTTTTCTTAATCTATTAAAATACATTAAAGACATCCTAAAAATATATGAAATGGATGAATCCAATCTAATAAACACTCCCATAAGCTCGAGTGTTTAATTAGATATGGATTCAAATGGTAAATTAGTTTATCAAAAGAAATACATAGGAACAATTGGATCACTGCTTTACTTAACTACTAGCCGACTTGATATAAAATTTAGTGTTTGTCTATGTGCTAGATTTCAAGCTGATCCTAAAGAATCCCACCTAACTGTAGTTAAGAGAATCCTTAGATATCTCTTAGGAACCCAAAACTTAGGAATTTGGTATCCAAGGCATAACACCTCTTTTGAAATTATTGAATATTCTTATTCTAATTTTGTAGGATATATAGTGGATAGAAAGAGTACCTCTGGAACATGTTAATTCATATGATAATCCTTAGTCTCATTGTCCAGTAGAAAACAAAACTCTATTGCACTTTTTATTATTGAAGTTGAGTACAAGTCCTTTAGTTAAAGCAACAAATTCTAGATTTAGGATTACCTATTGGCACAATCTCAGTTCTATGTAATAACACTAGTACCATCTATATCTCTAAAATTCATATCCAACATTCTAGAACCAAACACATTGACATAAGACATCACTTTATTAGGGATCATGTTACTAAAGGAGACATTGAGCTATACCATGTAGCAACTGAAAACTAACTAGCTGGCATCTTTACTAAACAATTGTCCTTAATCTTTCAATATCTTAAGAACTAGATTAAGGGTTATAAACATAAATGCATGAACTTGATGATTACTGAACTCTGAATCTTCTATTTTCTAATATTTTTCTATTTTTGTTTGCATGTTTATTTTAGTTTATGTTCTACTATTTTCTGTGTTTTATTTTTATGTTAATTTGTCCTTCAATTTTTTTGGTCACTACTGGAATGACATTTTTACCTTGCTTTTGTTTTAGAAAATTTGTAAATAATGATTGACATCTCTAAATTAGTTACAGGAAGAAACACTTAATTCTTTCTCTTCCTCTAACTCCTTTAGTAGTGTGATTTTCTTTTTGAAGCAAAGGTCTAAATCAAATTAACGATTAGATTTTGAAATTGAGATTTTTTTCTATATTCTTACAGTAATCTATCTCATATGAATAATGTTTAAAGTCCTTAAGTCACTTTCAAGCTTTCTTGATCAAGTTTTTGCATTTATCACATGAATATGATTATGCTTTACGGTTTACTCTTCCTTATATTAGATAGTGAGTTTTTTCTTCTATTATATCTAGAAGATATTCTCACAACTATGAGTCTTTAAAGGTTTCAAAAGGGAGCTAGCTCACAAAAATGATAAGAGGCACAAAATGAGCCCAAAAATAAAAACTAAAAAGATGCGCAATGCAAAGTGTGCCAAATAACTGATAAGAGGCACAAAATGACCCTACAAGAAATTAAGGTTCCTTCTCTTTTAAACCTTTAAATCTTAAAAGAATTCATAGGTCACTTAATATCTTCAAAGACTAGATTTTGAAACTCATGATCATGACTAATTACTTTCTTATATTATTTTATAAGATATTTTTCTAAAATAAAGTTTTGAATATATCACTTTCTTATCTGATTTCATTTTTGAAATAAATTTTGATTTCAAAAGATTTTTACCCTGTAAGGAGTCCGAGCTAGGGTTAACATGATTCGTTGTTCTACCATTTTTTAGATTTCAATGATGTTAATTAATTTCATATTATTTTTTAATCCAATCATAAGGGAAATTTATCATTTTCTAGTGTTCTTTGAGAAAAAAATTATTTTTTTCTCTCTTTATTATTTTATTATATTTTCATTATATTTTTATTTGTTTTTATGTGATGCTTGTACTGATGTTCTTTTATGTATGTTGTTCTATTTCTTATTTTTCCTCCTTTTTGAGGTGTCAAAAGGGAGAGTGGTGTGTTGTTGGTTGCTTATGTTCTAGTTAGTGTATGTCAGACTTATTTTAGTGTAGATTATTGTGCTTTAATTTTGTTCCTTTTTTTTTTTTGTTATGTCTCTGTTCTTAAAATTAAAAAAAAAAATTATGATTTAAAATTTTTTTAACAATAATGTTTGTCATCATCAAAAAGGGAGAGATTATTACAAATATGGTACACATACTGTGATTTTGATGATAATAAATATTATTGATTCTTGACTACTACTATTCTTGAATATCTATATTATTTGGGCTGCTCACTAACCTTTCAGTTCAAAAAGTTCACTTGGAACATCAATCAACATACGATCAAGTAACTAGGATTGATTCAGTCTATAATTTCTATTTGAATGTATCTTCTACCTTTCTTTGAGTTAAATGTAATATAATGTATCTTCTACTTTTTCTATTTTTGATCATATCATATAGGATGATTTTAAATTTTCCTCGATGATCGCTTAAAAATAGAAACCCTAATTAGGTCATTCTATTAAGATGATATAATTAACTAATTATACTGGATGATCCAGATCATCTTGGATATTCAATCACATGTATAAAATTTAGCCACCAATCAAATTTTAGGCATGTTTTTAAAATTGTATTTTTTGTCTAACTATCTCATATGATTAACATCATTATAGTTGATCCAAGATAATAATGCCTAAATTGATATGATGATTTGGAGACTAATTAAGGTTAGATTAATCGATAATATCATCCAAGACAATTGCAGAATTGTATTGGATGATTTGTAAGAAAAACCATAGCTTTCTCCCAAATTTGCTAGATGTCCCAAACTATCTGCTGGACAATAATGTCTGATTTTGAACTAATCGTATAGGATGATCTGCTCTTCATCCCAGACGATCAATTTTTTTTTCTACATATCATCCCAATTTATCTCTTAGACATCCCAAACTATCTACTAGACGATAATGCTTGATTTTTGAATAAATCATACAGGATGATCATAGAATCATCCTGGATGATCAGTTATATTTCTACATAACATCCTAATTTATCTCCTGGACATCCTAACTATCTTCTAGAAGAAAGTGTATATTAGAACAAATCATACATAATGATACATATATCATCCTAGATGATCATAAAAACTTTCCATTCTAATTGTACGGGAAACTCAAATCAACTAGGCTAAATCGGCAATTTTGTACTAATCATACAGGACAATCTATCTATCATAGTGGATGATCTTTGATGGCAAGTTAAAAATTAGGGCATTTTTTAAGGCCTTCTATTTAAGCTCTCTTAATAGTTAATGGAAAATTTTTTTGCTGATGTCTTGATCTAAGAGAGCTTAGAGAAGGAGAGCTTGGGAGAGAGAGAGAGAGAGAGATAATCTTATGGGGGGGTGGAGTTTTTGTGGGGAATCACAAAGGTTGCTCCAAGCAATAATTCATTCTTCTTCTTCAAGCTTCATCCTTGGTTCTTTTGTGGCTCAAAGGGAGATGATCATCAGCATCATATCAAGTTTCTCTACCTACACCATGAGGGAATAAAAGAATTCCAAGTTCTCTATCTTCACGAGGAGAATGAAAAAAAATTCAAGATTCTCTGCCTCACATGGATGGTGGAAAGATTTTGTAAGAGCTTCTCCACCTTATTTTGGGAGCAAAAGGAGAGTCACTGAAGGTTTAGTGCAATACTTTGAGAGGGTATCTCTAAGGAGTGGACGTAGGTCAAGTTAACCAAACCACTATAAATCTAATGTTCTTTCTTATTACTTTTTCACACTTTCATTTTCTATGGTTGATTATATGGATAAAATCTCTTATCTGTTTTGTTAATTGCTTCTACATTCATATTTATTTTAAAATATTCAAAAAGGTTTCAAAAAGATTATTTTATTTGTTTAACAAATTTTAAAACGACCAATTCACTCCCCTCCCCTCTTGGTTAGCCTTAGGCTAGTTCATAAGGGCTTAACAATCCTAACAAACTTTTAAGAGAAATGCATGGGATGATTAGGCGTCATCAAGTATTATACTAGAAAATGTTTAAGAGATTTAAACTAATCATCCAGGTCAATCTTATAATCGTTTGGGATGATCAGCCTATATCTCTTGAACTAATCTTACAGCACAATGCAGGTCATCCTGGCTGAAATTGCTATCTTATACTAATCATATAGGACATACTATCAGTTGCACATAATTGAAAATTAGGGCTTCTTTTAGAGGCTCTTTATTTAAGCAATTGTATTAACCACTGAGTTAATCTTTTTCTACGGATGAAATATAAAAGAGAGCTTGGAGAAATAAGGAGCGCTTGGGAGAGAGAGATCCTTATGAGGGGGAGTTATGAGGGAGTCACAAAGGCTACCCCAAGTAAGGTGTTCATTATCTCCAAGTTGTTGTCCTGGTTCCTTGGTGGCTCTGAGGGGGATCTTCATCACTATTAGATCCAGGTTCTCTGCCTTCACTAGGAGGATAAAAAAGGATTTCCAAGGTTATCTTCCTACTCCAAGAGGGAGTAAAAGGACTCACAGGTTTTTTTCCTTCACTAGGAGGGTTAAAAAGAATTTTTAGGTTATCTGCCTACTCTAGGAGGGAGTAAAAGGATTCAAGGTTCTCTGCCTCACCGTGTTAGTGAAAAAAATTTTGAAAGAGCTTCTCTGCCTTACTGTGGGAATAAAAGGAGAGACACTTTGGCTTAGTGTAATACTTAGAGCAGGAGTCTCTAAGGAGTGGACGTAGGTTAAGTTGAACGAACCACAATAAACCTTGGCGTGTTTTTTTTAATTCATTTTTCTATTTTTTTAATTTTTGCATATTTCTATGATTTAATCTATGGTCAAAATCTCTGATCTTTATTTGAAAAAATTAGCTTAACTTCTACATAAATCATTTGCTTTAAAATATTCAAAATTTTCAAAAATACTTTCTTTTTCATGAAGAACATTTTTTTAAATGACCAATTCACCCCCCCCCCTCCCTCTTTGTTAGCCTTGGGACTAGTTCTTTAGGGATTAACATCCCTCATGAACTATTAACCTTAGAGAAGGAAAAGGAAGAGCTTGAGAGAGAGATCCTTATGAGGGGGAGTTGTGAGCGATTCATAAAGGTAGCTCCAAGTAAGGTGTTCATCATCTTCTTCAAGTTGCATCTCTCGTTCCTTCATAGATCTTACAAAGATCTTCATCAGTATCAAATCCAGATTCTCTGTCTTCACCAGGTGGGTAAGAAAGGATTTAAGGTTATTTGTATACTCTAGGAGGGAGTAAAAGGATTCTTGGGTTTTCTTCCTTCACCAAGAGGGCGAAAAAGGATTTCAAGGTTGTCTGCCTACTCTAGTAAGGAGTAAAAGGATTCGTGGGTTCTCTACCTTCGCTAGGAGGGTGATCTAGGTTCTCTGCCTAGTCCAAGAGGGAGTAAAAGGATTCACGGTTCTCTGTCTCACCAGGTTGATGGAAAGATTTTGTATGGACTTCTTTGCCTTACTGTGGGGGAAAAAAGAAAGTCACTTATGTTTAGTGCAATACTTGGAGACGGAGTCCCCAAGGTGTGAACGTAGGTCAAGTTGACTAAACCACTATAAATAATGGTGTGTTCTTTCTATATACTTTTCTGCATTTTAATTTTCATATTTTTTATGATTTGATCTGTGTTGAAAATATCTAATTTTTATTATTATAAAATTAGTTCAACTTCCACATCAAGTGGTTTTAACTTTTTGTTTGATTAAGAAATTTTTAAATAACCAATTCACCCCCCCCCCCCCCCCCCCCCCCCCCCCTCCCATCCCCTCTTGGATAGCCTCAGAACTAGTTCTATAGGGTTTAACCAACCTCATAAACTTTCAAATAATAGTAAAATAAATAACCAACACTATGTCAATGAATTTTTAAGGACGGATAGTCCAAAACTATCAGGTTACGTGTTTTATGGAGGCCTTATACTTGTGCGCATTGTAATAACACTACGAATGGATTTGATAGAATGTAAACATTGAAATTAAAAATTTAATAAATTAGCAAACAATCAAACTAAATTAATTTAAAAGTTAGTAATAAAATATCTAGACATTACAGCTTCTATATCGTGGTTCTTGATTTCATTCAAATAGGAAAATATGTGTTAAATTTAGAAGCTTTAAAGACCAAAACACTTAATTAAAATGAAGGACTTTATGCTCTCCATCTACCCCAATTTTGGAGGATTGGTAGCATTACAAATATGAGCTTAGGACTTGCTAATCAATAGCTTTTAGCAATTAGAAGTTAGTAAATGCTATGTTTTATAAAATCTAAAATTAACTATTATAATATTTAAAATCGTCTTGAAAAATAAAATTTAAAATATCTAAATTATTAAATACTTAAATTTAAACCACCCCTTAAAGAATTTAAATAAACCAAATCAATTATAGAGAATTTTAAATTAATAAAACCTAGGACCTATCCAAGTAATATAGCCTTCTACACACACTTAGATGGTTTAGTATGACAACAAACTCTAACCTAGGCTAGGAAAGTGATTTGATTTGGTTTGCTTGGAGTTCCTTTCCTAGAGGGTACTCATTTCTGTGCTTTTACGTTATGTACTTTGGATGTAATATTTACATTTTATTAGTGCATTAGATATTAAAGTGAAAATTCAGAGCTGTGTAATTTTATTTTAATTTAAATTTCTTTATATATAACTCCCCACACTTTATATATATATATTATATAAACAATCATATTTAAATATACTTTATATAGGAGTAGAAATCCAAGCTTGTTATTAGTTGGGCACGACCACCTTTTCTTCACAATAGTCCCCAAGTTGTACTCTGAAATTATAAAAGAATAAAAAATCTTTTATTTACATTGTGATTCATGCATGTTTTTATTTAGAAATCATATACATATTATAAATTCATGGTCATATAAATTTTTAAACTATAATTCCTTGATTCCTAAGAAGGAGCCTATCTAATCTTGCATTAATATGACGATCGATTGTGCTTAGGATTATTAGCTAATAGATCAATCTTGGCAAGTGCCAACCCAAATTATATTCACCCTTCAATCTTTGCACATTCCTTTCCTATTATACACTTTCAAAATTTAAAATCTAAAATTTAAATATAATTTCTAAGTGTAAATAGAAAATTTATAATCCAAAGCATGTGCATTGAAATTTTATTAGCCCAACCAATTCTTTAAATCTATATAAGTTTGAAATTTTTAGTCTTCACTTTAATTGAGAGTATTCTCTTAGGAAATGCAATTAATTATAAGGGATTTCTCTTACATGAAGTTTAGAATCCAGTAATAAAATAAACCCTACCTTAGTTTCGTTTTAAAGTAGAGGAAGAATCTAAGGACATAGACTTAGCTTTAAACATTAGATTAATTTTATAATAAAAAAGATAAGTGAATATTTTTTATCCTTAAGGATGAATTGACAACTCCTTATATTATTATGAGTATAAAAATAAATTCAATGATTTAGTTTTAAAATCAAAATGATAAGTAAATATTATTTTTATCCTTCAAATGATTTTTTTATCCTTCAGGATGAATTTAATATTCCTTATGCTGCATTTGATTATGAAAATAAATTGAGTTTCTCATTTCAAATTAATAATGATATATTTGTCTATATTTTGGGTTGGTATAATATTGATCTATGCAGATTTACCAAAACAAAATATTTTTAAAGTAAATGTAATGTGGCATAACATTAAATTTTTCCATAGTCACTCTTCCATTTCTTGTTGTTTGTAGTGGGTGGTATAGTCTACACTCATCTTAATCACTAAGGTCTCATTGTTCTTGGCGGTGTGTTTTATTCATTTTATGATGTGTATAAATAATTTTTTTATCTATATATGATCTAAAAGCTAGTAAGTAATGATGAAAAAGGAAGAGAGAAAGAGTGTGAGAAAGAATGAGAGAGTGAAAGGTAGATCTAGATAAAATCATTATTTTCTCATCCATAAATATAAGAATCATATGAATAAGAGCACTATTTAGTAGAGCTTAAGCTAAAAAAAGGAGAAAAGCTTGCATAATATCTCTCATCATATCTCTCTATGTTTCATCTCAGTGGTCTCTTTATGTCTTTCTTTATTGCTGTCCCATTATTTCTAAGGTTTTGAGAGTTATAATAGAATATATATGGAGTGTAGGAGTTATATTGTTAGCTCATGATGGAGCTCGATTAGTTATAATGAGTGGTGTAGCATTGTTGTGAAAGAGGATATGAGTAAGGATATTTTGTGGGAATCTAGAGATGAAGTTAATGTCAAGTAAGAAGCCATTATGATGCCACCTTATTGGAGAAAGAGGGGGAAATAAATGGCATGATTTAGATCTCTGAGCTTGGTGGAAATCAAATTAAGAAGAATATCTTGTGGTTGAGATGTGTGCTGTTAGATTAACTTTTAAATAGGTTTTGCATAGTAGCTTTTCCTTTGGCCTAAGTGAATAATAATTTATCCAACTGAGAGGGGAACTTCTATCAACACCCTCACTGATGAGGGTGGCAACTATTAATGAAGATGTGGGTGGCCTTTGGCTGAAGGTGGTCCATCTAGCTCTAATGATAAACTCCTTTCCAACTCCTGAGTGAGTCCTTCAAATTGGTTGTCCTAGAGAAAGAGTACATCTCCTTCTAAAAGTGCTAAATGTAACCTATATGCTACTTATGATAAGTTACCTATAAAAGCAGTCATGGGTGTATATATAGATCCTTGATTTATTTGATCCTTTGAACATCTTATGTCAAAATGATTATATAAATGAATCATAAACCAGGAAAGGGCATGATTAAATGTGAATTTAATATCCTAAATCTTATTGGATGGTCTCATCACTGGGTTTCTCTATAAATATTTTATTTGATTCAAGTAAATACTTGTTTTTTTATAACTTATGAGCCTTATGCCAATTTGGCATAATGAATCTTTCCTCTTTACTTTTCATTCAAGTTTCTAAGAAAGTTTTCTTCAAGAGAGTGTGAGCTTCTTTAATTCTTCAAGCCTTGAATATGGAGGAGACTAGATTGAGTGAGGTCATTATTAGAGAAGATATGTAAGTATTAATAGACTCAAGGGAACTTAATACCAATTATCTAATGAAGAGAATGCACATTGATGTATAGGATCTAGTTATAATTAAGGATGATCGGTCATCTGATTATGCTATTAGGATAAAGGAGGTGGTCACTCCCATTACTCCAACTATGGGAGGGATTAGTGATGATCGTGAAGGGCTCTTAGATGAGGGGAGGAATATCTCCTGACCTTTTAAGAGCATATAAATGCATGAATGAAGCTACAACAAAGGAGGCGAGTGCTCCAAAGAAAAATGTAATTATTGATTTTCTCACTACCACTATTGAAAAGATTGTCAAAAACGTTTTTGAGGAGCAAATTGGAGTAAATATCCTTAAGTAGCCACTTACTTTCCTCTCATGTACCCTATACATTAACATCATCCTTCCCTAGGATAAAAAATTATTAGACAAAATTACAGGGAGGATGGTAGTCTTTGAGTCAGCAGTTAAAACTAGGGATTTAAATCAACCCAATATTGCAGAGTGGGTTACTTTCATGGGTGATCTTAATTAAAGATGTTCTATGGATTAACTGATTGATCAAATGGCAGTCATGTGGAGTCACATAAACTTAATGGAGATTGAATGGTGTTTAATGTTAAGTCAAACTAAGTAAGTGAGATTTCACCAGAGGGCTTAATACATTATTATGTATCTTTATAGAATGGTAGAATTTGTATTGAATATAGTGAAGGATCATATTTTAGAGTGTTCCCAATATGGTTGACAAATAGTATGCTTTTGTTTTCCTTTCCCCTATTATTATATATATCTAGAAATTATAATGTGATAACCCTTTTTAAGAATAAAACTTATGGCTTCCTGAAATGCCCTACAAAAAAAGATTTTTTTTTTTTAGTTTTGCTGAATAGATGATGAGGTCTGGAGTAAACTTTTGAATTATATAAAAGTTTTGGGCTCTATTACCCCTAAACAATGCTTAGGTTTTCTTTTATATAAAAATAATAAAACCTAACTTAATATATGCAAGTAAATGTGTCAAATTAAGTAATAAAGTGATAAAGTAGAGTATCGAAGCTGTAAGGAAGTATGCTTACTTGTAATAAACTACTATAATTTATTCTAATTATATTAATTATTCTATAGAAATAAATATAATATTTATGGACATTCTATCACTGGATAAATCAGTAAAAAACATTTGATACATTATTAAATAAAAGCTTTTTGGATTGATGAGTGTAAATTTCATATCATTCTAATGAAACTCTTAATTATAGGTGTGATATATAGCATATGCATCCGTAGATCTCTTTTAAGCGTATAGGGATGAAAAGGATATCTGTTGACTTCTTATAGTTATAACATCTCCTTAAGAACATAGAATATTTTACATCATATGCCTATGTATGCAAACACCATATCTCAATATTCCAAATTATTCTTACATTCCTCCATCAAGGCTATATATCATACTATATTTTAACTAGATATAAGGTCACTATATATATATTAAATTAAGAATGGGTAATATTGAAAATATCATTTAATATTTATATAATAGGAGTCATCATTAGTATTATTTCATGCACCTTACATCATCAATCCAAAATAAGAGAATTAGCTAGATATAGCATAAATAACAAACAAACTCATTTTAATTAAACTCATCGAAGAATGAAAATACAAGAGAGAGATATCACTACAAAAGATAAATTGTATCTTTTATACACTTCTTCTTCCTTAACTTACAAAGTTAATTCAAAAAGCATAGGTACACAAAAAGGAATCTATCATTACAGTAGTTGAAAGATTAACACCATAGTGCCATTGAAGTGAACTAACACCTCAGCACTGAAATTTTTTCTGCTTCACAGCCCTTATTAATATGGATCAATTTCTTAATGAACAATTTTGTCTCTTCAAACATAGAATGTGAATCTTAGAAGTTACAACTGCAACACCACTGTGTTGTTGATATTTGAGTGCTACAGCACCTGAGTGGAAAAAATGGGCTAAGGTGTGAGAAATTTTGGCATCACGGTATATGAAAATAAAGAGTCCAGCACTGCCAATCTGACTTCTTTACACTGCTGTGCTATTAATGCTATGGCACTAGCTATGTTGACAACCACAACACTAGCAAATAAAGAACCTGGCATCATAATATTTGATTTTTTGTGCCTAAATAATATTAAAGATAGCACAATGGCATTGTTTCATCAAACGTCATGGTGTTTGTAGCTTCTTAAAATTTTTTGCCATTTTTTTGTTTATCTTATATAAAAAATAAATAAAATAATATATTTTCACTTAAAGTAAAATATGTTAAACTCTACATTCCCTTCTTAAACTCTTACTTGTCCTCAAGAAAATAAGGAAATTTAGAATTTTGATTAATTAAATTATCAAAGTAAAAAGTTGTCAATTTAAAATTACTAAAATATCAAATATTAAATCATAGTCTAGAAGCAGCTTAAATGAACAAAGTTATAATTCTAGTTTGAAAAAAAAAATTACTAACAATTATGCTAACTAATCATACTTATTACTGGTTAAATTGACTTTACATATTAAGAATGTAATCATTGACTTTTGAATTCTATATTAAAAAATTGTTGACCTAATTTCTGCAAGATAAGTTAGTGCTACCTAGAACCTTCCAAGTAGGAGACTTGGTCTTGATTCTTCAAAGGCCTATCACTGCACACAAAAAGAATGGTGGGAAGTTTTGATCAACATTGGGAAGGACCTTTCATTGTAGAGACTATCTACGAAGGAGGCTCGTCTTAGCCAGTTTATTATAAAGGAAATCACCCAATATTGCTAATCAATAAGCATTTCATTAAGAAATATTATGCATTATATATCTCAACTTTTGAATCAATAAAGATATTTTCATGTTTTAAATCAAATTCAATCAACTTTGTTTAAATTCCAAATTCTAAACTCAAGCTATATTTTTCTTATGGCTAATTGTATGTCTCCGTTTTTCCTTTCCTTAAGACTAGATCTACTAGTGTTGGATAATGTCTTCTACGGCACCATCCTACTTTCAATCCAGCTTTGAACCTTTGTGGTGGGCATACTTGACCCCGCCACATGATCATCCACCTTCGATCCTTTGTAGAGGGAATACTTGTCCCCACCACATGATCATATAATTTCAATCCTCTATGTGGACTAAGCATCCTCACCACATGATCATCCACGGGTGATGGAGCACACCATTTATGGAAACATTCTAATATCAACTTTAATATGTCTATTAAGTGAAAATACCTTGTCGGTATCCTATACACTAGATGTTAGGTGATTCCTTCCTTGGAATTTAACTTCAATATATCTCTTAGGTGTAAGTCCCCTAATGGCTTCCTATAGACACGAGGTTAGGTTATGCCTTCCTTGGAATTTAACTTCAATCAATCTATTAGGTGAATGTTCCTTGATGATATCTTATAGACCTAGGGTTAGGTGATGTCTTTCCTTAGACTTCAATTTAGAATATGTCTATTAAGTGTAAGTCCCTAAACAGTATCCTGTAAACCCGAGTTTAATTGAAGCCTTCTTTAGAATTCAACTTTAATTTGTCTATTAGGTGTGAGTCATCTAATAACATACTATAAACTTGAGGTTAGGTGATTCCTTCCTTGGAATTTAACTTAAATCTATCAATTAGAAATAAGCCCCCTTTTAGCATCCAGTAAACCTAGGGTTAGGTAAAGCCTTCCCTTGGACTTTAATCTAGAACTTATCTGTTAAAAATAAGTCCCTTGTTGACATCCTTTAATCCTAGGGTTAGATGACGACTTTCCTTAGACTTCAATTTAAACTCAAATATTAGGAATAAGTCCCCTATCGGCATCCTTTAGATTAAGGGTTTCTCGATGCCTTTCCTTAGACTTAAAATCAAACCTATCCATTTGGGGGAAGTCCCCTATCGGCAACCTTTAAAATCTAAGATTAGGTGCTACCTTCCCTTACAAGGTTGACTTTTTCCATTCAGCTAATGCTGATATGTATATGAAAGTTCGTTAGGGATGTTAAGCCCTATAGAACTGGCCCAAGGCTAACCAAGAGGGGGGGGTGAATTGGTATTAAAAATTTTCTTTAAGCAAAGCACGAATGCAAACCAAACCATCACAAAAATAAGTGCGGAAGAAAATAAATGCGGAAGCAGTAAAAAAACAAGAACATAAGGGTTTATAGTGGTTCGGTCAACTCGACCTACGTCCACTCCCCGGAGGCGCCCTCTGAGTATTGCACTACAATCTTGACTCTCCATTAGCCCCCACAGCTAGGCGAAGAAGCCTTTACAAACACCTCTTTTTTTCACACTCGGCAAGGAAGAGAACCTTCCTCCTTTTGCTTCCTCTTGAAGCAGGAAGAGAACCTCGATCGCTTGCTGGAACTTACCTCTCCCAACCCTTTCAAGGACAAGAGACTCTAGGGAAGAAGAAGTGGAATAATGCTTGGAGAAACCCTTGTGAATTCCCTCATAAGCTCCCCCTCACAAGATCCTCTCTCTCTCTCTTTTAGGTTTTCTCAGGTCAAGACAGTAGCCAAGGATGTTCAAAAACGTTGAACAAGAGCTCTTAAATAGAAGAGCTTCAAAAGAGCTCATTAATTACAAGTTGCCGACTATATCGTCTAGGACGATATAGAAATCGTCTTGGCCAATCAGTACAAATCCCATGAGATCGGCCAGAGCATCGCCCTGAATGCAAACTGGATGATTGAAAATTGCCATGATCATCCCGACCGATCAGTTCAAATCAGAGGAAAATCGTCCAGAGCATCGCCCTGAATTCAAGCTGCCCGATCCAGATCGTCTAGGAGTAACTAAGGTTTTTTGACTAGATCGTCCTGGCCGATCCTGTGATCATCCAAGATGATGTTATCGTATCAATCATCCTTAATTACTACCTTAATTATTTGATCAATTAAGGTATAATTGTGAATATCGTCCAGGCCGGTCCAAGATTGTCCTAGCCGATTACCAAAAATATAGAATACCTTAATTATTTATGGCGGTAATTTCTTTTTATTTTGAGCCTAACATCCAGGCCGACACAAGTATCATCCCGGCTGATTGGCTAATGATGGCTGCCTTAATTAAGAACCCCTGATTAGATTTTCTATTTTAAGCCTGATCATCCAGACTGATGTAAATATCGTCCTTGCCGATTTGAGTAAAAATAGAAATTCTAAGTCTCTCAAGTGTGTGTGTGTGTGTAGGGTTACTTTGCATCAATCACACCAAAGATTACAATTGACTCAAGAAGGGAAAAATAAAATTACAGACTGACTCAACCCTAATCTACCCCATCTTGAGTTGGCTCCATTTTTCTGTCCAATCTTTGATTCTTGAAAAGTCAGTAGTAAAAGACAATCCAAGACAAGTAAGAGTGTTTTCTAATCATCAAAACATTGTTCATAGACCTGAATTTGCACAATCTCCCCCATTTCGATGATGGCTAAACACTACGACAAAAATTTAAAATAATAGCAGTGTAACACACGGTATCAAAAGTGCAAAAAAAATATCCTAAAACTACTCCCCTTTTTGACATCTCAAAAAGGAGGGAATCAAGAACAAAAGCAAACCACAAGATACCCTTTTTTTTTACCTAGGCATAAAGATGATGTAGTATTCCATGTGATTGATTTTAAAAATTTGTGAGTTAATGAGTTAACAATATCAATAATCCAAAGAACGGTAGAATATCTTATCATGATTACCCTTAGCTAGGACTTTCTCTTATGATAGAATCGTCTTTTGAAATCAAAGACCTAACTCAAAAAAATCAATTGGATATGAGGAAAAAGAATCCATTCATCACTCGGTTTAAGAAAAAATATCTTATAGAATAATGAACCAAAGTAAATTTGTCACAATCGCAAAACAATCGAAATCAAGCCTTTGATACATGAAAACTTCTAAGTTTTTAAAAGATTTGAAAAGAGAGAGAAGCTTGCTTTTTAGTGGGCTCATTTTGTGCCTCTTGTCAATTGATTGGTGCTTATGCACATTTTTTGCTTTTTGATATATAATTTTTCAATTTGGCGTCATTGCGCATCTTTTGTTGGCATCATTGGCCATTTTTTTTTCAATCTCCATTCTCTTTTACAGCTCTTAAAAAGGATTCTTAGTTGTGAGTATATCTTCTAGATATTAGAGAATAGGGGCTCTCTCTCTAACAAAGAGAAGAACTATCCACAAAATAGAATCAATTAACCAATGACAAGAGTAACGAGGAATCTTGATGTGACAAAAAGACTTTAAGCATTATAAATACAAGATAGATTTGCTTAAGCTAGTTTAGAAAGGATCTAAATTTCATACACAATCTTTAATTTGAAATAGATTTTTGATTAGAAAAGAAAACTATGCCACTAAAATAGGTTAGAGAAGGAGACACAATTAACGAAATATTCTTACCATATAATAGATTAAGAGATGTAAAACATTCACTACAAATTCTCAAAAGTAAGGACAAGGCATACAATATCATATCAGCAGTGATTTTTGAAAGCTAAAAAATTAAGAAAAGTAACAAAAAGAAAGCAAGTCAAATCAAACAAAACAAAGAAAAGAAAACAAAGAGCAAAAAGGAAACACAATTAAAAGAAAAAGAACAAAAACCAAATAAAGCAAGTAGAAGATCAAGTTTATGCAGTTATATCATTCACACCCAATCTGGTCCTTAAAGAGCTGAAAGTGTCGAAGGCCAGTGGTTTAGTAAAGATGTCAGCCAGTTGATTTTCAATTGTCACATGGTGTAGCTCAATGTCTCCCTTAGTCACATGGTCTCTAACGAAGTGATGCCTAATGTCAATGTGCTTAGTCCTTGAATGTTGGATAGGATTCCTAGAGCATATGGCACTAGTGTTGTCACAAAAGATTGAGATGGTGCCTACAGGTAATCCTAAATCCAATACATGTTATTTCAACCAAAGGACTTGGGCCACATAACTTCCAAGAGCAATATACTCAGCTTCAGTAGTGGAAAGTGCAATAGAATTTTGCTTCCTACTAGACCATGAGACCAAAGATTGTCCTATGAATTGACAAGTTCCTAAAGTACATTTTATATCCACCTTGCATCCTACAAAATCAGAGTCAGAAAATCCAATAATCTCAAAAGAAGTGTTGTGTCTATGATACCAAATCCCTAAGTTTTGGGTCCCCAAAAGATATCTAAAAATTCTCTTAACAATAATCAGGTGGGATTCATTATGGTCGGATTGAAATCTAGCACAAAGGAAAACACTAAACATTATGTCAGGTCGGCTCGTAGTCAAGTAGAGTAAAGATCCAATCATGCCTCTGTACTTCTTCTGATCAACAGACTTACCACTTGGGTCCTTATCCAATGGAACACTAGAAGTCATGGGAGCATTAATTGGCTTAGATTTATCCATCTCATACTTCTTCAAAATATCCTTTATATATTTTGTTTGATTAAGAAAGGTTCCATCATCTAATTGTTTTATGCTAAAACCCAAAAAATAGGACAACTCTCCCATCATACTCATCTCAAACTCTCTACTCATTGACTTAAAGAACTCATCACAAAGTTTTTTATTAGGAGATCCAAAGAGTATATCATCCACATAAATCTGAACAATGAGAAAATCATCTCCAATTTTTCTAAGAAAAAGGGTGGTGCTACGCTCCCCTTAACAAACTCCCTTTCTAGTAAGAATGTGCTAAGCCTCTCATACCATGCTCTTGGTGCGTGCTTTAAACCATACAAAGCCTTTTTTAATTTAAAAACATGATTTGGAAATTAGGAACTCTCAAAACCTTGGGGTTGTTCTACAAACATATCCTCTTTTATTTCCCTATTAAAAAAGGCACTCTTGACATCCATTTAATAAAACTTAAATCCTTTATAACAGGCAAAGACTAATAGCACTCTAATGACTTTCAATCTAGTTACAGGGGCAAATGTCTCCTCAAAATCTATCCCTTCTATTTGGTTATACCCCTTAGCCACCAATCTTGCTTTATTCCTAACCACCACTCCTGAATCACTCACCTTATTCTTAAAGACCCACTTTGTCCCAACTAAACTTTGTCCCTTAGGTATTTCTACAAGCTCTCAAACTTCATTCCTAACAAATTGGTTCAACTCCTCCTGTATGGCTAAATCCAAAACTCATCAGTAAGGGCTTGGTTTATGTTGGTGGGTTTAGTCATTGAGATAAAGGCAGAGTGGTTCACATGCTTCCTAAGTCCATGTCTAGTCTGAACTCCATTAGAAGGGTCTCCTAAGATCAAATCCTTAGGGTGACTTGTAGAGTATCTCCAAACTCTAGGTATGGTCTGAGAAGGTCCAACCCTTTCCTCCAGATCTAAATTTTCTACTCCTTGGGTGACATCTCCTACTACTCCTATGTTTTGGTGACCTACTTCCTTCTCCAAATTTTTTACTCCACTAGTAATCTCTCCAATATCATCATCATCTTCAACTCCTTGTTTTTTAGGAACAGACTCATCAAATACTACATGGGTAGTCACTTCCACCACTAAAGTTCTCTTGTTAAACACCCTAAAAGACTTCCCAACACTAGAATATCCCAAGAACACTCCTTCATCAGATTTAGGATCAATTTTTTCCAACTGAGACTTCCCATTTTTGTGAATGAAAACCTTACAACCAAAGACATGAAGGTGGGAAAGATTGGGTGTCCTACCCTTAAGGATCTCATAGGGTGTCTTTTATAATTTGGCTCTAATGTTCATACTATTCAACACATAACACGTTGTGTTAACTGCTTCAGCCCAAAAGTATTTTGGAAGTGAATACTCAGCAAGCATGGCTCTAGCGGCCTCCACCAAGTCCCGGTTCTTCCTTTCAGCTACCCCGTTCTGCTGAGGAGTCCTAGGAGCTGAGAAATTGTGGCTAATCCCCTTGTCCTCACAAAAATTCTCAAATCTATCATTCTCAAACTCTCCCCCATGATCACTATGGATGGTCAAGATCTCACAACCTAGCTTTTTCTGAATCCAAGTATAAAATGTTTTAAACTTCTCAAAAGACTCATTTTTATGTGTAAGAAATCTAGTCCAAGTGAACCTTGAATAGTCATCAACAATCATAAATCTATAGATTTTCCCTCCCAAGCTGGCAGTGCTAATGGGTCCAAACAAATCCATGTGAAGGACTTCTAAGGGTCCAGAGGTGCTAATTTCCTTGATGGGGTGAATGGTGGAGTGGACTTGCTTTCCTAGTTGACAGGCATCACAAAGGTGGTCTTTTGAAAACTTGAGTTTGAGGACACCTCTAACTAGGTCTTTTTGGGTCACTTTCCTAAGGGTTTTCATACTTGCATGACATAGTCTCTCGTGCCACAACCATAAATCATCTACCACTATTTTTAAGCAAAATGAAGCGGCACATTCAATGTTATTTAAATCAAGCATGTAGACATTTTTTATCCTCTTTCCCTGCAAAATAGTGTTGTTACTTAAACTTACAATGCATGAATTTGTAAAGAATTGCATGATGAAGCCTTTGTCATTGTGTTGACTGATGCTGAGCAGGTTGTGCTTAAATCCATTTACAAGCAAAATATTTTCAATCATAAGGTTCCTGGAATTACCAATTATACCTGCACCTACCACCTTCTTGGTGGTGTTGTCTCCAAGAGTAACCTTGCCTCTAATCCTGGACTCCAGCGAAAAAAATTGATTAGCATCACTAGTCATATGTCGAGAGCAACCGCTGTCCAAGTACCACATACTCTCACAAGGTCTTTTGTGAGAGCCCACCTACAAAATTATCAAATCTTAGATTTAGGAACCCAAGTAGGTTTGGATTCTTCTTATGAAGAGTAGAATACAATGCATGTGTGATATGTCGTGAATCATGCACCATGGGTCTCCACACCCAATGTGTATTATGGTGAACAGTGCAAGTGTGTGAGATGTGTCCTAGCATGCCACATGAAAAACATCTAACTCCAGAAAAGGATTTCTTAAATTATTCGAGTTATAATGCATCTTCCTAGGTTTTGGCTTTTGATCAAAAGTAGGTGTCATCCTAGTTTTATTACTCTTATCTAATTCATTTTGAATCTTCAAATTTGTGCTTTTTAAGACTTCATTCTCAATCTTCAAGTTTTTCTCCATCTCTTTAGACATCTTAAAATCAGAATCAAATGAGGTGTGTGTGACTTTTAGTGACTCATGCTCTTTAATTAATTCACAATATTTTTTTTTTAACTCATCAAATTCATTAAGTAGAGCCATATGATTTGAATCAATTATAGAATGATCGTTAGTCATAATTGCATGCTCTTTTTGTAACTCAAAAAATTCCAATTATAAGCTTGCATGTGTTTTCTTGAGTTTCCTATATGATGCATGAATTTTTTCAGAAACTTCAAGAAGTTGATCGTAGGAAAGTTCACATACCTCTTCTAGATCAAGATGATCGTCTGCCATCAAGCACAACTTTATTGTCTCATCTTCTGGTTCTGTCTCTGATGAATCTGATGTAGAATCCACCCAAAACGCCTTTTGGTGTCTCTTCTTGTCCTTCCTGAACTTGGGTTTCTTCTCACCCTTTCCTTTGCTTAAGTGATCTTCAAGTGTAGGACAATCGATTTTCACATGTCCAGGCTTCCTTCATTCATAACAAACAACATCAGAAGATTCTTTAGAATATTTGTTATCCTTACCTTTTCTCTAATGATGTTTTTGCTTCTTCCATAGAAAGTTTATGAATTGCCTTGAGATGAAGGCAACTTCATCGCTCTCAGACCTGAAAGAATCGGAGTTAGATTTGTGTGTCTTCAGCGCCACCATTTTCTCTTTATTTTTCTCACCTACATCAATATTTCTTTGATTCACCCCTTACTTGTAAGCAATGAGTGATCCAAGTAAGTTGTCAATCGAATAAGTGTTCAAATCCTTAGATTCAGTTATAGTAGTGATTTTAGCATCAAAAGAGGAAGGCAAGCATCATAAAACCTTGTTTACTTTTTCAAACTTTGAAAGTTCTCTTCCTAAGGCATGCAAAGAAGTAACAATCTAAGTAAATATCGTATTCATTTTAGAAATTGATTCATGAGATTTCATACGGAAAAAGTTCGTAGTCATGCAAGAAAATGTTCAAACGGGAATGTTTAACTTTATTAGTGCCTTTATAAGTGATACACAATTTATCTCAAATTTCTTTACCAATTTTGTAAGTGGAAATACGCATGTAGTCTTCTGATTTTAAAGTACAGAAAAAATAATTAAGATATTTTGCATTCAATTGAGCCAAATCCTTATCATCTAAAGTCCATTCAGTAAAAGGAAGTGGAACAGTAATACCATTAAGTTTACCAGTTCGAGGTGTGTAACCATCCGTAACAAGCATCCAAATGAGATAATCAGTAGATTGTAAAAATATAAACATGTGAGTTTTCCAAAAATCAAATGGGATATTATTAAACAAAGGTGGTCGGGTAATAGAATACCCTTCCATTGTATTACGATTCCCAAAGTTAGTCATGGATCAAAATTCAAAAAGTTTTCAAACTTAGTTTTTATGAATCCCGCTCTGATACCACTTGAAAGTTCATTAGGGATGTTAAGCGCTATACAACTGGCCCAAGGCTAACCAAGAGGGGGGGTGAATTGGTATTTAAAAATTTCTTTAAGCAAAGCACGAATGCAAACCAAATCACCACCAAAATAAGTGCGAAAGAAAATAAATGCAAAAGAAATAATAAAAAAAAAGAACACAAGGGTTTATAGTGGTTCGGTCAACTCGACCTACGTCCACTCCTCAGAGGCGCCCTCCGAGTATTGCACTACAATCGTGACTCTCCTTTAGCCCCCACAGCTAGGCGGAGAAGCCTTTACAAACACCTCTTTTTTCCACACCCGACAAGGCAGAGAACCTTCCTCCTTTTGCTTCCTCCTGAAGTAGGAAGAGAACCTCGATCGCTTGCTGGAACTTACCTCTCCCAACCCTTCCAAGGATAAGAGACTCTAGGGAAGAAGAAGTGGAATAATGCTTGGAGCAACCCTTATGAATTCCCTCATAAGCTCCCCCTCACAAGATCCTCTCTCTCTCTCCCTCTCTCTCTCTCCTTTAGGTTTTCTCAGGTCAAGACAGCAGCCAAGGATGTTCAAAAATGTTGAACAAGAGCTTTTAAATAGAAGAGCTTCAAAAGAGCTCATTAGTTACAAGTTGCCGACTATATCTTCCAGGACGATATGGAAATCGTCCTGGCCGATCAGTACAAATCCCATTAGATCGGCTAGAGCATCGCCATGAATGCAAACTGGACGATTAAAAATTAGCTTGATCATCCAGGATGATCTCACGATCGTACCGGCTGATAAGTTCAAATCAGAGGAAAATCGTCCAGAGCATCGCCCTGAATTCAAGCTGTCTGATCCAGATCATCTAGGAGTAACTAAGGTTTTTTGACTAGATCGTCTTGGCTGATCCTGCAATCGTCCATGACGATGTGATCATATTAATCATCCTTAATTACTTCCTTGATTGTCTGATCAATTAAGACATAATTGTGAATATTGTCCAGGCTGATCCAAGATTGTCCTGGCTGTTGAGTCTAGTAAATAGGTTGTTAAACCTAAGTTAATGTCCCAAGGCTACCAAGAGAGGGGGTGAATTGGTAGTTTAAAAATTTAAACCCTCTTTTAATTTAAGTTGAACCGAAATGAAAACTTTCTTTTAAGTTTTTGTAGAAAACGTTTTTCAACCACAGAGTTTTTAAAATCAAAAATAAAATGCAGAAAAGTAAAAATAGTAAAGTAAATGATACCAGATTTATAGTGGTTCGGTCTAAACCAGACCTACATCCACTCCCCAGAGGCACCCTCTGAGTATTGCACTAATACTAATAGTGACTCTTCTTTTGCACCCACAGAAAGGCGGAGAAACCTTTACAAAACACTCTTTCACCACTACCCGGTGCGGTAGAGAACCGTCATCCTTTTACACAATCCCCAGTGTTGGCAGAGAACTGTCCGTCCTTTCACACAATCCCCAATGTTGGCAGAGAACTGTCCGTCCTTTCACATAATCCCTAGTGTTGGCAGAGAACCATCCGTGCTTTCACACAATCCCCAATGTTGGCAGAGAATCGTCGTCCTTTCACACTCTTCTAGTGTGGGTAGAGAACCCTTTGGCTATTCACACTCTCCAAGTGTAGGCAGCGAACCCTTCGGCTATTCACACTCTCCAAGTGTAGGCAGCGAACCCTTCATCTGTTCACACTCTCCAAGTGTCGGCAGAGAACCGGATCTCCTTGACAGATCTTCTCACAAGAATCTAGAAGGAAGAAGGAAAAGAGTGAAGTAATCTCAATTCACAAGTAGAGATTCTTACCTTTGAACTCCAAGTGAAGCCTTCACGCTCCAGTGGTAGGAATCCTCCTTTGAATGCAATCTCACACTCTCTCCTTGGCTATTCTCTCAAGAGGCATGAAGATCAAATGACAAAAAGATTGGGTAGCAGTCTAATTTAGACTATTTATAGAAAAGACAAGAAAAATCGCCCAAAAACTGCAAGTATTCAATTCTGTACACAGTGGATCATCCCGTACGATCTTGGATCGTCCTGGACGATATTACTTAAAAGCTTTGAAATGACCCTATTTGTATATATGTACGAAATATCTTCGTACAAGCTGATCGTCCCGTACGAACTAATTTTGTCTGGTACGAACGGTTATTACAAGGTCGGTTCCATAAACTGCAGAAAAACCGTCCTAAGTCGGTTGTATCGTCTGGAGGAAAATTGGTTCGTCCGGACAAATTTTTTACAAAGAATAGACCATCCTGGACGATTTTTAATTTCGTTTGGACGAAAATTTTACAGAGACCAGATCGTCCTGGATGATATTTAATTTCGTCTGGATGAATATATTACAGAGAACAAATCGTTATGTACGATAATTTAATTTTGTCTGGACGAAAATTTTACAGAGGAAAAATCATCCCGGATGATATTTAATTTTGTCCTGGACGAATAGGACTTAGAAAAATTTTTCAAGCAAGTTCCTATTCGTTCCATGTGCTCAATAGGAGATAACTGTCTGATCGTCCCATACGAACTAATATCGTCCCGTACGATCAGTATAAATTTTATATGATCTCCTTATGTGTGTGTATGTTTTTATTCACTCAATTACAATCACTCCCTTTCAATTTTATTTTAAAGAAAAGTACAAGCTTTAAAATTTCACAAAGTATCTCATGTTGAATTTGATTTGAAGTCTTGGTAGTCTGGAGTTCGATTTTCCTGAAATGTTAGTACACACAAGAGAAAATACAAATCTTCTAAAATTGTTAGGAGATAACTACACATTTGAACAATAATGTTTGGAATCATCAAAACTATACAAGTTGCAAAAATGTAAAGCATGCAAATAGCAACTATCTTAACAATCTCCCCCTTTTTGATGATGGCAAAACAATTATTGTTTGTATGATTTCAATTTAAACAAATCTCCTAAACTCCCCCTGAATTGATGAATACATGAAAATAAGGAGGCATTTTAAACCAAAGAACACAATTTTTTGTTTTAAAAAAATTTTTAACAAAAATAAAAAAAGACCAAGACAAGACCACAAGCCAAAAGACACAAAATCAAATACAAGCATACACAAAATACAAGCATACAAACACAATAATTTCTCCCCCTTTTTGACAACAACAAAAAGTGAAGAAGAAATAGACAAGAAATATAAGTAATTATATGAAATTCATTTGAAA